>NW_004443989.1:5869352-5889509 GCF_000243295.1 Trichechus manatus latirostris | reverse complement strand
GACAATGTTCTACATTCTACCTTGGTGAGTAGCGTCTGGGGTCTTAAAAGCCTGTGAGTAGCCATCTAAGATACTCCACTGGTCTCACCCCTTTGGGAGCAAGGGAGAATGAAGAGAACAGGATACAAGGAAAAGATTAGTCCAGAGGACTAATGGACCACAGCTACCAAGGCCTCCACCAGCCTGAGTCCAGTATAGCTAGATGATGCCCAGCTACCACCACTGACTGCTCTGACTGGGATCATAACAGAAGGTTCTGGACAGAGCTGGAAAAGGATGTAGAACAAAATTCTAATGCACCACAAAAAAGACCAGATTTACTGCCCTAAAGGAGACTGAAGAAACCTCGAGAATATGGCCCCCAGACACCCTTTTAGCTCAGTGGTGAAGTCACTTCCAAGGTTCACCGTTCAGCCAGGCATTGGACAGCCCCATGAAACCAAATGGGACTAATGAGGCACAGCAGTCCAGGGACAAAGACTAGAAGGCAGAAGGGGACAGGAAAGCTTATGATAGGGAGCCAAAGTTTGAGTAAGGACAGTGTTGACATGTAGTGGGGCTGTTAACCATTGTCACAGGGCAACCAACATGTGTACTAACTGTTTAATGAGAAACTACTTTGTTCTGTAACCCTTTATCTAAAATGAGAATAGCAGCACAACTGCAAGAATGTGATCGATGTCACTGAATTGTGCATGTAGAAATTTTTGAAATGGTGTATCTTTGGCTATGTATATTTCCCCCTCCCCAAAAAAAAGTCGGAAAAAAAATCAGAATAATCTCCAACATTGATGGGTACGCAATAAACAAATATTTTTCCCTTAAAAAAAAAAGCTAACTATTTGTGGTATTTCTGTTGCACTAGATAGCTAAGACACAGACCGTTCCAAACATCATCACACTTCTATCCTGTCAGCACATAAACAGAACTTCTAGGAACCTGTCCTTTGTTTCTAAAATTCTGTCATTTTGTAAAAACTAATTTTTTTTTCTCCAGAAATGGAAACAAGAGCCCTATGGAGTATAGTCGGGAGGCCTAATAAGTTCCCTTCATCACCAGAGTCCCACTTTAGACATATCCTTCCAGCATCCTGCCCGAGGAAAGAAATCCTAAACTTACCATCTGGGACTTGGTGCATGGTAGTGGCTCCACAGGAGGAGAAAATGGAGTCTGCAAACCGCCTTGCAGAGAGGGAGTTGTCCTTACAATCTCCTTTCTGCCCCCTCATTGGCATCTGTTCCTTCTAGGGATCTGGGTTTTAGTGATACCCTCCAGAGAGGTGTGACCAAGCACCTGGCAAACACTGTCTCTCCCAGTCAATTCCAACATGGATTCTGCTGCTCCAGCCCAAACTGGGTTATGCAGTTTCCATGAGAAGGTGACTGGAGAGGAAGCCATGGGAAGTGGAGCTCTGGGAGGGAGAAAAGGAAAAATAAGGCAACTTCCAGGAAACTTCTAGAAGCATGGGGAAGGGAGGGTAACTCTAGAGCAGGGTTTCTCAACCTTTGTACTACTGACACTTGGGCCTAGATCATTTTTGTGGTGGGGAACTGTCCTGTTCATCTTAGGATCTTTAGCAACACCCCAGCACCACCCCACACCCTGAAGTTGGGACAATGAAAAATGCCTCAGATGTTGTCGATGCTTCCTGGGAGGCAAAATTGCCCACCAGTTGAGAATCACTGGTCAAGAACCAATGCTTCCTAGAGGGGATTAAGTACCCTCAACTACAGAAAAGGCCCCGTACAGAGAGATTTGGGAGAAGATGAAAAAAAAAAAAAAAAGAAAGTTCAAACAGTACAAACACCAGTGTGAGAAGAGTAAAAGCAGGTGCAAATACAAAGCCTTTAAAAAGCAAACCTCAGCCCCTATATCAAACAGACCCCTGAAAGAATGGTCACACTCTCTTCAGTGACTCATGTGACTCTATGGACAGAGGAGTAAATCTGATATGCATAGAAACTGATTCCAGAGATGGTGTGTCAGTTTGAGCCAGTCACTTTATCTCTCCAGGCTATAGGCCTTGTTGTCTGCCAAATGATGAGATTGGACTGGCTCAGGGATGGAAAATACCTGGTATGTATTACCCCACTTCCACATACCATGCCTACTACAGACATCACTAATCAATCACTGCACACTTTTCTCTTGAGCCTGAGCAAAGCCTCTAGAAAGCCTCCCCAGGACTGCTTTGGGTAGAAGGGAACAGGGTAAGTAAGTCTCCAGGTTCTCAAATCCCACTTCACCCAGAGTTTTGATTGGCTTTACATAATGGACTTCCTTACCAATTTCATTACTTTAAAAAAGGAATCCCTCAGCTAACACACTGCGCCATATAGCGTCCAGGGCAGGTGTCAAGCTTTCTCTAAAGTCTGGATACAATCCTGAAACCTGCTTGTACCAGGGCCTGACTGTGAATGGTTTTCTAATGAGACCATGCCCCTGTTTGCTGACACCATCAAATACGACTCTTCCAGGAAACTCAAATTCACAGGTCTGAATCTCACAGGCCAAAAGAGAGGGCAAAGCTTCTCTTGAAAAAAAAAAAAGAAAAGCCTCTCTTGAAAATCTTGATATTCAAACACTTGGCACTGAAAGCACAGAAAATTGTTCTGAAGCTTGGTAACTGGCTTCTCACTCTTACCTGCATTTAGCTTTCCGTCTAGGAAAAAGTAGCAAAAGGGATATATTTTTAGTGTTTTTTATTATTTGCTAGTCTATGAGGATCAGATAAATGATGCAATCTTCCTGTTACACTGAATTCACTCAGAGAGGTCCCTGTGAGTTTTTGCATTCATGCTGATCTGCCTGAGAATCTAATGGCACTGGCATTCCATTGTCTTGGAGTGCAGTGTAAGGACAAAAGTCCTTGATGATCAATGACTTTCAACCATCAGAGAACTCAAGGGCCTTTTGTTCTGGTTGGATAATGCACTTAGGATTTTAATCAACCTTAACGTGTAGATTTTATACAGTATTCAAGACCTCCGTGAGCCCCACATAGATCCTTCTGTTGACAAACACCCCATTAGATGCATGTGTTGTCTCCGTGCAGAGCCAGAACCCTCTTGGTATGCACAGCAGTGGCTCCCAGAAGGGCTGAAGTCAACACTTATTTGCACTCGAGCCAGATCTTTGGAAATTGGACATTTTCTGTTCTAAAGAATACTCCCCAAGTTGCTCCCTGTGCTTTGGCATTAATATCAGCTTCCATGTAAATGCTGACTTTTATGGCGATTGGGAAGGATGTGTATGAGGAAATAGCTCTGGGCAGGTGCGGGGGGAAAGTCCCAAGAGGCCCATTGCTCCCTTGGCTCTGTGGGACAGAAGCCTGGAGAAATGGGAACTGAGTCAGATGCACTGATTCTGCAGGAGACAGTGGCATCCTAATGAGCTCTAATTGACACCTGGCTCTCAGCCTCCCTGGGCTCTTTCAGGCCTCTGGGCTGCAGTGTGGGTTTACTGTCAGAGATGGGTGGGGAAAGACCAGTCTATGATGTCCACAGGGACCAACTCAGCAAGCCATGGGTGGACCTAGGGGATTCAAATTTCACCTGTTAATAACAGTGCTATCATAGGCAAATCACTTTGCTTCCCTCAGCCTCAGTTTCTTCGTAAGTAAAATGGGGATGGTAACTGGTTTGGGGATCAAATGTCACAGTATGCACAAGGCACTTCGCACTGTGCCTGTTGTATATGACACACTCGATAAATGATGGCCATTCCAGGGTCCAAGAAATCTGAGGCAATCACTTCTCTTCATGTGCCCAGTCTGATACAATAATAACGGCAATTTCGATACTTATTTTTATAACAGCTTCCAGTAGGCACAGAAAAACATGTATCTCAGAAATAATGATAATTCTAATGGTCACAATAATTATGATGAAAGAGGTTATATGTGTTGATCCAGACCCTACATTAAGCACTCATTTAATGCTAACAACAAACCCTGAAGTAGGTATTACATCTCTATCTTACAGATGAAGAAACTGCCTTCTTCACTGGAATCTGTTTCTTCTAGGGATCTGGGCTTTAGTGATACCCTCCAGGGAGGCACGGTCAAGCACCTGGCAAACACTGACTCTCCCAGCCATTTCCAACATGGGTTCCCCTACTCTCTGTCTCTCCCTTAGGTGCTTTCCTTACTCACCGGGCAGTGCCGGGGGAAGCAACTTGCACAAAGTCATAAAGCAGTAGATCTGGATTTGAATCCAGATCTGTTTGCCTCAAGTTCATGTACCACATTACACACAAGAACTTCTCTGCACCTCAGCTTTAATCGGAGGTGATAATTCCAGTTTCAGAGGTAACTGTAGGGATCAAACTGGGAATAGCCTGTAAAGAAGATCCTTTGAGCACACAGAGATCTGTCTAGATCAGGCATTTGTTGCTGCGCCCTCCACCACAAGCCCTCCATACCTTGTTGGAGGCACTGTGAATCTACTTGGCTATTAGGAAGAGCCCATCCTGCAGAGAGGAAGAAAACAAGCCAGAAGATCCATGACATAGACAAGCCAGTAGGTCCCAGTTTCAAGCAGTTTGGGTCTCCATAATACCTGTTACCATTGACTCAATTCCTACTCATAGTGACCCTGCAGGACAGAGTAGAACTGCCCCATAGGGTTTCCAAGGAGCAGCCAGTGGATTCAAACTGCTGACCTTTTAGTTAGCAGCTGAGCTTTTAACCACTGTGCCACCAGGGCCCCTTGGGTCTCCATACTAACCCAGAATAATGATGTGGTAGGTAGAATAATGACCCTCCAAAGATGTCCTCATCCCAATCCCTGAAACTTGCAAACATGTTACCTTACAAGGTAAAAGTGGTTGCAGATGTGGTTAAGTAAAAGCTCTTGAGATGGGGAGATTATCCTGGATCACCCAGGTGGGCTCAGTGTAATCACAAAGGTCCTTATAGGAGGAGGTAAAGGGATCAAAGTCAGAAAAGGAAATGTAATGACAGAAGCTGAGTCAGAGAGAGAAAGAGAGATTTGGGTTTGCTACACTGCTGGTTTTGAAGGTAGAAAAAGGGGCCACTAACCAATGGAGGCCCCTAAAAACTGGAAATAGCAAGGGAAAGCATCTCCCCTAGAGCCTCCAGAAGGAACCAGCCCTGCTCACACCTTGATTTAGCCTGGTGAGACCCATATGGGACTTCTGACCTCCAGAACTGGAAGATGACAAATGATATATATTTTTTAAGCCACTATGTTTGTGATCATTTGTTACAGCAGCAACAGGAAACTAACACACCTTGTATTCCCTACAGAGTTGAACATACTTCACACTAAGATCCAACCAGCACAGTAAGAGAGAACCACAAATCCCCTTCTATTTTGTGCCATTGTAAAAAATCATTGTACAGCTGGGCTTGAAAACAGATTCTGTTCTGCTCAAACCTTCTTGTTAAATATTCAGGAAGAGAAGAGGCATAGCCCCGTTCAAAAAAGAATGTCAGCATTTTGCTTTTGCAGAAAGGCAGACTGTAAAACAGGATGATATGGAATCTCTTTGTAAAATTTCAAGTGATAGACACACATACTGGTTTATTATCAATACAAATTTTAAAAACCCAGTGCGAGATATCGAAGTGGTTCCCTGCATGATATTCCACCACCCACCTGTCTTCAGGTACAGAAGAAGCCAGGGGAAGCTGGCAGCCAGGGCTGGGAGGAGACCCAGACTCCCGAGAACTGGGACTAATTGGGATTGTCTTGAAAATGGTCACATCGGACGATGAAGTGTGAATTGCTGAACAAATGCGCACAGAGAGAAAGACAACAAAATAAGCCTAGAGACAGAATGCTAATAGTCAGGCAAATAAGGGGAGACAAGTATTTGAATATTCATGAGCCTCTAATCAGGAGCCTTGGATGAATACAGAAGCAGTCCCATTGGGGATGATGTGTTCCATGGGGAAAGGGCATCCTGCCTGAGAAGGTGCAGAGACCAAGTAGACTGGGTCTGTCCCCGTTCTCTGGGACCCCTAGGACATGGATCTGGGTCACATATCCTGTCCCACAGATGGTTTCTTTTTTCATCTGTCACTCACACAACCCTGCATTTGGTATTTTCTTGCCAGAGAAGGTTTCCACTTTCAGAGCTGGAAAAGGGGTTATGGGGAAAATACTAATGTGCCTGCAACATCTCCTGCATGCCAGGCCCACTGTTGTTCCAAACTCATCGTCTTATCTCACCCCTCCAGCCACGCCTTCATGGGGATGTAATTATCCCATTTTATAGGCGAGGAAAGAGAGACTTAGGCAAACTACTTACCACCAATGTCACCACCTTAGATGTGAGCAGCTTGTCTCTGTGACACCAAGGCCTATGTTCTCTCCTCTTCCCCACACTAGATGGGTGTCCTTGTGAAACGTACATAGCCTTTGTCTCTCTTTAGCCCAACATGCAGGCTTTGGGGAGTGGGGGTAGGAGGCTGGGGAGCAGAGTGACTTGGAGGAGAATGGCCCTTGCACTGGAGGTGAAGAATGCTCTGCTGCCTGGACATGGGGCAATCCCATGAGAAGATTCCTTGGCTTCTGCTGGTGTACCCTATAGTGGTGAGGGCAGAGACCTAGGAAATCCAAGAATTTAGGGGTTATGCCTTCCCCACCCTCTCTCCCCCTCCCCATACTTCCCTGGAGAGACCATACGGGCTGCAGAGACTGGTTTCAGAGGGTAGAGTTGGGAGGTAGAGGTGGGCATGCAGGGTTGGAATGGGCATGGCAGGATGATGCTCATCACACACCCACACATCCACGTGCAGGTGGATGGAGCATCTCGTTGTGGCTTGCACTGAGCTGGGCACATGGGTCAGAGGTGGGCAAGCCCAATACAGCGTCTTCTCTCATGGAACCAAGAATCTACCAGGAGAAATGGAAAAACTAAACAACGAAACAAAACTTTAATTACAAATGGCAGAAAGTTCTATGAAGGAAATAAACATGGAATCGGAGAGCAAGTGGGTGGTGAGGGAGTCATAAAGGCTCATAGGAGTAATCAGGAGTGGCTTCTCAGAGGTGGTCACATTGGAACTGAGACCTGAAGGATAAGCCAGCTTTGTAAGAATGGAAGAAATCTCTTCTAGCAAAAACATAGAGTGTAAGAGGTGGTGTTCCGGCAGTGGTCAATATTCAGGACTCGCATAGGCAGTGGTGGGCATCAGGAGGTGGATCCAGCCGTGGCAAGCCATGAGTCAACTCCAGAGAAGAGGATGGGCAAGAGTCCAGCAAGGTTCCAGCTAACAGGCTGATATTTTGAGGTAAGACTATGTTCCTTATGGATGGGGCGGGGGGTGGGGGCGGGGAGGGAAAGAGCTAGGCCACTGAGTTGGCGAGATATTCTGAAACTAGGAACAAGTCCTCAAGTAGATACCCAGGGCCACTGCAATTGAGCACCTTCCATACAACTGTCTTTGCATGCTCTGCACATATTACTACATTTATTTCTCATACTCTTTTCTCTAAGGTAAATGTTATTATCCTTGTATTAGATTGCTATCGCTGTGTAACAAATGACCACAAACTTAGCAGCTTAAACAACACAGATTTATTATCTCACAGTTTCCATGAGTCAAGAGTCAGGCATGGTTTAGCGGGGGTCCTCCGCTCAGGGTATCACAGAGCTGGAATGAAGATGTTGGCTGGGTGGCATCTGGAGGCACGACTGGAGAAAAATTGCTTCCAAACTCCCTCAGGTTGTTGGCAGGATTCATTTTACTGTGGTTGCAAGAATGAAGTCCCATTTTCTTGCTGACTATTGTCTGGAGACCACTGTCAACTCCCAGAGGTCTCTTGCAGGTCCTTTCCACATAGCCCCTTCTACAGACCACACTGCCAACCTCACTGGCTTCTTGAAGGGTCAAGTCCCTTTTAGGGCTCACCTGATTAAGTCAGGTGCACCCAAATAATCTCCTTTTTTATTAATTGAAAGCCATACCCCTTCCTATTCATTGGTTCTGTCCTCACTCAGGGGAGGGGATTATGCAGGGTGCACACATAGCATGGGGGCAGGAACTTTGGGGACTATCTTTGAATTCTGCCTGCCACATCCACATTTTAAAGATGAAGATTTGGAGGTCAAGGAGGTTAATAACTTGGCAAAAGATGCATGGCCAGATTTGAACTCAAGTCTGTGCCATTTCAAAACTCAGCCTGTCCTTTTACTGCCCCATGGCATGGCTTACTTTCTAGTTACCTGCCCCAGCATCCTTCTGAGTCTCTGGGATTTCTAGATGAGCCCTCCCTGCTTCCTGTGAGACTCAAAGGGATATCCTAGACTAGAGGCAGAAGAGCTACTTTGAGGGACCAGGAAGTGTCCACACAGACTGTGTCACACAGACATCACAGAGACTATGGCCACAGCATCAGGGCCATGTCAGACCACCTACCATACCCTTCGTCAGGGAGACAGCGAGGCACCTGGAGCCCTGGGCCATCTCTACCAGGACCTGGGTGCTAGGCATGTCCATAGAGTCTCGGACACCTTCAGCGTACACAGAGTGGCGTCAGGGTAGCACCTGCAGTGTCTCAGGGACACGGCTGATGTGAGCATCCACCCACAGCCCCACAGAGAAGCCGAGGCTGCATTTCTCAGGCTGCCGGCTGGTGTCCAGGCCTCCAGCCCGCCCCTGCAGCAGAGCCTGAAGCAGATGGCCCGGAGTCAGCCCAGCGGAAATTAATAGAGTCAGACTATCCACACACTTCTTTTCAACCATAGAGAAATATTTTCCATGAGTCAAACACCAGATGTATTTTGTTTATGGGGTAATTTAGCACTTGTGAGGGGCGAGACGCTGAAATCAGAAAGAAATCGGCGCGTGTTTCCGAGCCCAAGCACACTCCAGCCTCCTGCAGTAAAACTCTGCGGCATCGTTCATTTCTGAGATGGGGCCTGGACCTTGAACTCATCGCTTCAATACTTCCCAGAGAGGAAAAGCGTTACTTCAGCAAGCCAGTTGGTGTCTATCTGCCCCGCATGCAGTTTGTGACATGTTGGCTGAATTGGCAAGGGCTCTAGAGATGGGACAGGGGAGAGGAGGAGGAAGGGCGGCACCACTGAAGGACTTAAACGGGTCCTTTGGGGTTCAAGAACAGCCAGAAAGTATTAAATCAGCTTTCACTGGGATCACTATTTTTTTTTTTTTTATATCACAAAATGCTCTAAACCAGTGATTCTCAAAGCGTGGCCCTCAGGCCAGCAGCAGCAGCAGCATCACCAGGGAATTTATTAGAAATGCAAGTTCTCAGGTCCCACCCTAGACCCACTGAATCAGAACCTCCTGGAGTGGGCTCAGCAGAGAGGTTTAACTGTGCTTTAACCTTTTGTTACTACATTTTTCTCTTTTTTTTTTTTTTTTTTGGATGGCATGTGTTTTCAGTATTGGAATGCATGCTTACTAATTGAGTGTATTTAAATTTTTGGTCGGTAATTCGGATTTTGAGAAATATGATCTGGTAATACAAGCCACCAATGAGGCGAGTGGCACTGTGGCACCACCAATCTGTGATACGACAATATACCAATGAGAGCTAGCTAAGTAGTTTACTGTGGGTACCTTTCCATCAGGTTACACGGGGAACCTCTGGTTTTCCAAATATGACAGAAAAACCAAAATAAACCCATCAGTGCCTCTTAACTATCACACAGGAAAGCCATAATTATGCTTGCAAGCTTTATCTCACAGAAGTAAAGGAAAAACAGGTAAAAGTTTATGAAACTAACACATCCAGGAAGCACCTAACAGAATACTCAACCTACACAACAATGAGCCTCCAACTCCAGTCAGTTGAGCTTCATGCATTTCAAAAGGAACCCCCCTTGACACTAAATGCATTAGAACCAGAATAATGCCTTATCTCTGAGATCCAGAGGCATAAAAAGTGGCTGGCATACTGTTTATGCCCATGGTAATCCTACAGGGAATTCTAATGCACACTAGAATTTGAGAAGCAGTGCTTTACCCAAACACCAGAGCTATACTTTTACTTTCTACCTAGCTGAACAGCTTTTTGTAAGTGAGTTAACCTCTCTGTGCCTCAGGTTCTTCACCCGCAAAATGAGATAACGATAGTACTTGACTGCTAGAGTTCCGGTGAAAATAAAACAAGGAAATTCATTTTAAGTGTTTAGAACTGGAACTTGCATAATATATACATCATCAACCAAAGTTTGTTGCTATCACGATTATTATTTGCATTTGCTTTTGAAATCAACTGTGATAATAACTGATGATGTTGATAGTCACCGTACTGCCAACCACCACCCATCTGTCAGTTTGTCACATTGTGGTGGTTTGCATGTTACTATGATGTTGGAAGCTACACCATCAGTATTTCAAATACCGGCAACGTCACCCTTGGTGGACAGATTTTAACAGAGCTTCCAGACTAAGACAGACTAGAAAGAAAGGCTTAGCAATCGACTTTCAAAACTTAGCCAATGAATGGATCACGACAGAACACTGTCCAACTCACTTGCTTTGGACACGTCATTAGGAGAGATCAGTTACCGGAGGAGGACATCACGTCTGGTGAAGCAGAGGGCCAGAGAGGGCAAGGGAGACCCTCAGTGAGATGGACTGGCGCATAGCTGCAATGATGGATTAAAAAATGCTGGCCAGCTGTGAGGATGATACAGGATTGTGAGGATGTTCTCTCGTACATAAGGTCAGCATGAGTCAGAATCAACTCGATGGCAGCTGTCTCTATCATACTTCCAGCGCCTTCTACATGCCAAGCACTGTCTAAATGACATGATATGCAAAAGATAATTGTCACATTGATTGTGAAGTCATTTTTATAGTATTCATTACCTCCATTCATTAGTTCATTCATCCAGAAAATATTAATTGAGCCCTATTATGTTCTGGGTACTGTTTTAGGCTCAGATACAGCACAGAACAAACCAGACAAATGCTCGGATTTCAGAGCCTTCGTTCAAATACAGATTCTTTGGCTTGCTCCTCCGTGAAACAGATAATCTGAAGCCCCTTCCAAGGTCTCATTGCCTCTGGTTTCTCCTAGAGACCCCAGGGCTTGGCCAGATCCTGCACAGGCTGTCCCCCTTTGTCAGAGCTTTCCTCTACCTCTGCCTCCCCTGAACTCTCCACTCACCACCACCCTCTGCAACCCGCTCCCTCAGAGCACCATGGGGGAAAGGGAGCCTTGTTTCATACATTGGCTAAAGGTGCTCACCTTCCTTGTGCTGCCAAGAAGTGCTTCCCGTTTGACCTCGGAGAGGAGTGGAGCTCTTCTTTTCTTTTCTGAACAAAAGTTTTAGACATGCCCATGCCACTAAGGTGGCTGGAGCACGGCAGATTCGATTTGTTAATGTGTACTCAGGGTAAAGAGCAGTTATCTTAATAATCCATGGGATAAGCTTGCATACCAGTGGGAAATTTTTGCTATTTCTAGTCTCTCATTCACTCTCCGGGTGACATGATCCGAAAGCTTAGTATCTTGAATGTCCACCTGCCTGCATAGACTCTTATTTGTCCATTTCCTCAGCTAGTTCCTCTGTCTTTCTGCCTATAAGTAGGGGGAACTGCCATGCCTCCAGTAGGTAAGACTTAGGCCCTTTGGAGTCTTCAAAATAAGGTATTGGTCTGGGCTCCAGATACCCACACATGCGCAGATGATCGACACTTATGGTTGGCACACTACAGCCTGAGGCCAAATGCAGCCCTGTTTTTGTAAATACATTTTTTGGGCTACAGCCACACCCTTTCATTTAAGTGCTGTGTCTGGCTGCTTTTGCACTACAATGCCAGAGTTCGGTTGTTTCCATACACACCATATGGCTTGCAAAGCCTAAAATACTCGCTATCTGGCCTTTTATGCAAAAGTTTGCAAAACCACCGTCTCAAAGTCAGGATCTATACAGTCTGCCTGAAAACGAATCCAGCTGAACCTTTTTTTTTACTTTACTGGTCAATTAATTAAGTCATAGAACTGAAATAAAACAATCAACACAGCCACATCCATCATCTCATCCCCAGCCCTATCCCTCAGTAAGGCTCTCTGGGCTGAGACTCAGCACCAGTGTTTCAGCTAATTGTACAGACATAATTGCAACCAATTAATGCAACCATTTAATAATTAGTTAATAACTAAGCTGCTTAAAAGTTCAACCCAACTTCACTCAGCGTTAAAGAAATGCAAATCAAACAATGAGAGTGTAGTTTTCACCTGTTTGATTGGTGGATATTAACCAAGTTTGGTAATGTACAGAGCTGGCAAGGAGGTGGAGATGAAGACCTTCACACACTCTGGGTTGAGAGTATAATTGATGTAACCTCTTCAGCAGGCTCTTTATAATATCTGTCAGAGCTGTAAGTGCACATGCCCTCCAGCACGGGGATTCCACTTCTAGGAATTTCTCCTACAGATGTGTTCTCAAATGTGTGTTCAATGTCATTTGTCTAAGTATGTTAATTGTAGTATTGTTTATAATACCAATAACTGGGTGAGGGAGGGAGTTGTCCATCAAAAAAGAATATATAAATTAAGTATAGTATCTCCATGCAATGGAATACTATATATCCATGAAAAAAGAATGAACTAGACCTAAATGAGGTGAATAAAGAATGAGCTAAATCTAACAGAGGTTATATAGAATGTTCACTAAGACAAGTTATTATGGAGAAAAAAGGGTAAGGTGCGAATAGTAAGCACTCATTGGTATAAATGAAAGGTACATATAGAGAGAGAGATACTGGTATATGCATAGACAAATCCCAGACATTTAAAAACAAGAAACTGTCCAACCATGCTTGGCCCTGGAAGAGAAGCTAAGAGCCTGAGCTGGAAGAGGCACTTGCCTTTGGCTTTATACATTCTTGTTCTTGATTATTTTTTACCTTGTGCAGATTTTGCTAGTTTAATAAAAAGCTTGTTTGTGTAAAACCAAAGTGTGTGTCTGACAACAGTTCTCCCAAGACCAGGCTCCTCTGTATGTGCCGGGGGAGGAGAGAGAGGATGGCGGTGCACCGACACTTTTGCTATTGGCCTGAATTACTCACCACCCCGCCCACCGCCAAAAAAACAAAAAAAACACACACACAGTAAATAACAACTGATCCCAGGAGCAGACCAGCAGCTGAAACTGACTGCCAAACCTGCATGCTCCGGGGCCACTGTGTATGAGAAGTCAGCATGATTAGAAGAAAAGGAAAATCAATAATCCATCACAGCCAGGGCTTTGGAGTCAGAAGAGGAGGCTTTGGATTCTGGTGATGTCCCATCAGCTGAGACCCACAGAAGAGCCCTGAGCCCCTCTGAGCCTGTTCCTCACCTGCGAGGGTGGAGATCACACTGCCCATGACCTTCCATGGGCTTGGGACTGGTCAGCATTTTTCCAGCACTTAACCCTGAGTCAGGCTCTGTTGAAAGCTCTTCACAGGGCCTACCACATTCACTTCTTAAGCAGCCAAATAATGATCCTCCTGGCAACCCTACAAGGCACAGTCTCATCAACATTCTCACTTTTAAAATGAGGAAAATGATGCTCAGAAAGGAAATCACTTGCCCTGGGCCACCTCTAGGACACAGTGGAGCCAGATGTGAGCCCGTTTCTGTTGGGCAGCCCCACTCTTCAATCAACGCCGCATGCTCTGTGTGAATGCGTATGGGCTTCCATGTACTCTCGTACCCATTTTGTCTACATAGGTGTCCCCCTATGATACGGATCTCAGCACATTGTACATCTCAGGGTATAAGATGGTGTTCTCTATAATTCAGACTGCTGACTCCATTGCAGATTTATTGCATTTATTTTAAAACAACAAACATTCTCAACTATTTCCACACTGTTCAGCACCATAATTTACTCAGAGGTATGAGCTATCAAGTTTCTCAGAGATTGCTTCAAAATGTCAGATTTAAAAGATGACTCCCATGTTAGTGAATATGAAATACCCATTTATATTTTTCATTTTCACTTTGATTTAATTTTCAGAGAATTCAACTTTCTCCCAATGCCTGAGTGCCTAAATTCATTTCACTTGTCAGAAGAGACAAATTTTCATAATTACAAAATAAAACATGGTGGCCCTTCTTTGGTGACCGCATATTTCACGTCAATTTATTTTTCTAGATGAAAATGCCTTTGCCAGTCTAGTTGGCTTACTTCTGACATATCTTTATTCAGCCTCTGCTTAGTATAGATGAGGGTACAGGCTAAACATTCACTAATGCTTTGTTATGTTAATGGACATCTATAAAGAGGGAGATGAAATTTCCTGACCCAGCCTATGATGTTCACATCATCTTTTCTTTAATTTACACTGAAAAAAATAAATGTTCTGAGATTACAAGCTGTAGCATGAAATATATCCTTTTCTCCAATGGTCCTTTCTGCCTGGACCAAACAGCCCTCCCGTCCTACCACTGGACTCAGCCGTGATGTTCATTTCAGAGAGGTCAGAGGCATTTACTATAGCTGCTAGGGACAGGAACAGGGTGCGGTGGTTTTTGTTTTGTTTTTTCTTTTATCTAGAAAAGTAATATACATTCTCCATATAGAAATTCTGAAAAAAACACAGAGGAGTAAAAACAAGAAAACAATGACCTGTAACCCCACCATTCAAAGCCAAACACAACCAACATGTTGATTTAACTTCAGATTGTTGCTTTAAAAAATCAAATCCGCTTTTGATTTGGTCAGGTTCTGGAATACTTGAAAATGGATTGTTTGTAATTAAACATCTGCCCTATTATTTGAAAAGGGGTGAAAGATAAAGATGGGAGGAAAGCATTTAATTATTTGCACATGTTCCTCTGGACTGCAGAGTTCTGGCCCATGGATTATTGAAATGTCCAGCTTGATCACCAACCCCATTCCCTTACCCCCTCTACCCTCATCACCTTGACACAGAGACCACTCCCTAATGAAAGTGATGGAATTTTTCATTCAATGGCCAGCAGATGTTGACAAAGGTAGGAGAATGAAACCCAGAACCAAACCAGTCACCACTGAGTTGATCCCAACTCATGGTAACCCCATGTGCTGAAAAGCTGTAAAATGAAGACAATACATGGGGCAAGGTGGGATACTGGGTGGGGTTGGGGGAGGCTCATCTTCAGAGAATGACTTAAAGAAAACTAGCGGTGAAATATTCCTGATGAACATCCACAGGCATACACCTTTATACATAAACCTTCATTTCCATAGGTCAGTTAGTGCACAGGGGGCTTCTTAGGTAGTGCTCTTGGGATTGCCACCTGAAGAAGGAAAAAGATCAAAGCAGGATTGGGCACCAGGGGAAGATGAGCTGAGACGCAGTCTCAAGAAAGGCCTTAACCAATCCCATGGTGAGCTTTGTAGCCCGGACGGCTCTTCAGAGTCGTCCCAAGTTGGCATGAGGGGGCAAGCCTCAGACCTCCTGTATCTACCCACAGTCAGCAGATGTGGGCTGCCCTGGGAAAGGGTCAAGACGTCAAGCGAGGTTATACCTCTAGCTAAGCAATTCCAGAAGTAGGCTGACCTCTGAGGGCTGCATGTCAGCGGCACTCCCAGTGGCTAGGGGAATAAGACCTTCAGTACTGAATGGGATCTGGGTGGCTTGTCACAGTGTCCACTAGACAAGTATCTCACTGTAGCAATGCCCCCTTCCCCTAATGGAAAGGCAAACAGGTAACTAGACCCCTCAAGACTGGGGGACACCCAGAAGTCAGATAGCCAGAGGTGGAAATCAGCAAGAGGCCCCAATGACAAAGAAACTCAAACATTTGCACGCAAAAGCTGCCAGATCAGTCAAAAAGAAAAAGAAAAAAAGAAAAAAAAAAAGGCACAGGCCACTTTGAAGGATGTCAAATAAACGCTCATTGCCAGGACAGTTATGGGAGTTATGGATAAAGGGGTCAGTGTCACCCTTGCCATGGAATTCCCATTTTCGCTGCCAGCAGAGGTACACTTCCAGATGTATGGCTGGTAGAACTCAGTATTTCTAAAAAAGAAATGACTGAGAGAACAAGTCCTCTCAGCCCCTTCATCTCAGCAGAGATGTGAGAGCCCCAGCAGCATCCTCAGCTGTGCCCAAGCTCTCTGTGCTGTTCATCAGAGGTTTCGGTACAACTGACCAAGAAAGAACTTTCCATAAGTAGGATCCACGTGTTGCCACCAGAGTGCAGGTAGTCCCCTGACTTACAAGGGGGTTTGGTTCCAGTGACTCTGTTGTAAGTTACTTCTGACGTAAGTCAAATTAACTCTTTTTATTTTAAGTTTTCATTATTATTGTCTTTTATTATCAGTATCTTTGTAAATTCCATCTTTGTCTTTGAACGTCTACAAGTGAACATCTGAGAATGATAACATCCAAAACTACCTGCTGCAACATTGTACGTAGTACATATTACTAGTGATAAGATGTACCACCAAAAAGAAAAAGAAAAACCAACAGATGGTTGTAAGTGCAGTGCGACTTAACTCAACTACCTGTACACAGAACTCTTCCCTCTTGCTCTGTACTTAACTGCCTTCCCACCTGATGAGGCAGGCTCAATGGTTCCCATTTAAAAATGAGGAAACAGAGGTGCCAAGTCAGGACTAAGACCTCCTAGAGGGCACGAAGACACTGAATGGGCACTTTTGCAGGCTCAAACTTTCATGCTCAGCTCTTTCTACTATGTCCAGATGCCTTGCCCTGCTGGTGCAATCATTAATTAGGTGGTGTTCATGCCTCTATCCCAATTGTGATATGTTTTTGTTGTCGAGTTGCAGGCTTATTACAGTCATTGCTGCCTATTATGAAGGGGCGTGACTTTCCCGGTCAGCTGTGAGTTGGAAGTCTGCAGTTTCCTGGCAGGGAGGACAGGTCAGTCTCCACAGAATGACAATGCACAGCAAGATACACCTCGAACTTCAGTCTCAGTAGGACAAACCCAAGCAGCTTCTCTTGGAAAGAATGATCCTCCTCCTCATTTCTCTGTATTCCTAAGTCTGGAGAGAAAAGGTCTACCCTAAACTCCTTTGCTTTTGCCTTTTTCAAGCTGAATGTGCTCCATCAAACCTGAAGAATCAGTCTTTTGACAAACTACACCAGCAACAACAAGGAGAGAAGAATAAATCCCCACAAGAATTCCCTGTTAGTGGCGCGGTGCCAAATTGGCAGAGTAGTCAGAAGCTTCTGGTGGACCCTTTTACAGCAAAGACCCAAAAAAACAAGTGATTTGATTATATATGGCAAGCTGGGAGCCCTGAACATCAAAGGCAGAGTTGAGGAACTAGACTGAGTGACGGGGGAGGGAGAGACGGTTTGGAAGCAGTGAGGAGTTGCCAGACCTGACCCGGTGAGAGCCTGAGCACTTCAGGCCCGAACAGCTCATGGGTGAGTAGTTAGACAGGCAAGTGGCGGTGCTCGCGAGGCACGTTGTCTGCACCAGGAGAGACCCAGCACCAGAGAGTCTACACGGCCACCCAGAACCAGTGAGAAGCAGCCCTCATGGGCGAAAGATAAGTACTTGTGTACAGCTTACCCCGTGGATCAAAAACACCTCCCTGGGGAAAAACCTATCTCCCATTTACTTCCCCGCTCCCTGCTCTGCACTGGGTCCTGGACCAGCTTCAGCAACTGCTGAGTTCCCTGGGCCAGGAGTAGGATGCATCACATACCCAGAGCCATTCTCCCTGCCTTGGAGAGTGAACAAATTAACAAACAGGGGAAAAAATAAACTGCTGGCTCCCCAAGGCCAGGAACCCAGGGTAGGCACAGCTCCTTTTTCTAGGCACAGGCATAAAGGATCCATGGACTTTGAGTGCCTTCCCCCTGCAGACATTTGTGTGGGCCCATCTCAATAGAGTAGGCCTTCATTACTGCAGTACAACAGGGTATATACTGGAACTCTAACTTCAACTGTTTCAGCTGTGAAGTGGCAGGTTCTTGACATTTGACACTTCTCTGCCCATTATGCAGGGTCTTTGCCTACCCACATCAGGGGCCTGAGGACTAGTGGCTCCACCCACGCCATCTAGCCACCTGTGATAGGGGCCCATGAATAAGAGGTGTCCCCCAGTCCTTACAACCAACAGCATTAGGTGCTCAGAGTCTATGGGCTCTAGAGAACAGGGACATGACTTCCTCCTGGACACTTGGGGGTGGCTGTCGGCCCCCTGCCTTGTTCAGAGTGTGTCCCCCTGCTGCAGCCAGATGCCTGTGCCTACACCAGTCACCCATGCCTATCTAGGACTGTGAGAACCTACACCACACACTTGGTGACTACCTGGGCACCTGAGCTGAATCCATACAGGAGGAGTGGGCAGACTCCTGAGCTCACATACCTAGTAACAGATCGAACCACCTCGTGACAAGACGTTAGACCTTCAAAGGTGCCAATAATCAGAGTAGCTCATACGAGCAGCCTATTTGGGCATATGAAAACAAAACAAGAAGCTAGAACACAGTAAGCAAACATAAAATAAATAAATATAATAACTTATTGATGGCTCAGAGATGACAGTCAATATCAAGTCACATAAACAGGCAATCCATGATGGCTTCAGCAAGCTCCCAAAATAAAGAATCTAGAAATTTTCCAGAGGAGGAAAATTTCTTGGAATTACCAGTGGCAGAATACAAAAGATTAATATACAGAACTCTTCAAGAAATTAGGAAGGAAATTAAGCAAAACGCAAAACACACAATAAAGGAAATTAAAAAGATTAGAGAAGAGCATAATGACAAATTTAACAGGCTGCAAGAATCCATAGAGAGACAGCAATCAGAAATCCAGAAGGTTAACAATAAAATGTCAGAATTAGACAACTCAATAGAAAGTCATAGGAGCAGAATTGAGGCAATGGAAGTCAGAATTAGTGAGACAGAAGATAAAGCACTTGACATCAACTTATTTGAGGAAAAATAAGATAAAAGGATTTTCAAAAATGAAGAAACCCTAAGAATTATGTGCGACTCTATCAAAAGGAATAACCTACGAGTGATTGGAGTACCAGAACAGTGGGGGATAACATGTTGGCAGAAAACTTCCCAGATATCATGAAAGATGACAAGATTATCTATCAAGATGCTCATCGAACCTCACATAAGGTAGATCCCAAAAGAAAGTCAACAAGACATATTATAATTAAACTTGCCAAAACCAAAGATAAAGAGAGAATTTTAAGAGTGGCTAGGGATAAACAAAAAGTTATCTACAAAGGAGAGTCAATAAGAATAAGCTAGGACTACTAAGCAGAAACCGTGCAGGCAAGAAGGCAATGGGATGCCATATATAAAGACTTGAAGGAAAAAAACTGCCAGCCAAGAATTATCTATCCAGCAAAACTGTCTCTCAAATATGACGGTGAAATTAGGGCATTTCCAGATAAACAGAAGTTTAGGGAATTTGCAAAAACCAAACCAAAATTACCAGAAATACTAAAGGGAGTTCTCTGGTTAGAAAATCAGTAACATCAGATAACAACCAAAGACTAGAACACAGGACAGAGCAACCAGATATCAACCCAGATAGGGAAGTCACAAAAGTAAATCAAAGCTAAAACACTGAAAATAGGGAAACAGATGTCAATATGTAAAAGACGACAACATTAAAACAAAAAAGAGAGACTTAAAAATATGGGCATAGATTTTTCATATGGAGAGGAAGTCAAGGCGATATAAAGAAATAAAAGACTGGCATAAACTTAGAAAAACAGAGGCAAATATTACTGTAACCACAAAGAAAACTAACAATCCTACAAGTCAGAATAAAAAAACTAGAAAAATATAAAGACTCAGCAAACACAAAATCAACAACAATGAAAAAGATGAAAAGAAAATACATAAAGAGAAAGGACTCAGCACAGAAAATTAAGTGGAACAAAGAAACTGTGAACAACGCCCAAAAAAAGACATCCAAATGACAGCACTAAACTCATATCTATCAATAATTACAGTGAATGTAAATGGACTAAATGCACCAATAAAGGGACAGAGAGTGGCAAACTGGATTAAAAAAACACGATCCGTCTATATGCCGCCTACAAGAGATACACCTTGGACTTAAAGACACAAATGAACTAAAATTCAAAGGATGGAAAAAAATATATCAAGCAAACAACACTCAAAAAACAGCAGGAGTGGCAATATTTATCTCTGACAAAATAGACTTTAAGTAAAATCCACCACAAAGGATAAGGAAGGACACTATATAATGATTAAA
>NW_004443989.1:5858792-5868187 GCF_000243295.1 Trichechus manatus latirostris | reverse complement strand
AGAAAAGGATGGAATACTCCCAAACTCATTCTATGAAGCCAGCATAACCCTGATACCAAAACCAGGTAAAGACACCACAAAAAAGAAAATTACAGACCAATATCCCTCATGAATATTGACACAAAAATCCTCAGCAAAATTCTAGCCAATAGAATTCAGCAACGTATCAAAAAAATAATTCACCATGATCAAGTGGGATTTATACAGGTATGCAGGGATGGTTCCACATTAGAAAAACAATCAATGTAATCCATCACATGAATAAAACAAAAGACAAGAAACACATGATCTTATCAATTGATGCAGAAAAGGCATTTAACAAAGTCCAACACTCATTCATGATAAAAACTTTCAAAAAAATAGGAATAGAAGGAAAATTCCTCAATATAATTAAGGATATTTATACAAAGCCAACAGCCAACATCATCATAAATAGAGAGACTCTGAAAGCATTCCCCTTGAGAACGGGAACCAGACAAAGATGCCATTTATCACCACTCTTATTCAACATTGTGCTGGAGGTCCTAACCAGAGCAATTATGCTAGAAGAAGAAATAAGGGGCATCCAAATTGGTAGGGAAGAAGTAGAAGTATCCCTATTTGCAGATGATATGATGTTATATACAGAAAACCACTGGAACTAATAGAAGCTTTCAGCAAAGTTTCAAGATAAACATACAAAAATCAGTTGGATTCCTTTACACCAACAAAGAGAGCTTTGAAGAGGAAATCACCAAATCAATACCATTAACAATAGCCCCCAAGAAGATAAAATACTTAGGAATACATCTAACCAGAGACATAAAAGACCTATGCAATGAAAACTACAAGACACTACTTCAAGAAACCGAAAGAGACCTGCATAAGTGGAAAAACATACCTTGCTCATGGATAGGAAGACTCAACATTGTGAAAATGTCTCTTCTACCCAAAGCGATCTACAGATACAATGCTATCCCGATCCAAATTTCACTAGCATTTTTTCACGAGATGGAGAAACAAATTACCAACTTCATATGGAAAGGGAAGAGACCCCAAATAAGTAAAGCATTACTCAAGAAGAAGAACAAAGTGGGAGGCCTCACACTACCTGATTTTAGAACCGATTATACCGCCACGGCAGTCAGAACAACCTGGTACTGGTACAACAACAGATCCATAGACCAATGGAACAGAATTGAGAATCCAGACATAAATTCATCCACCTGTGAGCAACTGATATTTGACAAAGACCCAATGTCCGTTAACTGGGGAAAAGACAGTCTCTTTAACAACTGGTGCTGGCATAACTGGATATCCATCTTCAAAAAACTGAAACAAGACCCATACCTCACACCATGCACAAAAACTAACTTAAAATGGATCAAAGACTTAAATATAAAATAAAAAACAATAAAGATCATGGAAAAAAAATTGGGACAACGCTAGGAGCCCTAATACATGGCATAAACACAATACGAACCATAAGTAACAATGCACACACGCCAGAAGAGAGACTAGATAAATGGGAGCTCCTAAAAATCAAACACTTATGCTCGCCAAAAGACTTCACCAAAAAAGTCAAAAGACAACCTACAGACTGGGAAAAAAATTTTGGCTACAACAAATCCTATCAACGTCTAAAAATCTATAAGATACTGCAAAACCTCAACAACCAAAGACAAATAACCCAATTAAAAAATCAGCAAAGGATATGAACAGGCACTTCGCCAAAGAAGATATTCAGGCGAATAACAGACACATGAAGAAATGCTCATGATCATTAGCCATTAGAGAAATGCAGATCAAAACTGCAATGAGATATCATCACCCCAACAAGAGTAGCATTAATCCAAAAAACACAAAATAATAAATGCTGGAAAGGTTGTGGAGAGACTGGAACACTTATCCACTGTTGGTGGGAATGTAAAATGGTACGACCACTTTGGAAATCAATTTGGCACTTCCTTAAAAAGCTAGAAATAGAAGTGCCATATGATCCAGCTATCCTGCTCCTTGAAATATATCCTAGAGAAATAAGAGCCATCACACGAACAGATATATGCACACCCATGCAGCACTGTTCACAATAGTAAAAAGATGGAAACAACCTAGGTGCCATCAAAGTTAAGAAGTTTCCTGAATACGATCAAACACTTTGAGGGACAGAGTAGCAGGGGTAGGTGTCTGGGGACCATGCTTTCAGGGGACATCTAGGTCATTTGGCATAACAAAGCTTATTAAGAAAATGTTCTGCATCCTACTTTGGTGAGTGGCATCTGGGGTCTTAAAAGCTTGCAAGCGGCCATCTAAGATGCATCAATTGGTCCCAACCACCTGGAGTAAAGGAGAATGAAGAACACCAAAAATACAAGGAAAGTATTAGCCCAAGAGACAGAAGGGGCCACATAAACCAGAGACTTCATCAGCCTGAGACCAGAAGAACTAGATGGTGCCCAGCTACCACCAATGCCCACCCTGACAGGGAACACAACAGAGAGTCCCTGATAGAGCATGAGAAAGTTGCGGTGCAGAACTCAGATTCTAGTAAGAAGACCAGACTTAATGGTCTGACTGAGACAGGAGGATCCCCAGAAAGCATGGCCCTTGGATTCTCTATCACCCAGAACTGAAACAATTTCTGAGGCCAACTCTTCAGACAGGGATTGCACTGGACTGTGGGACTTAAAGTGATACTCGTGAGGAGTGTGCCTCTTAGCTCAAGTAGATACAAGAGACTGAATGGGCAGCTTCTGTCCGGAGGTGAGATGGGAAGACAGAAAGAATTAGGAGCTGGTCTAATGGACATGGGGAATCAGGGGTGGAAAGAAGGAGTGTGCTGTCACAGTATGGGGAGAGCAATTAGAGTCACATAACAATGTATGTATAAATTTTTGTATGGGAAAAAATAAAAATAAATAAAAAAAAGAAATCCCTGTTAACCTAGATACTACTCCCCTTAAGTGGTGTTATGGATTGAACAAAAAGTATATGCTGAAATCCTAACTCCTGTACCTGCAAATGTCACCCTATTTAGAAATAGGGTCTTTAAAGTTGTAATGGAGTAGGTTGGATAACAGAGTAGGTTGGGTCCTAACCCTATATGACTGGTGTCCTTATAAAAGAGGAGAAGATACACAGAGACAGGGGACACGGTAAAGGCACCGTATGGTGGGGCAACTGCAAGCCAAGGACCGCCGGAAGCTACCAGAGGCTGGGAGGGAGGTGGGGGACAGATTTCTCCGTCAAAGCTGACACCCTGATCTCACACTCCCAGCTTCCAGAACTGTGAGACACGAAATTTCTTATAAGTCATCCACTTTGTGGTATTTTGTTACAGCAGCCCCAGGAAACTAACACAAGTGGCCAGACATAGAGTACAGTACAGTGTGATATAGTCCATGGCAACCCCACACGTGTCGGAGCAGAACTGTGCTCTACAGGGTTTTCAATGGTGGAGTTTTCAGAAGTAGATGGTCAGGCGTTTTTCTGAGGCACCTCTGGGTGGTCTCGAACCTCCAACTTTTTAGTTAGCAGCTGAGTGCGTTAAGTGTTTGCATCACCCAGGGAGTCCATGAGTTGGAATCGACTCAACGGCAACTAGTGAATATAGTCTATATTATAATAATATCAGCAGAACATAATATAAGTACTGATCCTCTGTCAAGTTAATTCACTAGCCTAAGCTTCAGTTTTCCCAGCTGAGAAATATAAGGCTTGGGCTAGGTCATCTTCAAAATTCCCTCCAGTTCTGGCATTCCACAATTGGGGTCTCCAGAATGCCTATCTTAAAAGTTCTACTTGCCACAGGAAAGAGTTGAGGGGATGCAAAAGTGCAGCCTCCCCCCCTAAAACTCCCCAAACAACGACAGCAACAACAACAAACTTCCCTGCAGTGTTGGGGGCCCCATAACAGAACACAGAAAATGCTTACATCAGAAGTTTTTTTTTTAAAAAATGTTCTTGTTTTAGCTTTTGCAGTAATAGAAACATTAGCAAACAAAGACTCAAAGCAAGGCTCCAATACCCCCCAAAGCTCATTGTAATGTTTTGGCTATAAATTGAAATTAGAATTACAAAATGATACTCTGGAAATTATTTTTTAAACTAAAAATGTCAAAAAAAATCGAAATGGCATTCCAACTCAGTGGTTCTGCAGGCACCCCCTAAGTTAGAATGTCTCAATTATGGCAACATTGCTGTTACCATCCCAACCAAAATTGTATGTGAGAGTGGTATGATTTACATTTGCAGTTTATAAAATAAATTGGGCAGAAAAGAATCTTATAATCTCAAACACATTTAGCTTACCATATTCCAAGAAGGTAAATGGACAAAGCATGTGATCCTTGAAGCAGCAAACCACAATACTAATGATTCATGAATACATCCGTTAGTGGAAATTGGATAAATGCATGAAGACTCTCTTCCAGACAACTCTCGGGATATGGATCACCAAAACTCCCTGGGACATGCTCCCTCCCAAAATCTGCATCCCCTTGTTAATTACCTGTCCTTTGATAGGAGTGCTAAGGAGAAGGCTGACAGTGAAGTTGCTGGGTTTTCTGGTCTAATATTTGTCATTGGCTATACACGATGATTTAATCATGAGGTCGAGTGCATTATGTGTCAAATATGCAGAACGGGCATGTGGACTAGTGCCACACCTTGTCCCAGCTGCCATTGTCTCTTACCTGGATCACTGCCATGTCTCCAAACTGGTCTCCCTGCTACCACCTGTGCCTGGCTTCACCTCTTCTCCATGCAGCAGCCAGAGGGATGCCCTAAAAAGTAAGTCAGTTCATGTCACTTCTCAGCTCAGCTCCCCTCTGTCTGAGAGGCAGAGCACTTCCATGAACCCACAAGGTCCCACATGATTGGGCCCCATCTTATCTTTCTGGCCTCATCTCCTAAGCTCTCCCCCTTGCTCATTGTGTTCCAGCCACACAGGTCTCTTTGCAATTGCTGAAACTTTCCAGGCAAGCTCCTACCTCAAGATCTTTGCAGGTCTTCGCTCTTCATTAAGACAACCGGTTTTGAAGGCTTTGCTCACAGGTTACCTGACCACTCTTCTTAATACCATCACCTGCCCCTTCCGCCTAGGCACCATGCACCATTACTCTGGTCTAACTTCGTCTGTTTTCCAGTAGCATCGAAAGTTTCTAGTATGCTATTTAATCTCCTTATTCATTATTATTATTGTTTAATATCTGTAAGCTTCAGGAGAGCATAAATCTTTGTTTTGTTCACTGGTGTGTTCCAAGGGTTTAAACAGTACCCGAGAGAGTAGTACCCGAGAGAGTAAGCATTTGGAGGAATAAAGAAAAAAAGGTAGAGAGAAAGGAAGGAAGAAAATAAAGAAGCAAGAAAAAAGGGGAAGGAAGGGATAAAGGAAAAAGGCAAGAAAGGAGGGAGGAAGGGAGAGAGGGAAGGAAGGAGGGAAGGAAGAAAGGTAGGCAGGGAGGGAGGGAAAGAAGGAAGCAAAAGAGGGAAAGAAGGAGGGAGGGAGAATATGTGATAATAAAAAGAGCTGTTATATTAGAGTGGTAAAATTATGCTTGTGTTTCTTTTTCATTTTTAACATTATTATTATTATATCATATTTTAATTTAATTTAAAAACATCTATATATCAACCCCTTGGCATTCTCAGGTGGTATGTCTGGAGAGCGTTTTTTGTTTTCAGTTGGTGACTCAATGTGAGTGTGTCATTGAGAATTGTAAATAAGCATCTTAAATTAGAGTAAATGCTTGCAGTTGTCAGTTTTACAAATGTCTAGGTTAGGAAATCTTGTGAATAGTGTAATGTTCCAGAGTGATGATAGACAGAGGAGAAAGATCAGGGGGATGTGTCCATATCCTACTCTATTCCTCCATTCTCTTCTCTTTCCTCATCTTTATTATTCAATGATCTTGGAACTGTGGAAGAGGACAACTCATGGGCCAGTGTCCAGACACATTAGAAAGAGTCCACTGGACCTGCCAGACCTCTAGGCTCTGCCTCTCCAAACACTTGCTCCATCTGGCCTAACCCTTATTGCAGGCCTTTTCCTCATGAACTGTTTCTTACGCTTTGCTCAATATTTTTGGACTTCCTAGTCCAGATCCAGTGGTCTTGGATCATACAGTCAGTTTATGCAAATTCCAACAGGCACTTGATCCAGGAGGAAGGAGAGAGGAAGGGATGGGAGAATGGGAGGAGTGGGAGAGAGAGAACCTGGAAGGACACTGGCCTGGGATCGCCAATGTGCATGAAGGCTTTCACGTATACAGAACTTGGTGAGCAGTTTAAAGGATTCCAAGGGTAGTTTGGACTCTGTGTGATATTTGTTTCATGCTCTGATTTTAGACCTGACTCCTAGAGCTGGGTTTAGCTCCGTTGTCTGTTTCGTTTCCCAAGGCCACCCTTGCCCTGGGTTTGCTTTTTAGCTTTTGCACCAAACCCACCACCTCCCATCAGTGCTCTTCACTCAGTGATTTGTACTGAGGACCCAACTCACGTTAAACACACACACACACACACACACACACACACACACACTCACTACCTGTCTGAAAGGAGTGACGAGATGCTGTGCATGTTCTAGGCGGTGAAGAAGAGAGAGGCTGTATGGGGAGGTACAGGCTGGGAAGGACTGGTGGGGGACCCTTAGTATATATAGTATACTATAGAAGAACTTACAATAGACAACTATTCATTGAATATCTCAAAGAAGTACCAACTCAGTACCAATATTGTTGAATGAGTAGAACTAATAAGTGACCAATAAATAAGTGAACAATCAATGAAATAATGAGTAGAGTGTGCTAAACTGAAGCTGAGTTCTGCAGCTTCCAAACAAGTTCTAGTTAATTCAATCAAGTTCTAGAATCTTCATCCAAGTACTGCAATGACTTGGGAGACCCAACAGCAACCACCAGGTTCCTTGGCAATGCTGCCAAGTCTGTCCCTGTGGTCCTCCAAACCTCCTGGAAGAATGGCTCATATAGTTCTTCATCCGTTTATTCATTTTATTAAACAAAAATCTATAGAGTAGCAATTATATGTAGAGAACTTGTGCCAGAACATCTCTTCTGTCCACAAATTCAGGAATTTTCTTCTATGATATCAATGGCTTGGCAACAGGCACATCAAGAGATGTGAGAGTAAACCTAAATATCACTGCAAATTTTTGCACTTCTACGCTGTCTTTTTTGTTCCTAAAAAGAAAAAAGAAAAAAAAAAAGGGAAACATCCACTTCAGAACAGAAACATCAAGGGGCCACTACCTAAATACATAGATCCTATTATTTCACTATTTCTCCCTTTCTTGTTATGCATTTTTGCTTCTATTTCTAAGAACTCAAATTAGAATTTCAAGGTCAAAATGAGATCTGACAGAGACACGATAATCCTTAACATTGCTGTGTAGAGATGGTGCCCGCAAAATACCCAAAGGACACACTGCATATTTTTAACTTGCTATTAGGCCCTCTGAATTCAAATGTGAAGTCTTGGATGTAGAGAATGAAGACAAATTATGTTATATGAAAGAAGAAAGGCTTTTTTTTTTTTCCTTGCAATAGATGAAAGATGCTGCCCTCCCTCTAATGAGTCACGAATGACTCATCTACTCTTGGGAAAATGTGAAGCAGCCAGTGATTTGATTGCTTTTACTTCTGTAAACACATCTAAGAAGTGGAGCATAAGAGATAAACAATAAAGGACCCAGTAGAATTCAAATAATAATTTTATTTGTTTCTTTCCCAAATGACACCACCTTGAAAATGGTTTTTAACGCAAAATATGAACTCCCTTTCTTATTGGCAATATTTAAGTACAGTCACTGAATCCAATAATTTTAGCTGAGTTCAAATTTGAGGGGGGTCCTTTTTAATTGTTATTGGGATTCACCATAATATTGATCGAATTCAATCAAGTTATAAATGAAAGCCACAGGAGGACTTGCATCTTTTCTTATGTCTTGTTGATAAGACACCATTCTATCTTCATTTTCTTCTTTTTCTCCAGAACCTCTTTCTAACTATTTTGATAACTTACAAAGCTAAGAAATGTTCAATGCTGAGGAAAATCACTAGAGAACTTCTTGAAATTCATTGTACCCCAAAGGCTGACAGCAAGAATATACTTTCTGGTACATAAAAAAGAAAAATGTATTTGGTATGACTGGCTGTTAATATGTCATCAGGATAAATCATAAGTCTTATTCTTCGGAATCTTAATAAAAGAAGTCACTTGAGACGTGGAAAGTACAAAAATAATCACCGATAGGCTCTACCTTTGACTAGAACCTGAGGAAATTTTGGAAGTGTTCATTCATAGAGACACTTAAAAAGACATTACCCAAATTTATCATTGTCATAAATTCTTGCTGACTAAAAACTTTCCTTAGAGTAATTTACAATGCCCGCAGTAAAATACTTCATCAAAAGGAAACACTTAGATTTTAATATAAAACAGTAAACTCCCAAGGACTCAGGGACAATGGTCTCAGCTAGTCTCCAGAGAGAACAGGGTGATCTATGACTCCTGTATGCCTCAGGGCTTGGTCTCGCTTTCATCTGATGCTCCTACTTTTGGGGTTGTCACACCACTCTGATGTGTTTGTTTCCCTCTGGACTCCAGAAAGGGACATGCTTTGAAATAACACTCTGGCTCTTCATTCTACATTCGGGGCGGGGAGATGTTGCCATCTGGGTATCCTAACTGGTTTTTTGTTTTGTTTTTACTTTTGTAAAGTTTTATTTTTTACCACTCTATCTCACTGGTTTGTGCAGTCAGAGGAAGTGACCTGTGATTAGTAAAACAAATAACTCGAGCCCCTATTCCGGTGGAGGGAACCACGTTCCACATTGGATGTTTCTTGATGCCTCAATCACTCTATCAAGGCCGTTGGTCTCACTTTGTCTTCAGTCCAGGAAAGCTGTTAGTTAGCTAATGGGTCTCTTGCAAGGTAAAAGAAGTCTACAGTCTAAAGCTTCTTGAACAGAGCCATCAGGTTTCCATCTTTCTGCTGTTTTCTACAAGCTCTTAGCACAATTACTCCAAACTCTGGCGCCAACCCTGACAACTCCCCTGTGCTCTGGCCCCACAATTCTTACTTCCCTCTGAGCTCCTCCATCTAGACACTCTGAGTGGCACTTCTGATTCCTTTCTCTGAAGTAAAACTCATCTTCTTCCTCCAAAACCTGACCCTCTTTCAGTGCCTCACCAGCTCCCCGTTTACCTGGATGCACAATCTCCCTCAATTTCTACATCCAAGTCAGATGATCCAGCTTGTTGAACACCCTTACTCTTTCCCGTGTATGCAGACTCATCACCAATAGGCAAGTCCAGCCAGACATTTCACTCCACTCTTTTTTTTTTTTTTTTAATATTTTATTGTACTTCAGGTGAAGGCTTACAGAACAGATAGT
>NW_004443989.1:5843550-5852199 GCF_000243295.1 Trichechus manatus latirostris | reverse complement strand
GTTTGTGGCCCTCACCGCAGCCACCAGGACGGTCGGTAGTCAGTGCTGGGCAGGTTCCAATAGGCCGTGCCTGCACAGCCTGTTGGTGTGATGTCAAGTGCACGGTGCAGGTAGGCAGTATGCAGCGGGGAGATGGTTATGTGTGAAGCTAAGCTGTCACTCCACTCTTGAGTGTCTTTTTTACTTTTGGTTTCTCCCAAATAAATCCTGAACAACAGTACCAAATAAATCTGCCTACAGCACAACCTGCTGGTGTCATTCTGACCTTCAGAACCTTTCAACAGGTCCATATCTTCAATCAAAACTAGTCTACACTTCTTATCTGTTGTTCTCCATGATGGTGCTAACCAGCTAGCTAACCTTACTTACCACTACTTCCTTTAAGCTACATGAGGATCCATGAAATTTCCCAATACTATACTGCATCACCCCTGATGCCACTGATCGTGTTCTTCTTTTGCCTGGAAAGATCCATCTCCAGTATTGCCTGTTGAGATCTTACCCCTCTACAGGTCATGTTAAAGTACCATCCTCTCTGCTACAGACCTCTCCCATCAGAGAAGCTGTTCCGTTTCTCCTTATCACCCTGATCATATGATACCTACTGTATTTTGATTAAAATTATATGTATGGTGAAAGGATACAATCCTGATGCACAGCTTTCCTGACTTTAAACCACACAGTACCTTGTTCTGTTCGAACGACTGCCTCTTGGTCTATGTACAGGTTCCTCATGAGCACAATTAAGTATTATGGAATTTCCATTCTTTGCAATGTTATCCAAAATTTTTTATGATCTACATAGTTGAATGCCTTTGCATAATCAATAAAACAAAGGTAAACATCTTTCTGGTATTCTCTGCTTTCAGCCAAGATCCATCTGGCATCAACAATGATATTGCTTGTTCCACATCCTCTTCTGAATTCAGCTTGAACTTCTGGTCGTTCCCTGTGGATATACTGCTGCAACTGCTCTTGAAGGATCTTTAGCAAAATTTTACTTATGTGTGATATTAATGATATTGTTCAATAATTTCCTTATTCTGTTGGATCACGTTTTTTTGAATGGGCACAAATATGGATCTCTTCCACACAGCTGGCCAGGAAGCTTGTCTTCCAAATTTCTTGACATAGATGACTGAGCACCTTCAGTGCTGCATCTATTTGTTGAAACATCTCAACTGGTATTCTGTCAATTCCTGGAGACTTGTTTTTCACCAGTCCCTTCAGTACCATTGGTTCTTGATCCTATGTTACCTTCTGAAATGGTTAACGGTCAACCAATTTTTTTTGGTACAGTAACTCTGTGTATTCCTTCCATCTTCTTTTGATGCTTCCTGCATCGTTCAATATTTTCCCCATAAAATCCTTCAATATTGCAACTTGAGGCTTGAATTTTTCTTCAGTTCTTTCAGCTTGAGAAATGCTGAGTGTGTTCTTCCCTTTTGGTTTTCTAACTCCAGGTCTTTGTATATTTCATTTTAATATTTACATTGTCTTCTTGAGCCACCCTTTGAAATCTTCTGTTCAGCTCTTTTACTTCATCATTTCTTCCATTTGCTTTAGCTACTCAATATTCAGAGAAAATTTCAGAGTCTCTTCTGACATCTCGTTTGGTCTTTTCTTTCTTTCCTGTCTTTTTAATGACCTTTTGCTTTCTTCACGTATGATATCCTTGATGTCATTCCACAACTCATTGTATCGTTTCACCACACTTATTCAATCTGTATGCTGAGCAAATAATCCAAGAAGCTAGACTATATGAAGAAGAATGTAGCATCAAGATTGGAGGAAGTCTCATTAACAACCTGAGATATAAGATGATACAACCTTGCTTACTGAAAGTGAAGAGGACTTGAAGCACTTACTGATGAAGATCAAAGACTACAGCTTTCAGTATGGATTGCACCACACCATAAAGAAAACAAAAATCCTCACAATTGGACCAATAAGCAACATCATGATAAAGGGAGAAAATATTGAAGTTGTCAAGGATTTCCTTTTACTTGGATCCACAATCAATGCCCATGGAATCAGCAGTCAAGAAATTGAACAATGTGTTGCATTGGGAAAATTTGTTGCAAAAGGCCTTTTAAAGTATTAAAAAACAAAGACGTCACTTTGAGGACTAAGGTGCACCTGACCCAAGCTATGATCTTTTCAATCACCTCACAAGCATGCGAAAGCTAGACAATGAACAAGGAAGATCAAAGAATTGATGCCTTGGAATTATGTGGTTGGAGAAAAAGATTAAATATATCATGGACTCCCAAAAGAATGAACAAATGTGTCCTGAAAGAATTACAGCCAGAATGCTCCTTAGAAGTGAGGATGTCGAGACTTTGTCTCAATGTACTTTGGACATGTTATCAGGAGGAACCAGTCCCTGGAGAGGGACATCATGCTTGGTAAAGTAGAAGGTCAGAGAAAAGAGGAAGACCCTCAATGAGATGGATTGACACAGTGGCTGCAACAATGGGCTCAAACATAGCAATGATTGTGAGGATGGTGCAGGACTGGGCAAGTGTATCTTTCTGTTGTACATAAGGTCGCTATGAGTTGAAACCGACTTGATAGCACCTAACAACAATATATCCCATGTACATCTCCCGTGTTGAGCTGTGAGTTCATTGAAGGTAGGGATTTCCCTTTGAGTTGATTCAGGATTGTATTACTCAATTAACATTTTGTTGTTGGATGGATGGGTTGATGGATGGAATTCAGGTTCTATAAGCATAAAGTTGAGACACAGAACTATGGAGCACAGAGGTATTAATGCTCAAACATCCAGCCAAAGATAAACAGTACTCTCCTTCCTCAGTACACCTACGAGTCCTGAGTAACCACTGCTTAAGTTGTCATGTCAGTGATTAAAGCAGATGCCAAAGAAGCAGCAGGATGAAGAATAAAGAGACTGAATGCAGTATAATGATATATGACTATTTTCCATAGAAATCTGAAGACCCTGCACCCTCGGAGGAGAGTGTTAGAGAAGGGGAAGTCTTGAACTATGACATGGAGTATAAAAGTCAGCCAAGTGAAGGTAAGATGCTATAAAGAAGAGAATTCTGTGCTGAAGAAACAACCAGTGCTTATGTCCAGCAGTTTCAAGCAAGGAATGTTTAAGGAAGTAGAAATAGTTGAAGCATAAATTTCAAGGAACTAGGTGATAAGAGATAAGGCTGAAGGTGTAGAGAGGGCTATTAAATATTGATGACTGTCTAGAAATTACTCCCTTGAGCAATTTCTTGTCTTTTGCCTGAGCCTGGATTTCTCCCCGCAATGATCATTTCTATGGAGGGCTTGGAGAGCATTGTGACCAGGAGGACCAGAGCCAATGAATATTGGCAACAGCAGCAAGTGGAAGCAACCAAACTGAACCTAGGAACCAGCAAGCTCACTGAGGCACTGCAGTTGGTGTCAGAATTAGAATGGTACCAGGATTTTACTACATCACTACTTAAGGTGGGACAGGAGGAAGATGCCAAAAGAAAGTTGGTAAAGAGACAGGTACTCAGGAGATTCCATAAGCCAGTCAGAATTATAAATTGTAATCTGAGCTTCACTTTTTTCTTAGGAAAAATGGAAATAGCATCAATGACAACCGCATAACAGACATTGATCAGGTACCTACCAAGTGTCAGGCATCGTACTAAATACACAATATGAAGTTTTCTCTTCACAACAGCTGTAGTCTGTAGGTGCCGCTATTATCTATATTTTACAGATAAGGTAACTGAGGTTTATAGGGATTAAGAAATTTGCCCAAGTTCATACAAGTAATTCATGTCTGAGCTAGGTTTCAAACCCAAGCAAAGGCCGGCCCCAGGGACCCATAGCATTTATTCCCTTCCTCCCTTGGCTCATCAGGCCTGGACTCCCAAGTTTACACAAGTCTGGTCTGGGCCATCACAAGAATTGGAAAATTAGGATCATTGGGAAAGAGAAATTACAAGGCTATTGCTGCCCAGGCCCTAATTATAAACAATCAGAGAAAGCATCAGCTTGGAGTGCCAGCAAGTTATCCACAGCCCCAAATGCCTGCTAAGACTGACAGGGAGTGATAGAGCTGTAAATAGTCCTTGCAATGACTACAGTCATTACCCTGTTCTTTAATAATTATGAGAAACCAATGAATTACCGCTGAGGGCAGTATCACACTTCCGTACAACTCTGCAGCTCAGAAAGCCCAGGGAGAACCTTCTGAGGCTGTAGGCCACATGCAACAGGCCCAGCAGCGTGCAGGCAGGAAAGTGGGAGGGCCTGAAGGTCAGATGGCAACGTTTCTTGGAAGAAGCACATTTTGATGTGGTTCTTCAAGGAAGTGACAAACGTAGCTTGGTGCAACGGCCTGAAGGCATGGCAAAAAAGAAATGAAAAGCATACATGGCATTACAGCAACCTCTATACAGTAACAATGGCCACAAAACAGTGGAAAGCTCATTGCCAGATCTGCAAGCCACCTCGCACACATCACAGACCCTCAGACCGTGATGGACATGACACCAGCTGTCTAGGTCTCTCTGTAAGGCAGGACTTGTCATCCCAGCTGCTGGGAGAGCCATCAGCAGGCAGCCTTCGTCTGTCAGCCCTTTCAGGAATCACCTTCACAGGGCAACCCACATTAATGACAGAGGTATGCAGGGGGATAAAGGTTGAGACACTCTGGCCCAAAGCAAGACAACTCTGATGGACCATATATGCTCCAGAGCTCCTGTGTTACAGCTGGACTCTCCCCGACACAGCCTGCTTCCTCCCTTCCCTCACTGTTGATCCATCCCAAGGGTGTGCCCTAATAAACATGCTGCCTGCCCAGCTCTGGCTTGGAGACCACTTCCGGGAAGCCAGCCTAAGACAGGCACATGACCCATGTCTTAATACCTGGATCCCTCCTCATTCACTGCCCTAATTTTACATAAACCCTACACATCCCTAGGAAGAGTTCTGTATCAGGCAAACCGATCAAGCATCCTCTGTTATAAAAGAGAGGCTAAAAGTAAAATAGGAAAGACAATGGAGAAAAGCTAAATGGTCTACATTTTAAATGGCAGGGAGGGAGTGGGGCTGAGTAAGAACAAGACCTGCCTAGACTGGGAGGTGGGGAAAGTTTTCCAGGGTTGATGGGTGAGAGTGTCTGGATGCAAGACTATTGGATTCGTTACCAAATAGGTTTTATAAGGAGTTGCTGAAATTATGAATTATATCTCCATTGGTGTTTTTCAAGAGACACAAGTAAATATTGAAATCACTTTTTAATTACTCTTGAGAGCTGGACCAAGCATTTAATATGCAACTCTACACAGAATTTGAGGCCCTGGGTTTTTCTGGATGTATTAGTCAGGGTAATTAACACTAGCTGCTTTAACAAACAACACCAAATCCCAGCGGCTTAATAAAGGTTAATTTCTCACTCACATCATAGTCTATTGTGGCTTGGGCAACTCCTTTTGACAGCTCACCCCTAAGTAGACCATCTTATGATGCTGCCATTTTAAACACTTCTCTGAGATTGTCACCTAATCTCTGGGTCCCTCTGCCACCCAAATTGCTTCCATTTACCTCCTTTGCTGCAAATCCATGATGTATCTTTCTCCACCTATTTTCTCTCTAGGGAGGATGATCTGTATGGATTACAGACCAAGGGACCCTTGCCTTCTGGCTTCCAGTTGAGTTTGGTCGATAGGAAGCCCTTGCAGAAGAACAAGGAAGGGGTAAGAAGAGGGAGACTGATTTCTCCAGCTTCCCCCACATTGGGTCACCTTGAGAAGGCTGAGTCACTTGACAAAAGGTCACAGTTCCTCTCTAGGTGGTTCTCTCTAGGTCACCCTCATTGTCTTCAGGTTCTTTAATCAGTTCTTCCACTTGCTCCTTCAGGCAGGCCTCAGATTGGTAACCACCCTATTGTTCTTTGTGGCAGGGTACTGTAATATTCCATGTGATTTTCCTCAATGCCACCCACACCTTTGTAAATAGCCCTTTAATTAAACTTCCTTGAATGACACCCCACGGAAGAGAGCTGGGAAGTACAGTATGCTGTGTGCCCAGTAAAGAAGACCATGAACTGGGACTTGGAACAATGAATGTTTTCCCTATCACCACTCCTCCCAGGTTTTGTTTTGTTTTTCAGGAAGCAAATACATTTTACATTTAGGGATAGTTTCCTAAGTCTTTCCTCTACGTTTTACACAACTGAAATGATATCATATATGAAATATCTATCCTGCTTTATATATTCATTTTCATTCATTCGTACTTTATTCACTTTTTAAAAAAATTTTCCTTGAGAGTTCCTCTTTTATCTGTGGATTATTCAGAAGTGTGTTGTTTAGTTTCCAAGTGTTTGGCTATTGTCTTGTTTTCTTTCTGTAACTGATTTCTAGTTTTGATTCCACTGTGGTCAGACAACATCCTTTGTATGATTTCAACTCTTTTAAATTTATTGTGGTTTGTTTTATGGCCCAAGATATGGTTTATTTTGGTAAATGTTCCCTGGGCACTTGAAAAGAATGTGCATTCAACTGTTGTTGGTTAGAGTGTTCTATAAATGTCAGTTGGATCCTGTTGGTTGATGGTGTTGAGTTCTTCTATATTCTGGCTGATTTTCTGTTTAATTGTTCTATCAATTGTTAAGGGAGGAGTATTAACATCTCTGACTATAATTGTGGATCTATTTCTCCTTCCGTTCTATCAGTTTTTGTTAACATGTGTTTTGCAGCTCTGCTCTTAGAGATTCTGGATCTTATTTAAATCTATTTTAGCAGGCCTCCTCTGAAACCGCACCACCTCATTCCTGCCAGGTGGGGGCAAAAGTCCAGGTTTTTTTTTCAGCCTCCGTTTGAAGAGTAGTGATACTGCTCCCCACTTAGCCACCACTGACACTGCATGGTGGGGTCTCATTACCTTCAGGTGACGGTGGAAGTCTAGACTCTCTACTTCTCCAGTTGGCCTTTGCTGATGGGGTGGAGGTGGGGGTCACATTTTTTTTGTTGTTGTTAGAAGGGTGCAGATACTGTCTAGAAGTTTTCTGTTGTACTAGGCTGCCCCTTTCCTATTTCTTTGGCCAGAGAGAGTAGGCTTCTCTTGGGGCTTTTTTTTTTTTTTTTTCCTCTGCCCCCATTGGTGTTTCCAGGTTTGCTAGCTTCTTCAGAACCCAGTCTGGGATATATGAGGCAAAAATAAAACCCAGGGAACTCACCTCCATGTCATATCTCAGTTCCCAAGATACATAGATGGTCTGCCTTTTTCTCTCCACCTTCCAGAGTCTTCTTATATTTGTTTCATATACAATATCCAGGGTTTTGTGCTGTCCTTAGTGGGAGGATTAGGGAGAAGTTCCCCCTCCCATGTATTTTTATTCATTTATAAATTATATAGTTTACTACTATGCAAATATACTGTGGATATTATAAAACATACACAACATTAAAAAGGAGGAAATTTTAAAAAGTCATTTAAAACAAAATTCTATGGATTACCTTGTACACCACACTGCAAACCATTGCTAGAGAAAGACTCACGGGCCTTGAGTTCTGCTCTGTTCCACAGACACCCCATCAGAAGCCTGTCCTGATACTGTTTAGAAACATGTCCCTTCTGTGTAGTTCCTGGGCAGATCATGAAGAGAAGCTGTTGGTGTAACCCTCTGCCCTGCAGGACACCTAGGGAGTGACAGATGGGCTGGCCCATTCAGGCTTAATGCACCCCTTACAGGACAAGCCAATTATGTTGATAAACAAGATCATGAAATGGACACAAATCAATTGCAGAAGGCTTTTATGTGGTGACTCTTTCCCTGTAATGCCCATGGGTAACTGTAGTTTTAAGCACTCAGAAATATCAGAAAATCCATTCACAAGCTTGGGTCCTGCTGAGTCTCTGTGGCCTCCAGCAGCTCAGCCTGTCCTTCAAAGGTGGTGATGGTGACAGCTGTTACATTTTGCATCTTTAAATGGTCTTAAGTGGAGGCAAGGGAGGCTGTTGCCTAGGTGGTGGGGTTTCAAGCCAACTCAGAAGACTTAAACTGATGTCCGCACTCTTCAGAGGCCATCCTTACCCTCCCTTCCCTTCCACATTCATGGTACCTAAATGCCTACCTAGGTACCTACATCTAACAACTATTGATTGACCTTCCCCTCCATATGAAGCAGAGTGCTAAGCATGGCATTTTGAGAGTGGCAAAGTAGGCAGGGACCTTGCCCACATAGGTCTTACAGTCTCCTGAGAGGGGAGTTCCTCTGTTGACTCTCCATTGTTATAACTTGTGGACGGAAAATACCTGGTACATATGCTCAGGGGTGTCGCTAGAGGGGGTTTACCACACTGGGTGACAGTCAGAGGGGGTGACACCAAAATGACTGTCTATAAAATTTTTGTGCAGTATTTCAGCAGAACTTTATAAAAATATCCCTGCAGTTAGTTATAACAACAAAAACATTTTTCGTAAGCCCAGCTTACATGTATCAATATACCTACAAAGGAGTTCCAGCAAAATAGCACTCTAGGCAGAAGCACCATGCTGTCCCTACACAGCAAAGACCCGAAAAACTAAGCCGAACAGAGAATACAACAATCCTGAAACCCTAAAACATCAAATGAAGAGATAAAGAACTCTGCCAAGCACCAAATGGAGTGAGAAAACTGACAGAGAAC
>NW_004443989.1:5793067-5835334 GCF_000243295.1 Trichechus manatus latirostris | reverse complement strand
GAAGTTAGAGGGTTGATATATTGTGGGGTTGTTAACCAATGTCATAAAACAACATGTGTACTACTGTTTCATGAGAAACTATTTGTTCTGTAAGCCTTCATCTGAAGTACAATAAAAAAATATATATATATACCTACAAAGTATATTGTTGCTAATTTACTTTTTGAACCTTCCAATGCACTCTGGTCAGAGCTGTCATTATTCCCCAATTACAATGATGCTTTGAATCTCATGGTTTCCTTTGTACCCGCTACAAGCATGTGCTGTTGTTTTCATTGCTGCTGGTGTTTTTATAGTCATTGATTTTGTCAAATTTTCTGATGTTCTAGCTACAGTATTCTGATAATTAGTACTTGTGAACCTATATCAATAACTTTTTTTGAGAATGAAGTAGTAATTAAAGGAAAAGAAGGAGTGATATACAGGAATTACAATTTACACGTAACAGTACCAGAAACATTACTAAAGATTCTGTATGGTCTGGTATGGGAGGAGGTCCATGGGAGGTGGCGGTGGGGGGCGGGGGTGGCATCATGAGTTACCACACTGGGTGACATCAAACCTAGTGATGCCACTGCATATGCTACACCTCTCATCCACAGCAGACATCAGTAATCAATAATGCCGTTGTACACCGCTGGTTACACCTCTCATCCACAGCAGACATCAGTAATCAATAATGCCATTGTACACCACTGAACCGGGATTTGACCCCAGATTCCTTCTCAAACATTGTTCCCTGTGATCACTATCAATCACTCATAGTTGGCCCAAGAGATGGAACATATTTGCCATCACCAGAGTCAGCCTTTTCTGTCTGCTCCAGCTCCATTCTTGTTTAGAACCTTTGGATGGTTCATGGAGAATAAACAGCGTTCATGTTTCTGAGATTTGATAGTCCTTATCTGGAAAACTTCTCTTATTCTGGAAGACTTTTGATTATGCATTTTGTGAATTCTCCTTATAATCTATTTCTAAATCATGGAGCCAGAACATTTATAATTCAGTGTTGTCTCTTCTTCCTTAAAGATATTATTATCATGAAGTAAACTACAAACTTCAGAACAAAGATGGCATTTTAATGAATGATTTTCTTTAAAAAAAAATTGTCTAAATGCACAGTCACAGGCTCCCTTGAGAAAGCCTTGCTTTGTCCCCAGCTCTAAACTCTCATGCGTGAACGTGTTGATTAACTTTATGCATCAGCTTGGCTGGGCTATGGTGCCCAGTTGTTTGGTCAAATACTAGTCTTGTTGCTGCTATAAGTAATTACATGTGGTTAAATCAGTTGGCCTTAAGTAAAGAAGATTACCTTCTCTAATGTGGGTGGACCTCAATCAATCAGTTGAAGGCCATAAAAGCAAAACCGGAGTTTCCCTAGACTGTGTTCTGCTTCCAGACTATAAACAGATATTTTGCCAGAACACTTTTACTCTCTCTTTACTCACCTTTTCACCTGACCTACAGATTTTGGGACACAAGCCTGCAGGACTCTCCAAACTGTTGCCTGACCTACAAATTTGGGATTTGCCAGCCCCCACAGTCATGTGAGCCAATGCCTCAAAGTAAACCAATCGCTCTCTCTCTAAAATATATATATATACACACACATATGTATATGCATATGTATATATGTGTGTATATGTATTACATATATGTACACACACACATACAAATATACGCATACATACATATATACACATACATACATATATGTGCACACTTACATATATACACATACATACATATATATCACATACATACATACATATGTATCTATACACACATACATACATATGTTAGTTGCTGTGGAGTCGACTCCGACTCATGGTGACCTTATATGTAACAGTCCTGTGCCATCTTCATGATTGTTGGTATGTTTGAGTCCATTGTTACAGTTATTGTGTAGTGCCTTCCAACCTACGGCGCTCATCTTCCAGCACTATAACAGAAAATATTCTGTTGTGATCCATAAGGTTTTCATTGGCTAATTTTTGGAAGCAGATTGCCAGAACTTTCTTCTTACTCTGTCTTAGTCTGGAAGCTTTGCTGAAATCTGCCCACCATGATGATCTTGTTAATTTGAAATACCGGTGGCATAGCTTCCAGCATCATAGCAACAGGTAAGCCATCACAGTACAACAGACAGACAGGTGTGGTTCATTAATTAGGTGTCCTATACTACATTCTGCTTGCATTTTTAATTTTATTTATCAGAGTATCTGGCACACAGAGAGGGTTAGCACTACCTAATATGTGTTACTTTAAGTACTAAGTATGCAGGTTTCCTGTACCATTAAGTTGCTGCTATTTAAGCTCACACATGAAGTGGCTAAAAGTTACTAGTGTGAGAATTATGACTGCACAAGCCTTAGAACATAAAATGTGTCAACAGCAACAAGTCAGCCGTCAAACAGTATCGGGTGTGTGTTGACATGTACAAATTTTTGCAGAGCAATGGACTTATTTATGTTGATATGTAGTCTACTCACATTTTCATCATTCAGTAATTTGCTACAAAAATAGCAATTAATTTGTAAACATTGCCAGAATATTTTCTAGCCAGTTTGTGATTTTTTGAGTGTGGTTTGTTTTTACGTTTTGTTGGGGTTCTTGTTTCCGTGTTTGATAGTAAGTGTAGATCTGTACATAAATTTGCTGTGTTTAGGGCTTTGGCTTTCTGGAAAAAGGACGTAAGAACTAAGTGTGTACATGGTAACTGATATTTGTGAGAGGATGGTTTGAAGGAAGATGCCTTAGAGAACAAGTCAGGTGGCAATAGTCAGGTTGTGAGAATTTGTTTTCCGTTGTAAAAATTTCCCGCCAAATTTGAAGTAGGCAAAGCACTAATCAGTTTAGCTTTGTGTTGTATGTTAGTTTAAAATGGAAAATATGTAATACAATGGAGGAGGGGCACTTTTATGATGAGTTTTATTAAATAGATTTCTTACAGGATGACCTGTTCTCTAGCTGTGATATTGTCACTTCAAGTGGATGTATAGTCAATTCTCATTATTAGCGGCAGTTATATTCCCTAAAGTTTCTGTGGACACTGAATTAGCGAATAACGAACCAACATTGTGCATTGGGCAACTCAAATTTTTCGCTTCTCTGTGCATGAGCATGTCCACGAATTACTGTGAAAGAGCTGTAACCTGACCCTACAAATGCAGGTAAATTTCCGTTAGTCTTTAAACTAGCCCAAGCCAGATTTGGCCCACCCCCGTATGCACAGAAGGGCCAGCTGTGACCACTAATTGACTTCAACAGAGGACAGCAACAGAAGGAACAAATCAGAAGGAAAATCATCACCTGGGCCCTATTCCAAAGTGAGAGGCCCAACAAGAACAACGTCACCTCCTGTTTCCTGGCTGCCTTCTAAAATTGCTCCCTGTCACCCCAGTACACCTGTGCAGCTGCCATCTTGCTGCCCAAATCATATATAAGTCCTGCTTCCCCGTAGCTTGGGGAGTCAGATCTGAGGAACTTCCTACTGGCTCCTTGCTCTGCGCAGTGCAATAAAGTTACTTTCTCTTTCTCAAAGACCGGTGTCCAGTTACTTAGCAAGTCTGAGCACATCAGACTAGGACCCACCTTCCCGGGCTAAGTAACAGAGCCGTGAGTATTGATTTTGGGGTTGCAAATAAATTTTCATGAGTAGGCAAATTTGCAAATATAGAACCAGTGAACGATAAGGATCAAATGTAATATGCATAAATCTTGTATGGGAAATAATAAAAGTGATTTTTTAAGTGAAAAAAACAAGTCTGGAGGCAGGCAGTCCAGAGTTGGTAGGGGACTCCATGAACATCAGGGACCCAACTTCCTTCCATCTTGAAACTCTGCCAGGGGCCCAACTTCCTTCCATCTTGAAACTCTGCCAACCTAGAGCGTCACCTCATGGTCTAATGATGGATCTCAAGCTACTATAATTATGTCCATATCCCAAGCAGTGGGAAAGCCAAAAAGACCTTCTCCCAGTGGCAGTCTTCTCCCTTCAGGCAGTCTTCCCATAAGTTCCAGACAACAATTTACATGCAAAACTTCCTCACCTGGCTACATTTAGCTGCAAGGGAAGCTGAGAAATGTAGCCTTTTAGTAGGCTTGTTGCTGCTCTGAGAATTCTGGGCTTAGTTACTAGGGTAGGAGGGGAGGATGGATATTAGGAAGCAGTTAGAATCTTCTGCTACAAGGGAGGAAAAATATAAGACAGAAGCTCCCTGTCCTCGTGGGATTCACAGTCCACTGAGGGAAGGCAGATGTTAATGAAAGAACCACACTTATTCACGGGAAATCACAGCTGGGTAAGTGGAGCAAGGGAGAGGCTCACTGTGCTGTGTGGGTGGCAGTGAGAGCCTGTAGTAAGGAGATTTGGGAACTGAGCTGAGATCTAACAGTAGAGCAACAGGAGTTAAGTGAAGGGTTGGAGGAGTGAGGAGGCAGTGCTTCCCAGCCAGGAGGCCAGGGCCAGCTGGATTCTGGCTGGTGGGTGGAGGAGCCCAGCAAGTCCTTTGTGGCTGGAGTCAGAGGGAGGGAGGTGCAAATCAGACCAGACAGGTGGACAGGGACCAGGCCAAACCCTGACGCCCTGCGTGTGAAAGATGCTGACACTCCTTCTAGCTCCTTCCAAGGAGACTTGGGAAACATTTGTAGGAATGGGGGCAGGAATTCCACAACTGGATTTCCAGCTTGGAATGTTATACTAGCTGCTGTATGGGAATTGGTGAGTAGGCTTTCAGGTGAAGGTTATTGCAAAACTCCATGTGAGAGAGTGGTAGCTCAGATTAGGCGGAGTGGCAGGGAAAATGAAGAAAAGCTAGTGTTTTCCAAAAACAGTCAGCTTCCCCAAAACACCCAGGTACACAGCAAGAGTTTCTCCTGGGAGAATAACGCAGTGGGAGGCTTCCTTCAGGTGAGAGAAACAATCATCTTCTGCTCTCTAGTTCCATCTCCATAAACCTTGGTGGTCAGGACACTGCTGCGGAAATTGGGCAGCACTTAGAGGCAGGGGCACCCCGCGGTTCAAAGCAGCATCTAATAATGGGTCAGAGGAGGCCTTGGGAGGGAAGCAGCCTGTGGCTTGTGATTTTTCTCTCATGCTTCCTCCTTGCCCCAAGCTGGGTTTCTAATGAGGAAAGACAGGATCAGACTGGTGAGCAGCAGGTGTCTGTGACGGGCTTGCTGTGAGCAAGGGGAGCCTGCCAAGGTGTCTGCAGCTGCGGGAAGTAAAGGGGTGGTGAGGACTGAGATGAAGGGCACTCACTGTTGTACCTGCAGCACCACCTGGCCCAAAGCAGGCCCTCGGTATATTTATTGTTGTTGTTGTTGTTAGTTGCCATTGAATCTATTACAACTCATGGCAACCCCATGTGTGCAGAGTAAACTGCTCCATGGTGTTTTCAAGGCTGTGACCTTTTGGAAGCAGGTCGCCAGGCCCGTCTTCCAAGGCACCTCTGGGTGAGTTCAAACTGTCAACCTTTTGGTTAGTAGTTGAGCACTTAACCATTTGTACCACCCAGGGACTCCCTCAATATATTTAATAATTATTAAATGAATGGAGTAATGCATTGATTTATCCATCAGCAGACTGGAGAAGTGGTGGAGAAGAAAAAAAAAGAGATGGGGCATCTCAGGCTGAAGAGAGTAAGCCAGAAAGAAAGGCAGAAACTCCCAGGGGAGGTTTTGCATAAGCTCTGGCTGCTGGGAACCTCCATCACGGCAAAGAGCTGAATAGACAGCAGCTTCCTTTTCCAGTTCACACTCAACCTCTGCCTCTGTGGGTACCATTATTGCCTCGTCCTTGAAGTTCCCATTCACAATGCCTTCACCAAGGAACTTCCCACTCACCTCTGATTCCAGCTTCTCACATCATCCCTCCAGCTCAGTCCCTCAGGTCCAGGAATCCATCTATCACAACAGATACTTTTTGCCCCAGGCTCTAGGACAAGATCTCATCTTGGGCTCTGGAGTTAGTCCACCTTGTTGGGATTTGACTTCCAGCCCATCTGCTTCCCAGCTGTGTAACCTGGTTGCATGGACCGAGTGTAAGTGCCCTTGTCTACAAAATTGGAGGTAATCAGAGTCCCCGTCTCACATAGCTGTGATAATTTAATAAGAGGATCCATGTAAAACACTTAACACCATGTCTAGCTTCTAGCCAGCATTCTGTTGATGAACCATCGTGGTTGCCTGCCCCTCTCTCCCCCTCATTCCTTCCTAACCTCAGGGCTGGTGAATCCTTTAGCACAACCCACTTAAATTAGGGTATAAAAACAGTAAACTCACTTCATACAAACAAGCTTGTGAGAAAAGTATTATGATTTATCCCCATTTTACCCATAACAAAATGAGGCACAGAGGGGTGAGGTAACTTGTCCAAGGAAAACATAGCTAGACGGAGGCAGAGCCAGAACTTAAACCCAGGTAGTTTGGATCCAGAGCCCACACTGTTAACTCCACACTGTAGGCCAGGAGAAGCAGCCATCCTGAGTTCCTAAGAAGAGCATGTTGTTCTGTAATTCTCCACTGGAGAATCTGACAAAGCTATGCCTCTCCCTGCTCCACCACACCAGAGAAATCTAAAGATCCATGGTTGCCCTCCCAAAAGAAACCTAGGTATGTTGGTGTCTGTTATGGATTGGATTGTGTACCCCCAAAAGATATGTGGGAATCCTAACCACTGTGAATGTGACCTTGTTTAGAAATAAGGTCTTACTTTGAAGATGTTATCAGTTAGGTTTATATTAGATCATACCAGAGTAGTGTGAGCCCCAATGCCTTCTGAGTGGCATCCTATAATATTAAAGAACAGACACAAAGGCACACACAGGGTGAAGACAGCCGTGTGAAGATAGAGACAGAGAATGGGGTGATGGATCTACAAGCCAAAGAATGCCAAGGATTGCTGGCAGCCACCAGAAGCATAGAACATTTCTCTCTCAGAGCCCTTGGAAGCAGCCAACATGTTGAGGCCCTGATTTGGACTTCTAGCCTCCAAAACTGTGAAACAACCAATTTCTGTTCTTATAAGCACCCAGTTAGCGGTGTTTAGCCCTAGGAGACTAAGCGTTCATGGCCCCAAGCCCACAGGGCAATAGCAGGGACAGATCCCAGGCTGAGGGTAGAGAAGGAAATCAAGAGCAGATGGAGACGGAATTCCAGGAGTCATCCGGAGCAAATCTGATCATCTTGGAAGGCAACCAGATGGAAAAGGTAAAGTAATGTTTGCACCATTCATTCATTCAGGATTTGTTGATTCTTTACTAGCAGCATGTGAACCAAACAAAGGGCCAGCTTTCACTGAGCTTACATTCTGGTGCAGAAGACAGGCAGTATTCAAATCAGAAAAGTGGAAAGTGTATATATCAGAGAGTGTTAAGTGTTAAGTGCCCCTGAAATAGATTAGGGGTCCTCCACCACAACTGCATATTAGAATCATCTGGGTTGATTTAAAAAATCCAGACAACCAGGCTGACCACAAGACCTATTAAATCAGAACCTCTGGTGGGTAGAGCCTGGGCCTCAGTATGTTTAAAGCAGCCCAGTTTACTCCAATGTAAGCCTCTTTGCTAGAGAGGAACTGAACAGTGCACTTGAGCAGGATGGTTGTGGAAGTCTTCTCTGAGACATTTACTTTGACCCAAATGTCCAGAAGGAGCAGAACATGCAAAAATATGGTAGAAGAACCTTCCTGGCCATGCTGGTCCCTAAGCCTTAACATCTAGACCTCCTGCATGTTTATAATCAGCAGCCACTAAGATTCTTCTCTCCTCGCTAGGAGACATTGTTATCTGCGAGAGTTCTGAGTTTCAAGCAAGAGACATCAAATTTGATCATCTTAAGCAGAGAAGTAAACTGGGGTTTAGGGAGTGGATGGGGGGATGGAGGACCCAATTTGGAAAATGAGCGTAAACCAAGACAGTCTCAGAGGACCAAGAGGCAGCATCTTTTAGCAAACCTGGGTGACAAGGATGCCACCATATTCCTGTTAGCTTCTACTACAGCAGTCATCAGTGAGTCCTAACCATCCCTTTATCCAGGCCGCATTCAATCCTGATTGATCACACTCTGCTTCCAGAGAATCTCCCTGCTGAGGCTTCCACAGTAGGAGGCAGGGTACCAAGTTCCACCAACACTACACAGCCTGGAGAAGGCCTTGGGTGCTGAACAGCCAGGAAATGAGCACCACCCACCACAGATAATATCAATGTGCTCTTCCCAGCATTGCGTTGCATAAGGGTGGGATGACAGTAGTGTTAGCTCACCAAGAGCAAAGCTCTTCCCTTCCGTTTTCTTCCCCTATAATCTTCTTGCCCCACACCAATTGCTTAATATTCTTCTATGCAAAATGCACATCCCAAGTGAAGATTTGTTGGATGAATAAAATTGCTTTCATCTGTCATCTTGCAAATGTGTTCATGGAAAAAATTAAAAAGAGAAAGTCTCAATTGCTTTGTCTCCCTTATCTTCCTTTTTCCTTCCTCCGTTCACCCTCCAAGTTTATCTTTCTCAGAGTTTAAGCCAATTATGGCCCTCACGCCCTTGCCCTGAGCATCACCTCATCATCCTTCCCTCAGAGGCTGGAGCAAAGCTTACACAACCAAAGACTCTACCAAGGCACCTCCCTCCCAGTCCTCTCCCCAGCTCCATTATGTGTGTGCCACCCAGCAATTTATGCTCTTTGTGTACGATGCCTGAATATCTTGCCTTTTGAATGGTTCTGATTAACGGATGAAAGAATTGCATTCTAAATTTTGCAAATTCATAATATTCTTAAAGAAATGAACCTAGTAAAGTTAAAGTTCCATTAAAAATATACCTTGAATGACCTACTAGTGACAAGGCCGATTTTGACAGACAGCTTCTAGTGCCTTTGGCCATTTAGTTTTGACCCCAGAACTGCTGCTGACCTGCTGGCTTGCTCCAAAAAAGTAACAGTGAGCTTGTTTCCTTTCCCTATTAAAATGTGGTGGAGGTGAGTGGGAGGGAAAGGAGGGAGAGAGGGAAGAAAGGAAGAGAGGGGAGGAGGGAAGAATACAATGAAGGAAAGGAGGGAGGGAAGGAAGGCAGGAGAAAAGGAAGGAAGGAGACAGGAAAGTAACAGGGAGGAAAGAGAGAGAAAGAGGAGAGAAGGGTGGGAGGGAGGAAGAAAGGAAACAAAGAAGGGAATAAATGAGAAAGAGGGGAGGGAGGAAAGGAAAGCAAGGCAAGGAGAAGGAAGGAAGCATGGCTCAGGACCACCGTGCGCCAGCACTGGCTTGGGGGAATGCCCCTAAGATGCTTCCTTGGGCGTTAATAGGGCACCAAGGACAATTGAAACAAATTCTCTCCTAAACAACTGAGCTTACTCAGGCCTCAAAGAAGGAATGGGTGGATCTGTAAAGCAGAAAGGTAAAGGCTAGGATTAGGGTGAGTTTGAAGATGGTAAAAGGAGTGATCATGGGTAGAAAGCAAACATTTTGGTGTATGAGGCATGAACCAAGATGGAGGATTGCTGGGAACAATAAATTCCAAAAACCCACCCCTTTATCCCACCCACACTGTGCGTGAGCATTTACTATGTGCTGGGCATTAGGCAAGATGCAGGGGATGAGGCTGGACAAAGCAGAACTGGACACTGCCCACTGGAAATTCAGACTCCAAGAGACGCATGCCAACTTCAAGCAGGCCACAATGAGATACCACTTCACACCACAGGAGGGCTACAATCAAAAGACAGAAAATGAGGAGTTTTGGTAGGATGCAGAGGAAATGGAACCCTGATACACGGCTGGTGGTAATGTAAAATGGTGCAACCATAGGAAAAGAGTCTGGCAGTTCCTCAAAAGATTAAACATAGAGTTACCATAAAAATAAGTTGCCATCGAGACAACTCCAACTCATGGTGACCTCATGTGTGTCAGAGTAGAACCATGCTCTATTGGGTTTTCAGTGGCTGATTTTTCAGAAGTAGATTGCCAGACCTTTCTTCCAAGGTGTTTCTGGGTGGGCTTGAACCACCAACCTTTTGGCAACTAACACTCAAGGGCAACTAACAACCCCAACGACAACTAATTCTTCAACAGCACTGTGGCGGCGAGCTCACATCATTCCCATTTTGAAGATGAAAAATTTGAGGCCTAGAAAGTTTAAGAGGCTTGTCCAAGGTCACCCTAAGCTGGTCCACATAAATGGGAGAGCAGCTTATTTCTAAACACTCTATCCTGCTTTTATGCAGCTGCCTGGGACTGGCTTAATGCAACAGTGGTTAGTATTTGTAACCTGACAGCCAGTCCCGTTTTGGACTTCACACCCCATGCATGCTGGTGTCATGCTACGTTACTTCCAAATGTCATCAGCCACTCAAAACGCCTCTAATCCTGCACCAACTCTCTTGCCTGTGTGTGTGCGTATGTGTGTGTGTCTGTGTGTCCCTTTGCGTGCGCACGCACATACACTAGCACACACAGCCCTTTGTGTCACTCACACACAAAAAGAACCTTCCACTCAGCAGACTACACCTGGTGCTCATCTTTGGGCGTTTACCCAGCTTATAGGGAAGCAAATATTTGAAGTTTACCAAACGTAAACCAAGTAAAACCTAAGTCAATCAAAAGTGAATAAACACTGCTTTCGTCCAAATACGTGTTTCTAAAAGGTCACAGCTGGTGTAATTAACCATGCTAGACTTAGCACGCATTCAGCTGTGTGCTTAAGACTGCCAAGAACTGGCATACATTCAGAATCCTTCAATAAGAGTCACCTTGTTTTCAGAAAATGCTTGGTTAAGTCAGGCTTGGGGCGGGGGAGTGATTGGGGGAAGGCTGTTAGACCAATGACACTTTGAGAAAATGTATAGGGAAAGTTCTTTGGAAAAGGAATTGAAATACTTGTCAGAGCCAATTTCTCATAATATGTGGGTTGAAACCCTTTCCCTTCAAAGAAAATAAGTCCCGACAAGTACAGCAACAACAACACACAATGACTTGGCATGCTCAAATGAGCAGCCCAGGAAGTTGGTCCAAAGGAGGAAAAAGCAAATAACTGAATGAAGCTCAAATGGCAGCCCTTGTAAAACAGTGACCTGGGTGCTTGGGGGGAGCTGAGGGCAATCATCAATTTCCCTCAATCCTTGGCCGTTTCAACAGGCAGAGCCCTTACCCAAAGTGCCCATCTCAGTGAGCACACAACTTAAGCAGTGGTGGTTGTTAAACAGTATTCCACGTGCCCTTTGGTGCTTTGAAGGAGCCTTGGGAATCACCAAAGAAAACCAAGAGTGGAGGGAGGGTGGGGGGTTCCCAGTCCTCCTGCCTCACTTGTACCTGAGCAGCTGCATTCTTACCTGCTTTATAGCTTGGATTTCAGACAGGGCTATACTACTATATATAACTTGAAAAGCTCAGCTGTATGTAGGGCTGAGACTCATGCCTGCCCTTATCCTTGGAGAGGAGTCGGGGCCCTGACTCTCTTTCCGGAAAAGTGGAGGCCAGGATAAGCGAACCAGGGCTTAGGAGGGTATCGGGCTCGTGCTTGGACCACAGAGCACGGAGCTTGGGGAAATCTGGAAAACAGCAGGGGAGACAAAACAAGAGGTGAGTTTGAGTATAAGCTCTCTGAGGGCAGGGATTTTGTCTGTCTCGTTCACTCACTGCTCATCCCCAGGGCCTAGAAGAAAGGCTGGCACATAGTAGGTGCTCGATAAATATTTGTTATAAGTGCCAAGAAGCAGTCATTCGAACAGAACAAGGCGGTACTGTGTAGTTTAATATCAGGAAAGGTTTGCATCAGGGTTGTATCCTTTCACCGTACTTATTCAATCTGTATCCTGAGCAGATAATCCAAGAAGCTGGGCTATATGAAGAAGAATGTGGCATCAGGATTGGAGGAAGGCTCATTAACAACCTGCAATATGCAGAGGACACAACCTTGCCTGCTGAAAGTGAAGAGTGCTTGAAGCACTTACTGATGAAGATCAAAGACTATAGCCTTCAGCGTGGATTGCACCTCAACATAAAGAAAATAAAAATCCTCACAACTGGACCAATAAGCAACATCATGATAAATGGAGAAAATATTGAAGTTGTCGAAGATTTCATTTTACTTGGATCCACAATCAACGCTCATGGAGCAGCAGTCGAGAAATCAAATGACTTATTGCATTGGGCACATCTGCTGCAAAAGTCCCGTTTAAAGTGTTAAAAAAGAAAAGATGTCACTTTGAGGACTAAGGTGTGTCTGACCCAAGCCATAGTATTTTCAATTGCCTCATATACATGCAAAAGCTGGACAGTTAATAAGGGCAACCGAAGAACTGACGCCTTTGAATTACGGTGCTGGTGAAGAATATTGAATATACCATGAACTGCCAGAAAAACAAACAAATCTGTCCTGGAAGGAGTACAGTCAGAATGCTCCTTAGAAGCAAGAATGACAAGACTTCATCTCATGTACTTTGGACATGTTATCGGGAGGGACCAGTCCCTGGAGAAGGACATCATGCTTGGTAAAGCAGAGCATCAGCAAAACAGAGGAAGACCCTCAAGGAGCTGGATTGACACATTGGCTGCAACAATGGCTCAAACATAGCAATAATTGTGAGGATAGTATAGGACTGGGCAGTGTTTCATTCTGTTGTACATGGGGTCACTATCAGTCGGAACTGACTAGATGACACCTAACAATAACAAATGAGTAAATGAATGTGTGAGGTATCCAGTGGAATAGACCAGCCAGATAGGTAGTTTCCAAGGATGAGGCAATGGGTCAGCAGCTGGAGACAATTAAACGGCACCAGTGAGAAGGGATGATGGGAGTGACTGGGGCGTGGAGAACCTGCCCAAGGCACTGGAACAAATAGTTGAGGAGGGGGACCACTGGTTTCCATAAGACACCTGAGACCTTCTCTGTGGATGAGAAGGTAGGTATTAAAAACTGATCTTGGCACCAAAGTTCTTAATGCTTTTCTTCTGGGCCAGAGGAAAAAATGGTCAAAATCACACACAAAAAAATGGCAGGACAACTCCACTACTAAAGGACCCAAAAGAGACCCTGAAACTTTTCCCTCAGGACTCAACCAACTTCAAGAGCGCTGTCGCCTGTGTGAACGGAAATGTGGTCAGGGACGGGGTACAGACAGCACTTTACTGTATCTGTGATGGTTTACCTTAAAAGAAAGATTTAAACTCTTGGAGGCAGCTCACTGTGGTGGTTAAAAGTATAGATTTCCTGAGGCCAGACTTCCTGGGCTCAAATGTAGGATTGGCAAATTGCTAGCTGGGAGACCCTGGGTAAGTGATTCTAACCCTCCCTGAGTCTCAGTCTTTTCATTTGTAAAATTAAGATAATGAATGTACCTATTTCAAAAGGCTATGTCAGAACTAATAAGTTATGACATGGAAATCACCGACATGCTATGAGTATACAGCAGGCTGCTAATATTTGTTAAATATAGAGGTTAGTTAGCGTGGTGTTCATTATAATTTTCTTACGTTTGAAATAATTATAGTCCTTAAGAAAACTTACCCCAACCAAAAATATTTCTTTCTGGGTATATCCCCAACTACAAGGAAATCTACTCTTATGAAACCTCCAAAGAAACATATAAAGGCAAAACCCAACCAACTCATTTTCATCAAGTCAATTCCAACTCATAGTGACCCTATAGGACAGAGTAGAACTGCCCCATAGGGTTTCCAAGGAATGTCTAGTGGATTTGAACTGCCGACCTTTTGGTTAGCAGCCACAGCTCTTAACCACTGTGCCACCAGGGCTCCATATAAGGGCAGGGCAGGGTAAATATACAGAAGCCATTCTCAAAGTGGGGTCCTAGGACCAGCAACATCAGCATCACCTGGAAATTTGTTAGAAATGCAAATTCTTGGGCCCCACCTTGATATCCTGGATGAGGAACTTAACGGTGGGGTCCTGCAATCTGTGTTATAAGGAGCCCTCCAGGGGATTCAGGAGCCCTAGTGGCACAATGGTTAAAGCACTCGGCTGCAAACCAAAAGGTCAGTGGTTCGAACTCACCCAGCAGCTCCACGAAAGAAAAGACTTGTTGATCGGCTCCCATAAAGATTTCAGCCTAGTAAACTCTGTGGGGTAGTTCTACTCTGTCCCGTAGGGTCACTCTGAGTCGGAATTGACTCTATGGCATACAACAACGAGGGGATTCTGATGCATACTAGAGGCAACCACTCAGTACAATAGTGAAGTACCGTCTAGCTTGGGGTCCCAAAGTGACTCCATGTAGCTAAGCATCTTGGATATTGATGCCGCCACTGGCTGAGGCCTCTTCATTGGCTTCATTGGAGAATCCGCTTTCCCTAATATCACAAATAACTAGTTCAGCAATATGGTCAGGAGACACTACAAATTCTCTCTGACCACCCCGAGCTGGTGGAGTGGACTGGGCTGCACAAAGGCAGTGGTGATGTCTTGTGACTTTCTCTTAGTAGGACGGTATCTGACCATAACTCCAGGCTATTTCACTTTTCATTCACAGACATCTTAATCTCCCAACTTCTCCCAGTGCCCCTGCATTCTCCCCCCAGCGCCACCACCAGGCTACACTGCACAGACACCAGAAATAACTCTTGCGCCTCAAATGTCATTTAGGGCAGAAGCGTTTGTCCTACCCCCACCCTGGCATTCCCAGATAGGGATTTTCCAACAGTAATTGTTGGAAATATGACAGAACTATCAAAAGGCTGTAAAAGCAGCTTTGTAGATTGTAAAACAGACAAAATAAAAATTGTGGCATTTGTTCTGTAATGGTATATACACTGAAAATTTATCATCGGGAAAGACAAAGGATAAACAAAGATAAATTATGAGCATATTCTCCCGGGAAGGGTTGTGCAGGGTAAGGAGTAGTAGGAAATGGTGGTTTGGGATCATTTAGTGATCATCAGTGATGCTGGAGAGATGCTCAATAAATATTTGCTGAGTCATTCACAGTGGCTCACCTGTGTCTTGGCACACACTCTGCCAATCTATCTATGCCTGGGGCATGAGGACATGCCATTTCCTATGGAGGTGGACATTTTCAGATATCAGTATTAGGCCTTTAGTTGCTACAAAAATTTTAGAAAAAAAGAGTTTAAAAAAACTGCAAGGATAGGCAAGCCATCCTCTAGAAGAAGTGGGTAGGGGCTGGGGGGTGAGGACTATAAAAATAAAGCAGTGCTCACTGAATGATGATGAAACTCAAATTCCTTCTAATCAAATTAATGATAATGAACTTCTAATCTACACAACTGGACTGCTTGTGCCCAGGGAAAGGACCCAAGAGGTGGGAATCTTAAATGTCAGCAAAGTTAACTACAAAGAAGGACCTTAAGTGGATCAATCAGGGTTGAACTACTAGATAGAAGGATTAAGTGGTTAATAGAAGGGATGTTATACTGACCTCTAACACAGGAGGGAGGAGATAATGAGATAAGTAGAGCTGGTGAGGATAATAAGACTGTAATTATGGCCAAGTTCAAATTACTGAGTGTACATTAGAGTACGATAAAGTGGTACTTGCGGTTCAATGTACTGAAAGGGGAAGGCTGAAAGAAAGCAAGCCCCATCGCCAGACAGAATCCACTGCGTTCAGAAGTCACACCACAGTAATAATTTTAAACAATAATCGCTGTGGCCACCATCCCTGGGTATTTATTGAGGTCCTACTATGTGCAGGCTGACAAGGTAGACATAGTACATTCTGGGATGTTTAAGAAATGCACACACACACGTACACGCAGAGACTTCCCCAGACCAGGAGATAAAATACAGGAAATTCACAGATTTATTCTTTCTGAATATGGGAATTCAGGATCTGATGATAAAGCTGCACAAAATAAATGTATTAAAGAAGAGCATTTGGTTAAGGACGTGCATACAGTCTCCGCTTGCATCTGGAGCATTTGGGTTTTTTCTGCAGAATGCTTTATATAATTGTTCGCTTAATCTCTGGGGTGAAATAAATGTATGGCAGCTTTACTATACTATTGATTCAAATTATTACTGTAATGATAGAGCTATCCAGGGAGTTGTCACTGGGTTTCATGAGATGTCCTGACGGCTGTCATGTGCATTATTAAGGGGCACTCAGACGAGGAAGCCCGTCCTCGGGTGTCCTGAGCCAGAATCTCGATGACACCACTGGGCCTGATGCTCAGCCCTGGACCAGGTCTGGGGCGGCATGAACAAAAAGGGAAGCTTTCTATGGGTTCACAACAGTGGGGTCAGTGTACCCAGTGGAGTGGCACTAAGGGACTCAGCTTTGATGTTTTGGTATCTGCAGTCCTGGAGACATGATTGGACATTCACAAAGACAGGCAGGGACACAGTTTATAGGACAGCATCCCTGCGGTAAACAGGAGTCATACCCCACTAGGATTCTGAAAAGAATTTCATGAAGGGTCTGATTATGGTAAGGCCTGTTATAGGAACCAGCAAGGGAGGAAGAGGCACCCAGGGGGTAGCATGAGCAGGAAGTCCTTGCCTCTTCTAGGACTGAGAGGGCAAGAGAAGGAACAGGTGCTACCAGAGCCTGTTGGGAGCTGGAACACAGAGGCTCAAGGAATAAATACTTTGTGCTCCCTCCTCTTGCCCTCTAACTCCTGCCAGTATCTCCTAGTGGCTGAACCCCAATGTATGCCAGAGGGCAAGGGATCCCAGGCAATGCCAGCCACAGGGGTCAGCTTCCTGGGACCCAGCGCAGAGCAGAGAAACACTAAGAATGGATCTGGGGTGGGGCAAACCAGTAATAACCACGGCCACAGACTGAGGGCTGAGAGGACAAGAAGAGACGGTAAGGGAGCCCCGGCGGGCCGGTAGAGGAATGTGAATGATATAAGGCTGCAATCACAACGTTGCACTCATGTCCCTCCATCCTTTAAAGGACACTTCTCTTGATGGTTGAGAGAAATGGTTGCGAGCCTGGGGTTTACAGTCTGCAGACCTGGCTGAGTTCTGGTTCAGCCTTGTACTGGCTGTTAACCTCGGGCAAGCTATTCAACTCCCCCAAGGCTCAGTGTACACTTCTGGAAAAAGAGTATCATATATAATTATTTGAAGATTACATAAGATAGTGCTTGTAAAGAACTTAGCCCATTTCCTAGTTTATAGTAAATGGTCCAAGATGGTAGTGTTTATATAAATTAGGGAATCAGAAACCAATTGAAGCTGCTAAACAGAAAGAGGGTGTATTAGTTTCCTAGGGCTGCTGTAACAAATTACCACAAACTGGTGGTTTACGACAACAGAAATGCATTCTCACACAGCTCTGGAGGCTGGAAATCTGAACTCAGGGTGTCAGCAGGGCCAACCTCTCTCAGAAGTCTCCAGAAGATCCTTCCTTGCCTCTTCCAGTTCCAGTAGCCCCCAAGTATTCCTTAACTTGTGGCAGCATAACTTCATGTTGTCACATAGCTGTCTTCCCTCTGTGTCTGTGTCTCTTCTCTTCTTATAAGGACACCAGTCATATCGGATTAAGACCTGCCCTAATACCTCATCTTAAGTTGATTACATCTGCAAAGACCCTATTTCCAAACAAGGTCGCATTCACAGGTACCAGAGTTGAGGACTTCAATGTATCTTTTTGGGGTGCACAATTCAACCCATAATAAATGGGTTTATTGTAAGGATGAGAGACGTCCAGTAGAACTTAAGGGCAGGGACACAGACTATCTTCAGAAAAAGAACCTGGGGCTGGACCCTGAGTGGTAGCTGTTCTCCATCTCTTGGCTCTGCTTCTCTCTGCCCACCTTCATCCTTCATCTCTGAGGACTGGACTTCTCTGCTTCACTATCCACACGGTGAACTGTGACCTCCCAATGTGGTTCCTGAATATTGTAAAACCATAATAATCCCCATCCTCGCTACCCCACTCATTCCCAACCCCATCTTTAAATTCCTGGGAGAGAGACTCGGTGAGCCTTGTTCAGGTCGGGATCTACATGGTCCGGTCCCGGTCTGTGTCCTGGCTTCCTTTGGTTGGCCCCTCCAGATCCACTCTCCTGTCCCTGGCGTGGGGGCACATTAATGCATGTCCTTGACCTTTGGCTTCTGCTTGGGTCTGGCCAGTGGGAGACCCAGTGGAATACTGGAGGAAGAAGAGAATGAAGTCAGGGCTCCCCCTCTGCAGGGTCAGCTCAGGCTGGCTGTGTCCCTCCACCAAAGGCCACAGCTTAACCCAAGGAGTTCCTCTCTGCAAAACTTTCAGGTTTCAATAACCATTTCCTCTTTTTTTTTTTTTTTAACTCATATTACATTTATTTAAGCCCATATCAATTGACATTTAAACTACATATATCCTTTGACCTAGAAGTTCCATTGCTAGGAATTGACCATACAGGCATCTTGGCAAAAATGTTCCAAGATACATACACAAGGATGTTCACAACAACATTGTTTATAACAGCAAATGAAGATTTTTAAATACTAGAAGAAAATATAGGATAAAATATACTACACAACCTCTTGAACTTTCCTTTATTATATTTCCAATCATTTTATGCTTAAAATGTCCTTTTCTCTTCTGAGATCAGCTAAATATGACAAGAATCCCAAGTTTTCTTCTAGTATTTTCTTTCCTTCTATCACTGTGGACTGTTTTGTTGTTATTTGTTTGTTTTCATGTTGTGTGCACTTTTTTTTAACCCTTCATTCCCCTAATCCCCATTAGTAACCACTAATCTTTTGTCACTGTGGACAATGGTTTCGGTAATGATTCCCTCTTCTTCTCCTTTCCCTTGGGTACCGCACTATTGCTTGTGATATCCCTACACCCTGCCCACACATTATAAATTGTTCCTTTGTTAAGCACTCCTCAAATTAATTTGAATATGCCATCATTTTCCTGCTGGGACCAGACTGACACGTGTGGCCAGGGAATGCAGTTAAGGATTCTAAATAAATGAGGCTCCCAAGCCCTACACCTGTTGGTATAGGTAGGGGGATGATTCAAAGGTGGGAAGCTGATGGTGTTTTCTATGTTGTTATTGTTGATGCTGATTGATTATTACTAGTAATATGATCACTACATTATAAATACCATTAATGACATTAATGACGTAAGTATCATTCCTTGTTTAGAACTTTTACCCATTCTCAAAGGTTGGATGTTAGACTAGAGTCAGCCTTCATACCCCATGGCATCTAAGATGCAAATGGTGTCTAAGAGTACAACTGTGTGGATCCTCAAGGCTGTAGACTGTGCTTCCTCTGGCTTTGACCACCAGCCTGCATGGTTCTTCTGCTGCAGTCTTTGCCCTTGGAAATACCAATGGTTTGAAAAGTCTTGATGATCCCCAGGTACTAGAACCAAGTGGTGACACTGGCAAAACCCCAAGGGGTGGGGGACAGGACTGGCCCAGCTACCCAGAGAACACGTGAGGTTTATGTGCAAGGGAATGTCTCTGATTCCTAGCAAGGGAGAGTGTATGGCTCCCCTTACAAAGCAGGACTTTCTGGGTCATTGTCAAATCATGTAGAAGCACCCCAAATCATGTAATTGGAGTTGCTTAAGCCTCACTCCTAGGCCTCTGCCATTCTAGCTGATCACACCCGCTTTCTGCAATCCTTTCCACCTAGAAAATATACTCTTTTGTAAGTGATTAAATAAACCCACTAACCTGCTTCTAAGATTAGGAAGAGGTTATTCCTATTTAGCTGTTTACAATGCACTGAAAATTGCTGAGGGCACCAGGAATAAAATGAAATTTGGCTCCCCATTCTTTCCTTCTGCTCGGAGATAACATGGCCGCTATAAAGACGTAGCATGACCTCCAGTACTGGGGTTAAACATGCACATTCTTGAAGACAAAATACATCCTTCTACATAGCAGAGATCATTTTTGTAAAATTAAAAGCAAATATCAAGTGGAATCACTTTTCCTGACCAGGAAGAGGTTTATAGGGTGAAAATGAAAAGTGGAGAAAATAAGAATTAATTTACTAAGCCAGTTATTTCCTGATTTTTTTCTAGGTTGTTTAAATATGTTTACTTTCAGCATGAGTTCCCTCTATCCAAGCTCAGTGTTGCCACTTGATCTTGCAATAGCATTAATGGTTTGACCTGTTGCCATGGAAACAATGATGAGGCCATGCCCAACTCAGTGACTTTTTGGTGACATTAGTGGCATAGGGTCTGGCTAAAAACCAAATTCTGTCACTTAATAGCTTGTGACTTTGGATACATTAATGTATCTCTCCGAGCCTCAGCTTCCTTACCTGGAATAATGATAACAGCTTTCTCTTAGAGATTTTTTGAAAATCAAATAAGATCACCTGGGTAAAGTGCTTGGTATGCTCTCTGGCCCTATATGTGTTCAGTAAATGTCAAGTGCTTCTATATTAGGAAATTAGACCATTCATTCATTCATTCATAATCACATTCATTCATTTCACAAACACTTAATTGAACTACACTATGTGCCAGACCACCACCCATCTGTCAGTTTGTCATACTGTGGTGGCTTGCATGTGGTTATGATGCTGGAAGCCATTTCAAATACCAGCAGGGCTTCCCATGGTGGACAGGTTTGAGCAGAGCTTCCAGACTAAGACAGACTAAGAATAAACACTTGGTGACCCACTTCCAAAAAAAGGCCAGTGAAAACCCTATGGATCACAACAGAATATTGTCTAACATAGTGCTGAAAGATGAACCCCCGGGAGGCCACAACAATGGACTCCAGCATACCAACAATTGTGAAGATGGTGCAGGACCAGGCAACATTTTACTCAGTCATACACGGGGTTGCCATGAGTCACAGCCAACTTGACTACCAACAACAACCTGTGCCAGACACTGTTCTGGATGCTGAAGTTAAAATAGTGAGCAAAACAAAGTCCTGCCCTCATGGAACTTACATGAGGGAGACAGACAATTAACAATAAACAATACATACAGATATATATACCTATATATGTACATGTGTACATATGTATATATGTATAGCCCTGGTGGCACAGTGGTTAAGAGCTTGGCTGCTAACCAAAAGATAGGCAGTTCGAATCCATCAGCCGCTCCTTGGAAACCCTATGGGGCAGTTCTACTCTGTCCTATGGGGTCATCATGAGTTGGAATTGACTGGATGGTAATGGGTTATATATATATAGATACGTGTATATATTTACCAGATTATAATCTGGTAATGATAAATGCTATGACGAAACAAAGCACGATAAGGGAGGGAAGAGGCAAGGCACAGGGGCAGGGGGAGCTATTTCAGATAGCATCTAGGATTACACATTTGGGCAGAGGTCTAAAAGGAGTGAGGGGACAAGCCTTGTGAATGTGTAGGGAAGAGCATTCCAGTGAGCGGAACAGAAAGGGCAGGTGGTGAGTGGAATAGCAAGGCTAGTGTGCCTGGGGCACAGAGAGCAAGGGAGAGCACTTATGGGACTTAATGTTAGTTACAAGGATCCGTGTGTATCCCAGACCTGTGAATGGATAAGAGAAAGGAGGTTGTCACTGCTGTAACAGGGAACAATAGAGCATGGTAATTAAGAGAGCAAGCCCTAGAGTCCTTCTGCCTGTAAGAGAATCTCAGCTCCACCACTTACCTGCTCTATGGCCTAGGACTTACTACACCAGTACAGTCTTCAGACCAGTAGCGTCACCTGGGAGCTTATTAGAAATACAGGATCTCAGGCCCTACACCAGATCTACAAGCTCAGAATTTTTATTTTCAACCAGATCCACAGGTGCTTCATAAGCTCATTAAAGTTTGAGAAGCACTGGCCTAGGGCTTGTCACTTAATCTCTCTGGGTCTCAGCTACTCCATCTGCAAAATGGGTATAATAAAAGTAACTCCCTTATAGGGTTACTGTCAATGTTAAATAAGCTATGGCAATAAAGTGCTCAGCCCTGTGCTTGTCACATTGTCATTGCTCAATAAATCTTAGTTTTTGTATTTAATCTCTGGTGGGTTAGCACACCAGGAGTTAGGTCCTGAAGGTCAGAGCTAAGAAGATGAAATCCCTGCATCCTTTATGAAGCCATTGTAAGAATCCAGGATGCTGAGATAATGTTTCCTGAGGACCCGAGGAAGGCATAGGTGTGGTCACGGGTGCTTTTTGGCTGCTTCAAGTCACACTTGGAAACTGCATGGGAGGAATGATGCTCATTCCTGCTGTACCTGCTCTTGAGACTGCTGGTTCTGGAAAGATCCATTCCTTTGGCTCTAACAGAGACCATTCTCTACGTGAGGAGAGCACTGGAGATCCACTGCCAGAAGGACCTGTAGTAAGAGTCAGGTTTCCAATAGTGGAGTGTTTTACAGAGACCCATCCACACTCCCTGACCCAGCTCCCCTGTGATTTACAGCTCTCCTCAATTCTGAGCATAGTTTTTCTCCAAGTGAAAACAGCTGCCTCCGGAGACTCAAACCTGGACTGTTGGCTTCAATTCCACCATGTTTCCAACAGCAGAGAACGTTTCTCTAGCCAAGATGGCAGCTGTCAAATCCACCTCATTCCCCACTGCAAAAGTATGAATCTCCAAACCACAATGGAAAAATAACATCTGTTTATTAAATATGAGCTTGTAACTTTTAATTAAGCACCATTGGCAGATATAATGGAGTGGTCAAACCATCTACTTTGAGGACAGCCTCTGTGGTTTTGAACCCCAGCTCAAACACTTAGCACCCTTGCTCAAATTAATTAACCTATTTCAAGTTCAGTTTCCTCATCTGAAACTGGGGGATAATAAGTGCACCTATTCCATAGGGGTATTGTAAGAATTAAATCAGATAATTCATGTGAAAAACTTTTAAGTCCTGAAAAAGGTTAAACATAAAAATGCTAGCGGTCATCATCATTGTTATTACACTGTGTTTCAGTTGTGTTACAGGCTGAGTCAAAGAGGAAGACTCCCTTAGATAGACGGGGCCCATTCCTCAATTAAGGGAATATGAACACTGACACTTTCTCACTTTCTTTCTCTATAAGACAAGAAATGATACAAACTGAATTGGGGCGGTCACAATGTGAATGAAAAGAAGCAAACAAATTCAGGAGATATTTCTGAAATAGGGTCAATAGGGCTTTGTGACCTCTTGTATGCAGAGAATAGGGGGGAGAGTATTCAGGTTTCTGGTTTACATCCTTACTTGGGTGTAGATGACTACATTTTGTAGGAAGTACAAGAAAGTTTCATGAAAGACGACAAGGAGATTAAGAGCAGTTTATAAACTTTGGAATGAGTACATGCTCTACACAAGAAATATGTAGTTGTTTAGAATACAAGGTTAAACAAACACAAGAAAATATGCCAAAATCCTTACTTATTGGGAAAATGCAAAGTAAAACCTAGTGAGATATCAAAAAAAAAAAAAGGTTACCATTGAGTCAATTTCAACTCATGCCTATCCATGTGTGTCAGAGTAGAACTGTGCTCCACAGGGTTTTCAGTGGCTGATTTTTCAAAAGTAGATTGCTAAGTCTTTCTTCCAAGGTGCCTCTGGATGGACTCAACCTCCAACCTTTCAGTTAGCAGCCGAACATATTAACCATTAGCACCAGGATCAATGATACCAACTGTTGGTGAAGATGTGGAGGAAATGGAATGCTCATACACTGTAGGCAGGAGTATAAATTGGCACGACCACTTTGGAAAAATATTTGGTGGTATTTACTAAAAGTAAAATATGTTACCATTTCCACTTGATATTTACATAGCAGAAATGAATGCTTAATCTACAAAAATACACTTACGATATGTTCATAGCAATACTATTCACAATCAACAAAAATTGGAAACAACCTAAATATGCCCATTAAGAGTGGAATTAACAAATAAATTGCAATGTGTTCACTCTATTTAATAGTACACAGCAATGAAAAAGAACAAATTACTGAATCTCAAAGAGAAAATACAGTCTGAATAAAGCCAGACAGAAAAAAAGTACTGAATGATGACATTTATATAAAGTGCAAGAACAAGCAAAACTAATTCATTCTGAGAGTCAGAATAGTAGTTCTGTTTGGGGGTTATTAACTGGAGAGAGCACAAGGGAGCCCTCTCAGGTGATGGAAATGTCTTATATTTTCATCTGAGTGGTGGTTACTTCGATGTACACATATGTAAAAAAATCATTGAGCTGTGCACTTAAATTTTATGTATATTACAGCTCTTGAAAACAACACACATAAGAAGAGTTGGAAATTCTGGAAAGCACTGGAACTATAAGACTGAAGTGACTATTTATTCGTTGGCTCTAACAGCACTATCGAACAGTGTTTGAGGCCATCTTGGAATTGAAAGTGGTTTGATGCTTGTCACCCGTGATCCCAGTGGACTCTGTAATAAGAGCTGAGTGGTGCAGGTAGATGGGAGAAGAGGCTCAATAGTGACCCATGAGCTTAGAGCTCCCAACAAAAGCAGCAGACAGCATAGCCACCCGAGGTGATACTGTGGTGTGGACTCTTCTTCCAGGGTGGCTTCAGGGGAGCTGCTTCCTTTACTGAGTCTCACTTTTCTCAGACACAAAAAAGAAACAACCGGTATTGGCTCCTTCTGTAAATTCCAAGATTTCATGATGCTGTAGCGCAAGCATCTCTCTCCTAGCTGTTTATTCAATAAATATTTACTGAGCACCTACTATGTGTCGGTCACTGTTCATTGGGGACTCAGCAGTGAACAAGACAGAAACTGTTACTGTCCTTCTAGAACTTACCATCTAATGAGAGAGACAGAAAATGAGATGCATTCAGATTACAGTTAGTAATATGAATGACAAGGAAGATGTGACAATTTTACATAGGGTGCCAGGGACTGCCTCTCCAAGAAGGTGACATTTAAACTGAGACTTAAATAATGGGAAGAAACTGACCATCTATATTAGTTTTCTAGTACTATAACCAAGCACTCCAAACTGGATGGTTTACAACAACAGAAATTTATTTTCTCATAGTTCTGGAGGCCAGAACTCCAAAATCAAGGTGTCAGGAAGGGTGGTTCCTTCTGGAGGCTCTAAGGGGACATCTGTTTCGTGTCCCTCTCCTAGATTCTGGTGACTATCGGCAATCCTTGGTGTTTCTTGGCTTGTGGCTGCATCACTCCAGTCTCTGCCTCCATTTTCACGTGCTTGTCTTCTCTGTGTATAGAGACCCACCCTACACCAGTGTGACCTTATGTGAACTAAGCTAATTACATCTGCAAAGGCACTGTTTCCAAACAAGGTCACATTCACTGGTACTGGGGGTTAGGACTTGAACATATCTTTTTGGGGGGCATAAATCAACCCATAACACCACCCAAAGAGCCATGGGGAGAGGCTGGCATAGGGAAGAGCAAGCGCAAACGTCTAGAGTAGGAAATGCACTGCTTCTCCTCCAGTCCAGCATGAGCCTCTTGTGAGGAGATAGTGGTCAGAAGTAGCCCAGCCCAGCTCTCTGAACTGCTTACTTAGCAACCAGGGGAGGCAACGCTGTCTGGTTTTTCATCTCCCTTCAGTGAGGAGAGGAAACAGCAATTTTCTACCAACAAACACCAGTATTTTGGGATTAAATAACCCAGGAGTTAGAACTCAACATGGGAACAGGGAAACCTATTGGATTTAGAAAGCATTTACTCAGAAAAGTGGTGTACACACCCAGAGACAGTTCCAACAGGAAATAAACAATGAAACAGCAATTATGTGTTGGGTCTCCACATGGAATTACATGTACAGAAGCAGGAAGAAATCTCAGCCCTGGAGCATGACCCTCCTTCCCCATGCTCTCATTGCACCCTGGGCTTTCACCATCTCTTAGTAATTATCACACTGGATTGCTATCGTAGGTTTGCATGCCATTCTCTTTCCACTAGGCTATGAGCTGTTCAGGGGAAAAGACCATCTTGAGCTTGTCTCAGTGACTCCAGCTCATTAGCTGGCATTTTGCACATACTCAGTAAATGTCGGAGAAATGCACGCATGCACACATGCAGGAGTTGATCCAGCAACACAAATTGACCGATACTTACTGAGCACCTACTATGTCCAGGTACTCTTCCAGATACTGGGGATACAGCAATAAACAGAATGGACAAAAATTCTTGACCTCACAGAACTTGCCAGATGGTGAGGGATGGGGACAAACAGACAATAACAGAAATAAGTGAGGAGGCCTGGTGACTGTCGTGCAGTGGGCCATATGAGAGCAGCAGGTGAGAGAGAAGGTCAAAGAGTTAACAGCCGGGGCAGGGCCACATAATGCCATGTTAGGACTTGGTCTTGACTCTGACAGAGAGAAAAAATCATCAGATAGCTCTGAACAAAGGATCTGACTTATATTTTTAAAGGATCAGGAAAATTCAACTTGGTTTTAGAACCAAGGATGAAAGTATCTGCCCTATCCAGGAATGAGCACTGAAGGAGAGGCCCCCCCTACACAGGGCACGAATCAAAGAAACAAATGTCTGAGGCTCTCTCTGTGAGGCATGTGAAGAAAAGGAAGCCTGAACAGCACTCTAACGGGACTGGCTAAGGCATTTACCTGCCACTATGCCATCAGTATCGTGTGCCTCCTTGCTCATTTTTGAAGACAAACCCAAGGGCAAAGGGTGAAGTCTAGAAGGTGAGCACTGCCCAATCCCAGCCCCAATCTGAGTGCCATTCTGAAGGCTGGTGTCTCTCATTTCAAGAAGCAGACAGCTCAAGAGGCAGACAGACCTTGGCTGGGGTGGGAAGACTGCTCTGCCAAAAGGTTTTTCAGTAGCTGGGCCAGCCCACACAGGAGCTAAGAACTTTTAGAAGGACACTTGTGATTGCATTGAGCCCACCCAGACAATCCAGAATAATCTTCCATCTCAAGATCCTTAGTCACATCTGCAAAGTCACATTTGCTCTGTAGGGTAACATATTCACAGCTTCTGGAGATTCAGTTACGGACATCTTGGGAGTGAGGGAGGGGCATTATTCCGCTTACCATAGGACTCAATGCATTTCCTTTTTTGTTTGAGCCAGTTTGGGTTGGGAATCTGTCACTTGCGACAGAAATTATCCATAGTACATATTCCAAAGTCCACATCATCATCTTACTTCTGGGGAACATAAGACCCCTAGTATTCAGTTTATCCAATAGGAGTTGTAATTTCCTTGTACAACATCAGTATTTTTAATTTTGGCTGACAGTATAGGGTAGAGGTTGGGAATGCAGATTTTGGATTCAGACAGCTTGGGTCTACATTCTGACTTTTCCACTTGTGACTCAGGCCTTATTAAGCCACAATCCTTTTGATCTGTCAGATGGAGATAATAAAATTACCTGCTTCAGACAGCGATTGTAAGAATTAAACGAGATAATGAATGCACCATGCTCACAGTACAAGGTCAATGTTCAATAAACAATGCTCTTTCCACTGGGATTGCAGGCATGACTTCTTCCATCTGGTATTAGACTAATTTTACACACAATGTGTCTCAAGTAATGACTACGTTTTTATTTAGAAATGGCTTCAGACTCAGAAGAATGAACTTCAGTGGGTCTTCACACCAATGCCTTCATTTGAAAGGTGGTGTTGCCACAGCACAGGCAATTGAGCCAAATGTGTGTAAGCTGGCTATGCCATCCTCCCTTTATTCTCTCTTTATTGGTAACATCACTCTGCATCCAGAGTAATCCCACCCCATCTGTGAGGTCTATATTTTTCAGCCACTCTAAGCAAAGAGTTTTCTTCATACCTGTGTAATTTTGTTCTTTTCCCAGCTTATCTAATAACCATGATTTTTCATGTTCTTGCAGAAAATGTGATTGCCCCTCCTTTCTGTCAAATTCCACTCACCACTTAATGCTTCAGTTTAACTCTGCAAAAATGACTTCCGTCTGGCACAATGTGGCCAGTGCATTTGCATGCGGGATGCCACCCCAGATGGAGTTAGGGGATGTTTAGGAAGTTGGCAGTCATGCCTCAGCAACATAACAGGGAACAACAGGCAGTGACCATACCATACAGTTCAAGTTTGGTGGGCTGGCAAGGGGCAGTCATCAGTGACAGGTGACAAGTTATGCTGTGTAGTTTATGGAGGCTGATGCTTGAGTATATTTTATACCCTAGGTGCAGGCTAAATGAAGAAAACATGACAGGAATTTCCTGGAGACAGGTAAATTATGCTGAATCAATACCTGCAAACATGTCCATCCTAGCATCCAGTCCATCCACTTTCTCTCTCTCCTCCTCAGTGAAGAATTTCTTTGGTACTTAACTCTACAGATTTAAGAATAATTTTTTAATTCTTTTATACAATTGTTCAAAATATACTTGTGGAAGACATTTTCATTTCTACTCATTGCTAACAAACTCTGTACTATTGAGGTGATTGTTTTTGTTAGCTGCCATTGAGTCAGCCCCTGACTCATGGTGACCCTATGTATGATGGAACAAAATGCTGCCCAGTCATGTGCCATCTCCATGATTAGTTGCACATTGGAATGCTGTGATCCATAGGGTTTTCACTGGCTGTTTTTCAGAACTACATTGCCAGGCCTTTCTTCCTAGTCTGTCTTGGTCTGGAAGCTCTGCTGAAACCTGTTCAGTATTACAGCAACACACAAATCTTCAATGACATACACATGAGGTGCATTGGCCAGGAACTGAATCTGGATCACCCACATGGAAAGTGAACATTCTACCACTGAACCACCATTATCGAGGTACAGAACAGAAATTTCTTCATCTCATGGAAGGCATCCAGCCCCTTCTCAGCTCCAACTTGGTCTAAAACATTGTAGTAATTCCTTCCTTCTTTGCCAGTGATTGCTCTAAGAGTCAGAATGTAGCTAAACTCTGTTCAGTGGACGTAAGGGTAAATCTTTCGGGAAGCTTTCCTTTGCTGATAAAACAATACAGCCTCAGGAGGAGAAAGTGGTTTTGTTTCCCTGTTTTTCTGTTTGGAATGCAAGTTGATGCTTGGAGTGGTGGCAACAATTTCCCCCCATGAAGTAAAGGCCAAAAATAATCTTAGAGACATCAAACCCCACTCTGACCTCATTGAGCTGCTAAGCCAACTTCTTATTATGTGATATATTTAAATATCTTTATTATTTAAGCCACCATTATGTGGGCATTTTGTTACTTGCAGCTGAATGCATTCTAAATGATATACTATGTAACTCTTCATTCTCTAAAGAGACTGTTAAACAGAAACTTAACCCTCCCACACCCCCTCCTTAAAAAAAAGTGTGTGTAGACATGGTTTCAGCATCAGTTTTCTTACCAAACAATTTCTAAAATGAAGTCAAGTGTTAAGAAGTCCCCGAATAGTAGTTACGTATCTTGGGATGCTCACTGCTTCATTGAGTTGATTGAGACAAGCCTTCACTCTATTGAGTGGACTGCTGGGTTCTTATCACCCAAATATAGCAGTACTTTGTTATCTCCCTCCCTTTTCCCTGACTTGGCCATTCAACACGGTAACTTGACCACCACTTGCTATGTAGAAATATACAGAAGGCAAGAAATAAAGGTCTGGAATTCCCAATTGTAGAGTATAAGGAAGGCAACAGCATGAAGCTGATTTCAGGAGAGGGAGAGGGAACTAAATCAGGAGCCACATTTCTCATGAATATTGCTAATTAAAAATGGCGGCTTAATCATAGTTTCCAGTTTAGTCTGTAACTAACAGATGATATTTTCACTGTGGCCTTGCATCTGATAAGAAAATTAGAAATCTAAATGTAAAGTTGTCAAGGGACAAATTCAAAATATTACATGGTGGTCATTGAGTTGGGAGAAGTAGTTTACCCAATACCTAAATATTTTACAGCTTCTCCAGTTATCAAGTCATATCTACGAAAAGTGTTACATGCTGATGATACCTAAGACTGGGAGATCTAAATCTCTTAAATGAGCATCAGCTCACCACAAGAAATTCTCATAGGAATACAGCTAGAAATAGAGTGTCCCATACAAAGGAAACTTCTAGAAACTTGGCCATGAACTCCCAAGTGCAGATGTTGTGGGGTCAACCATCAAGGAACAGTCTATATATTAAAAAGCTGCACAAAGTGGAGTTCATTCCTTTTATGAATTTACCAGCATTCCAAGGTTGACCCCCTAGTCTTACAAGCCCAGAAAGCTGACTTTTCCAGCACAGCAAGATCATTTCCTTCTCTCAGATATTGAATCACATTACTAAAACTCCTGAGACTTGTTATAAAACTGGGATGTCAATTTATTAACATGAAATGACAAATGGCTGGCATAGAAACTTTTAAATGTTCTCCCAATTAATCAAGTCTCTTCCTATATCAAAACCTATAAAGGAAGCCAAAACTATTTTATCTGAAACTTTAATGGAATCAAAAGACACTGAATGTGTAGGAGTATCAGGGTGAAATAACCTGATACAGCCAATTCACCATGAAGATGGCCTTGCCAATAGAACCAAAGTCAACTGACTCTACTTCCTTCAAACATCTCCTTAAGGGATGCCCTTGCCAATGGGACCAGAACCCTCCAAGTTGGTTGGCAATTCCTTTTCCTCTGGGCAGAGTTTGGATGGACATTGCTAAAAATTACCTCCAAAATTCTTTCTCTCTGTTTTCATGAACAAATTAAAATCCCTTTACTAACATGTTTTTAATTAGATATGTCTATTAATTTTTCTAGATTGCTGAGAAGTCTTTTGGCCTGGAAGCCATCCCTTCTTTTTCAGATGGTAAGACTCATTATGCATTGATTTTAGGGCTTAAAATTCAGAGTATAATATTGTCCTCCTCATTACCAACCTCTTGGCTAGTGCCCCACTAAAGTTTCCAAGAGCTTTTGGAGTTCCATGCTGGATCAGCAAATCATGACTAGCATGGTTTCATCCTACCTCACTAATTCACTCATTCATTTGTTTATTCCATAGATATTTATATTTATGGAGCTCACATTCTACTGGGGAGATACAGACAACAAATATTTATTATATGTCCGATGGTGACGAGCAGCATAAAGAAAAATAAAGTAGGGAAGGTGAATAGAGATTTCTAGGGGTGGAATATATAATCTTAAATACGTGGTATTGGAAGGCCTTATAAAGAAGATAACATTTGAGCGAAGACCTCAGGAGGTGTGTAAGCCATGAGGCTACCTGAGGAAAAAGTGTTCCAGGCAAAGGGAGCAGTAAATGCAAAAGTCATGAGGTAGGAGTATGCCTGGAATGGTTGAGAAGCAACAAAGAGGCCAGTGTGGCTGAAGCAGGGTGAGCCAGGGCAGAGAAGTAAGAGATGAGGTCAGGGAGTTAATGGTAATTTGCATCAATAGGGCCTGTGCCCATGTCTATACAAAGTCTAATAAAGGGATGAAAGCTAAAACATATCATTGAAGGAAATGTTCTCATTCTTCTGGTCCATGTAAATAGGTGGGCATTCTAGTTCATCAAATATTGCACTAGTCAAATTTACAGCACAAGCTGTCCCTACATTCATTCAACCAATATGACTGACCTACTGTAGGCCAGTCTTTGGGCTAGTCCCTGTCAGTGCTATGGTGGGCAACAGCTTGTGATTTAGTAAGGTAAACAGACCTCTGCCATGAAGGAGACTATGGGTTCCTCAAGAGCAGACATCATAGTAGTGTATAGTCTAGTCTGAGAGGTGAAGGGAAGACTTTTTAGGCATACAGACGTTTAAGTGAGAACCCAAAGATGAGATGAAGTTAGCAACGGGACGGAAGACAGGCAGCAAGGGCAAAGAACTTTTCCAAAAAGAGGGAAAAGCAATTCCTAGTCCTAAAATCAGGAAAGACTTGACACAGTCAATGAACTAAAAAGAACAGTGTGGATGCAAGGAGGTGAGCAAGAGGGAGAGTGACAGCAGATCAGCCTGGAAGGTCAGTGGGAGTCAGACACACAGGCGAGGGTAGAGCGATGAGCTTGGGTTTTATGTCAGAGTAATGGGAACCCAAGAAAACGGACAATCATCTTCTTTTACATCCAAGAGATATTTGTTGAGGGCCTACTAGGTGCCAGATGCTGATAGCCCAGTGAGGAAAGCCAGGAAGTGACATGAACCAGAAAACCATGGAAGCTACAGTCTACGGCTGTCCAGTCTCTTAAATGATCATAGGTCAGTGGTATTACTTATATTATCTACCCCATTTACCTATTTATAAAGTTCTTCAGAAAGCTTATGAGAGAGTATTTATTTTTCCTATTTTACAGCTAAGAAAGCTAAGATACAGAAAGGCTTAAAGAATTTCTAGAAACACATAGGCAGTACGTGATGGATTTATGATTTGTAGCAGATTGTCTTCAAACATGGTCATTGCAATATATCCCATCCCACATACTCTTCTCACTATGCGACCATAATCCTGCTTCCATCGAATGATGGGGTCTATGTTTCCCCTCCTTGAACTTGTGCAGCATAACAAACTAGTGGTTGTTTTACACCATTTAGTCTCAGATGATTTGGCCCAGAGCAGTAGCAACTAGAACAGTATCCAAGCCCATGTTTCCTCACTCTTCATCTAGAACTGTCTTAGCCGTAGCAGAGATAGGCAGAATGGCCTAGAAGTTTTCAGGTACCTGTAAATATAACCCTGTTTGGAAATGAACTAGAATTCCCACCTGTTTACATGGACCAGAAGAATGAGTACATTTCCTTCAATGGTGTGTTTTAGCTTTCATCCCTTCCATCACATCAGGTGCTGTATAGGGTTAGGGTTAGGGTTAGGGTTAGGGTTAGGCCCTACTTGATGCAACTCTTTCGCTATGTTAATGAGGTCATGTTAGTGTAGGATTTATCCTAAATTTAATCACTTCTGAGTTATGAAAAGACCAGAAGAGACACAGACACAGGGACAAGAGGAAGACAGACAATGGAAACAGAGGAATCTATTAGCCCAGGAACACCAAGGATTGATGGCAGCTACTAGAAACTGGAATAGACAAGGAAGGACCTTCTCTTATACCCATGCCCTGAATTCAGACTTCTAGTCTCCTGAACCATGTGAAAACAAATTTCTATTCTTAAAGCCGCTCACGTAGTATTTCTGTTATGGAAAAACTAGGTACCTAAGACATATGTTAACTTTAATGAATAAGTTTAGTTTCAAAATTACTTATACTTTACCTGGCACTGTTTATAGTTTATAACTTGAGCTAAACTGAATTATTACATAATTCATTCACTTAACAGACTTCACTGAGCACCTATTGCGTGCCATGTACCATGAAGATACAACAGTTAATGTAAAATAAATGTCCCTCCCTTCATGGATCTTCCCTTTACAGTCAAATGTAAGACAGTATATAAAAATAAATGCACAGTGTATGAATCAAAGAAGAAAAAAGGAAAACAAAAGGAAAAGTGAAAGAATAGAATTTCTTAGAGGCAGCCTCTACTTCCTATGAGTTCATGTATATTGCATGTGAAAGGAAATATTAAAATGATATATTTGAAAATCACAAACAGAGATGCTGAAACACATTGAACTGATAACTAATAAATTGTAATATGTTTCATAAAATGTTGATGTGGTTATATGTAATATATTTTCATTTCAAAATTTATTGCTAAATTATATAACAGTTTAAAACTGTGTATATAGATCACAATTCTGTCACAGTGGCAAAGAATTGTGTCTGTTTAAAAAAATTACTTTTCTTTGGATAATCTTTTCCTTCCTGGTTTTTAGACTATTAAAATATAAATATCTGGGTGTGTTGGGTGGAGTACGTGGAGTGGGGAGTAATTATCTTCCCTGCTTCTATTTTAACCACATCAGTCGTCCACTTAGAGATTTCCTCCATCCACTCTTTTCCTCCATCTCAGTTAATTACGCACTGAAGTCCAGCAGACCTTGATTCAAACTGCAACTCCACCCAAGTTATGTGGCAAGCTAGGCAGGGAACCAGGAAAGAAAAATCACTCATAGGACTTTAGCTCCACAGGCAAGAGCTCAAGCTCTAGAGGCAGCCTTGTTTTAAGCCTCAGCTCTGCCAGCTATCGCTTGACCTCAGATAAATTCTTTGTCTATTTACTAGTTTCCTCCTCTGAAAATGAAGATAATAAAAAATAACACCTTCAACATAGGGTTAGGGGAATCAAATAGGAAAAGGTATACGAGAAGTGTAGCATAGTGCCTGGCACATTGTAAGGTCTGTCACTGTCTCACGCTACCATCTGCTGTCTGAAATCACACTTCCTCCTCTCATTTCCAACCCTCAGTCCAGGTCATCTGGGGGCATATAAATTCTTCTGTCTGTTTTGCAATGGAAACATCACCTGTATTAGTCAGGAATCATTCAGTCACAAGTAACAGAATCCTAACTCAAAACAGTTTATGCCAAAAAGGTATTTAATACTGCTGTAAGCGTAAAGTTCAGGGGGAAAGGCAATGATCCAAGGACTCAACAATGTTAGCAAAATACTCTCTCTGTATCTGTCTATTTCTGTATCTTTCTGTCTCTCTGTTTACATATGTCTCTGTCAGCCTCGTTTTCCTGTACACTCTCTCCATGTTATGTCAAAGATGGCCACCACCAACTCTAGGCTCACATCCTTACCAGTTAACCAACGCTCAAGGAAAGAGAGTTCGTCTTTCCAATAGCTCCATTAAAAGTCCCAGGAGTGTCACCTGTTGGATCATCTTGGATCACATGCCTAAACCAATCATGATGGCAAGTGATATGGATTATGCCTTGGAGCTAAGATGATAGAATCAACCCCACCTGATGACATGAATAAAGACTAGAGCAAGAGCAGTTCCCCAAAGAAAACAGAAATTATCACACTACTTCCACCAGTTGACTTTCCCAAGAAACAGTTAACATTCTCTGGCCCATTCTCCAAAGCCTTTCCTATAATGGGAAGGTTCATGGGAAGGGTTTGCACTGATTGAGTGAAACCACAGAATATACAATGGTAGCACTGAAAAGAATCTGTAAAACCATCATGTGCAACCCCTTCATCTTACAGATGTCAAAAATGAGCCTTGGAGAGCAGAAGGAACTCACCTAAGACTAGTCAGTTGATTAGTAACAGAGGCAGGAGAAAATAAAAATCTTCATGTACCTAGTCCAGTGTTATTGTTAACTCAGCTTTTATTTTTCCTCTATGCAACTAGATATGTGTATTTGTCTACGTCTTCTCCTTTAGAAGATTCTATCTTGATATGAGCAGAAGCTGTACATGATCCTCAACAACCACCTACACTTGCATGAACCTTGTATTGCCTCTACCAAGCATGAAGAACATCCCCATAGAAGCCTAAACCATACCCCTCAATGCCCAATGTAAACCACTCATAGTATTCACTGAGGATTGTGACAAGGGAGAGATGAAATGTCAATGAGGTCACTTGGCTACTATCATTTCTTAGGAGAGGAGCAAGATGATTTGCCCTTGTGAGCTCCATGAAGGTCAAAAGGGCAGGGGAGAGTGTTCTTTAAATTTTTCCTTTCCTGCTCTGTCTGGCCAGAAGTATCTTGAAGGCCCCCAGAAAGAGAAAGCTACTTCAATTTGCTTAGGAAGGAACGGACTTTAGTGAACCTGGAGTTAGAGCTTACGCAGGTTTAACTTACATGAATTCAATTATATGCGCTCAACAAAGAGAGAGGGGCGAAAAATTAAACAGGGTAGATGATTCTGCAGTTTTTCAGTAAACGAATGCTTGCTGCAGAGTGATTATGAGAGGGGATGTATAAATCTGCAAGCAACTCCTTCATCTAGAGCTCAACCCAAGACAACACAATCAGATTTAATGCTGGCAGAAAGACTGGCTATGTTGGACTTATCAAGAAATATGATGGTTAGTCTCCAATGGAATTTGGAGGTAATTTTGGCCGTCTAAGATACTTGCCTTAAGTGCTGACTTTGGAACTGCCACGTATAAGATGTGACTGCACAGTATAAAACTGATAGCACAGAGAAAATGTCACAAGCAGGATAATTAACTGATAATAGCAATCACCAATGCTTGTATAGCACTGTTCTAAGCATTTTTTTTTTTCCTATAGTGACTCATTTAACACTCAAAGCAACCCTAAGAAATAGGAAGGCAGGTATATTCATGATCCCCGGTTTATAGATGAAGGAACTAAAACTTGCCATCATCACACAGTTAAGAATTGGCGGGAACCAGAGTATTAAGATATGAATTTATGTTTTCTTCTTCCTATGCAGGTTAGTTTTCCCCTGCCAAGCTCAGAACAGTAGCTAGGCCCTTGCACAGCATTGTCTTAGGTGTGCTTTTGTGTGCCAGAGCCAAAAGAAAATTTGCCAGACAGAAAAGATAACTACCTTCCTAACTTTTTTTGCAAAGCATTGCCTCACTGAGGGACATTATGGTGGATTCTACTGGACAGGGAGACAATGTGATAGCCTGCTTGGACTTTTACAAGCAACTTGACATGAGGGGAGGTTGATACGTCTCCAAGATGATGATAAAGATGAAATCTTCTGGGTTTCCACAAAGGCCTGGTCCACACCTTGTGGTTGTCAGTGGCTGAGGTGGTAATTGAACAGAGATTTCCCCTGGAGAACCACAGTGCCATGCTGCAGCCCATAGCAGAAGCTCGAGTCTTGCCTTCATGTGACCATCAGGGGTGGGACAATGAGCCTGCAAGTGGTTACCTGTGTAGGTCAAAGACAAAAACAGAACTTTCCCTGAAAATACTATACTGCATGGGACCGCCTGGGCTTTGCAGCACCCTATGGGAAGGGCTGTGAGTGGGAGAAGCTACAGTAAGCAGGGAGATTGAATTTTCTGCCACTGCAGATTAAACTTGATTTAAAGAACTAAAAGAATGTGACATTTCTTGCCCCATGGTGTTGTAGAATAAAAATGCATCCCTGCTACATACATAAGGAGCAAATTCCTGAGAGAGATGGCTCGAGTTGACCTTGGTAAGAAAGCAATGGAGAGAAGGTCCTGGGGAGGTGAGGGCGGTGATGAAATAAATTAGGCCTCCACACAGATAACATTCCTGAACAAGGCAAGATAAGGGAACAAAGGCATATCCATTCCTTAGTAGAGATAGAGGAACAAAGAAGAGACCCCCATGGGTGGCCTCCAAAGAGGGTGATGGGCAGGAGTGGGAGTGGCAGAAGCTGCATGATAAAGGGAAAGGAGGAGAAACTAAGAATAAAAGCACTTAAGCATGTATAATCATCATGCTGCTTTAAACCTGCTTGCTTGGTATGGCCTTTGCCCCACTCTTGGCAGACTGACAAGAAAGAGGAATGAATGCAGACAAGGATTTTGGTTTCATCAGCCCATTCAACACCAAGGTAGCCTCATCACTCTGGGGATTGCTGTAGGTGGCACGACTGTCTATGACATATAATTGGTGTCATAATATACATGATGTATGCTGGGATAGGAGGGCAACAGAAGGATTGGGAGAGAGGGTGAGTGAGGCAGACCTGGCCAGGGGGGCCAGTGGGTTCAGAGACTGGCATAGCAGGGGAAGACCCAGGACCCAGTGGACACAGCACATTCAACCATGGTTCAATCAGGGGTGGCTTGTTTGGAGATAAGAGAAAAGGAGCAAGGAGACTCCAGGCTGAGTCTCCATCCTAAGGGAAACAGGCAAGAGAATGGGGCAGACCACAGAGGGTAGAGGAGATGGGGAAGGAAGGGAACCCAGAACTTTCATGAGATCAATAGAGAAGTAGACAAGAAGGAAATGGCCTGCAGAAGCTCCCCCCAACTCCCAGAGTTGATGAAGAGCCTGCTGGAAACTGAGGCTGGTAGACCCTACCATCTAATCCTAAGCTACCTTAGATGGCTGTTGGGGTGGGGAGGCCATGTACACAAGGGGTGCCAGTAAGCCTGGACTCAGGTGCTGGGTTTAAATTTCCACTCCACCACATCCAACCTGCTTGTGCAATCTTAGACAAATTAACTTCTGCCTCCCTCATTTATCTCATGTGTGAAATAAGACTTAAATAAATAGTACTTACTTCATAGACTAATTCTGAAGACTAATTAAGTCAGGTAAAGCCCTTGCTATACAGAGTAACCATATATCCCAGTCACTCTCAGTTTGTGCCTGTTGTCAGGTGTAATTATTAGTAGAGTTCCCTTTTACTCTCAAAAGTGTCCTGGTTTGATTTTTGCTTCTGGCCAAAATACAGTAACATGGAGCAAAATTACTCTTCTACCTGAAACTGAAACAAAACAAAACAAAACACCAAGTATATGTAACAATGGCTCTGAAGACGCTGGACAGTAGACAACGAAGGACAGTGATCACTGAGAGATGGGAAACACGTGAAGTGAGCCCTAGGATTGCCTCAGCTCATTGCCTGGAGAAAGTTTCCAGGTCACAGCAGAGCCCAGAAGTCTTTCTGAGTTACATGGATAGACCTGGGAGTCAGAGAAGCCAAGGCATTTAGAGTTCTAAAGGGAGAGTGCGAGAGAGGAAAAGGATACACAGAGAACTTGGGAGACCTGCAGACGGATCACCTTGAGTATTCACTTAAGTACTGATCAGCACATACATGAGCAGAATCTCTCCAAGGCCAGGGAAAGAACCACCTAAAAGAACGAGAGGGAATAGTGCTCATGTGTACTTTTTTTTTTAAGTGCTCATAAAACATTTCCCAAGATTGACCATATTATAGGTCATAAAACAAGTTTCAATAAACTTATAAGGATTCATGTTATGCAAAGCATGTTCTCTGACCACAATGGGATGAAATTAAAAAGCAATAATAGACAGATATCTAGAAAGTACCCCCAAATATTTGGAAACTAGCCCACTTATACATAACCTATGAGTCAAAGAAGAAATAAAACGGAAACTCAGAAAGTATTTTGAACTGAAACTGCAGGCTCAGATGGCTCATTGGTGACATCTACCAAATAATTAAGGGAATAATAATATCAATTCTAAACAAACTACTGGAAAATTGGGGAGAAGGGAATGCTTCCCAACTCATTCTATGAGGCCAGCAATACTGATTAAAAAACAAAGACATTACAAGAAAAGAAAACTACAGGCCAATTTCCCTCATGAATTTAGATGAAAAAAAAATCTCAAAAAAATGTGAACAGGAGGCAGAGCCAACGTGATGCTATAGACAGAAGCACCCACCACACCGTCCCTCCACAGCAAAGACCCAAAAAACTAAGTAAAACAGAGACAAACATCAATCCTGGAACCCTAAGCATCAAATGAAGAGATAAAGAACTCAGCCAAGCACCTCATGGAATAAGAAACTGACATAGAACAGACAGCAAGGAGAGATACATGCAGAGGTCCCCTATCAGCTAATGCAGCACAGATTCACCATCTTGGATCCCTATCAGAGATCAGCGGACAGGGAGTATGGGCAAGCAGCTTCGCAGAGCTCCCAGCAGGAGACGGAGCACCAGGTAATCAGTGATAGAGGCTTTCCCACCCCCATCCTTCTCCCTGCTTCTCTACCTCCGCTGCTTCATAACTGGCTGCAGTTGCTCAGTCACTCTTTCCCAAGTGCAGGATCCATGTCTCTTGGATTCACGCCACCCACATCAGAGATTGGAAGACAGGGAGTACAGGAAAGCAGCTTCACAGAGCTCCCAGCAGGAGACAGAACAACAAGTAACCAGCAATATATGCTTTCACACCCCGTACCTTCTCTCCGGCCCCTGGCCTCCTCTACTTGCTGATGGCCGCAGTTTCTTGGCCAGGAGGCACCAGCTTTTGGCCTATGCCACTTGGATTTGCCCTGCCCACGCTGGCCAGCTCCCTGAGTGCTATTTGTTTGTTGCTGGTGTTGTTTTTTTCTGCTTCTTTTGGTTTCTTCCATGCCTCTCACAGTCTCCCACTCCTTTCTGTTGAACATCTGGCTCTGTGTGACACTCTTGAAAGCCTGTGAAGTGCAGACTGACTGGAGAACTGCTTCCCTTGCCTGCGACGCCATGCTGGTGGGATCCCCGGGGTTTTTGTTTTGTTTTGTTCCATTTGTTTGTGGGTTTTCTTTTTCTTTTCTGGGCTTGGGAGCCCCTTCTACACAGGCTGCACTGCGTGGCTTGGGAGCCACTTCCCCGACCTGTGTAGCCACCCCAGTGGAACCCCTGGGGGCATTCCTTTTTTTTTTCTTTTTCTCTTTTTGTCTTTCTTCATTTCTCAGTTTCTCATCTGTCTATACTTACCTTCTTTTCCTGTCTCCTGAATACCTGGCACGGTGTGACATCTCTACCCCTTCTAGCCAGGCTGTACTTTGAGGCCTGGAGCCATTTCCCTGGTCTTCGCAGCCACACCGGTGGGATCCCTGGGGCTTTTCTTTTTTTCTAATTTTTTTTCCCTTTTTCTTTCTTTTTGTTTTTCACTATTTCTTGGTTTTTCATCTCTCCACTCCAATGGCAAGCTCCCTTAGCACTCTTTTTTTTTTGCATTTGTTTTGTTTGTTTTTGGCTCCTGTTTCTCTCTCCTGTCTTTCCTCTTTCCCATACCCATCTTAGCTCTACACATCACAATCTGCCCCCTCCTTCCTGCCTACCTGCACTGGATGCTGAACATCACACAACCAAACAGCACAGGCACGGCCTACCAGAACCTGCCCTGCACTGATTCCCAGCCTGCCCTGTCAGCCCTAGTATGTGCCACAAACAACCCATCCCAGCCCCTCCCCTTCAGCTGGACCTGCCGTGCTGCATCATTGCTGAGCAACTGGCCTTGCCCATTGGACAAGAAGGTGAAAAGTATTGTGTCCACAGATGAGCAAACAAAGAATGCACAGCCCGCCTGCTCAGACATAACCAAATAAAATAAAAAAAGCAGGACGAAACAAATCTACAATCAATAAATGAGGAAAATAACAACTGAATGTCCCAAAGACAACAGATAATATCAAAATATATGAAAAAACAGGACAGGATGGTTCCAGTAGGTGTCCAAAATAAAATACCAGTTGACTTTCCAGTAGAAGAAAAGGCACTAGAACTACCTGATAGGGAATTCAAACCTCTAATATTCGAGCTATCCAAGAGTTCAAGCAAAAACAAGACAAAAATGAGGAAAAAATAGAAAAATTCATGGAAAAGGCAGAAATATTCATGGAAAATACAGACCAAAAAAATGAAAGAATTCAGGAAAATAATACAGGAACAAAATGCCAAAATAAATTCACAACTAGAAATCATATAAAAGCAGAAATTAGAAATCCAAAAGATAAACAACAAGACTTCAGAAATGGACAATGTCATAGAAGGGCTGAGGAGTAGGTTTGAAACAATAGAAGACAGGATCAGCAAAATTGAAGATAAACACTTGGATACAACTCTGTTTGAGGAAAACTCAGAAAAAAACAAAGAAAAATGAAGAAACCCTGAGAATTTTGTGGGATACAATCAAAAGCAAAAATTTTCCAGTGACCAGAGTTCCAGAACAGAGGAGAGAAAACAGAAAACACAGAGAGGATCATTGAAGAATTGCTGACAGAAAACTTCCCTAATAACATGAAAGACGAAGAGTTGACCATCCAAGAAGCTTAACGAACCCCATATAGGATAGACCCCAAAAGAAATTCATCAAGGCATATCATAATCACATTCAATAAAACCAAAGACAAACAAAGATTCCTGAGAGAAGCTCGAGAAAAATGAGAAGTCACATACAGAGGAGAAACAATAAGACTTGGCTCGGATTATTCGGCAGAAACCATGCAGGAAAAAAGTCAATGGGATGACACATGTAAAACCTTGAAAGAAAAAAAATCGCCAACCAACAATAATATATCCTGTTAAACTCTCATTCAAATTTCATGGTGAAATTGGGACCTTTCCAGATAAACAGAAATTAAGGGAATACATAAAAACCAAACCAAATTTAAAAGAATTATTAAAGGGAGTCTTTTGATCTGAGAACAAACAACATCAGACCACAGCCTGAATCTAGGATGCAAGATTGTACCAGCCAGTTACCAACCTAGGAAATGAACTCTCAAGGACTATATAAAACCAAAAGAATTACAACAGGCAACCAGAGAGGTTAATCTGTAAATGACAACAACGTCAGAACAATAAAACAGGGAATAAATGGTGTAGATATAGAACTTTCTAAAGGAGAGGAAGACAAGGCGATACCACATACTAATAGACTGGTTCAAACCTAGGAAGATTTGGTAACCACAAAGAAATTAACCACCGGTAAATTTCAAGATAACCACAGAGAAAGTTAACAAACCTACTCATCAAAATAAGGAAGAAAAATATAAAGTCTCAGTAAAAACAAAATCTACAAAAAAAGAAACAAAAAAAATCCACATACAAAAGGAATTCAGCACAGGACAGTAAGAAGAATATAGAAAACGTCAGCACCACAAAAAAAAGCACTACAAAATGACAGCAATAAACTCACATCTATCAATAACTCCACTGA
>NW_004443989.1:5772780-5791642 GCF_000243295.1 Trichechus manatus latirostris | reverse complement strand
GATCTACATAAATGGAAAAACGTACCATGTTCATCGATAGGTAGACTCAACATTTTAAAATGACAGTTATTACTAAGGTGATTTACAAATACAATGCAATCCCGATCCAACTACCAACAATATTCTTTAAAGAGATGGAAAAACTAATCATTAACTTTATATGGACAGGGAAGAAGCCCTGGATAAGTAAAGCACCGTTGAAGAAGAAGAATAAAGTAGGAGGACTTGCACTACCTGACCTCAGAATCTACTATACAGCTACGGTAGTCAAAACAGCCTGCTACTGGTACAATGACAGATACATTGACCGATGGAACAGAATTGAGAACCCAATCTTTTTAACAAATGGTGCTGGCAAAACTGGATATCCATCTGCAAAAAAATGAAACAGAACCCATACCTCACACTATATACAAAAACTAATTCAAAATGGATCGAATACCTAAATATAAAGCCAAAAACTATAAAGTTCATAGAAGAAAAAGTAGGATCAACGCTAGAGGCCCTAATATTGGGCATTAACAGGATACAAACCATAACCAACAACACACAAACTCTAGAAGATAAGTCAGATAACTGGGATCTTCTAAAAATTAAACACTTATGTTCATCAAAAGACTTCACCAAAAGAGTAGAAAGTGAACCTATATACTGGGAAAATAATTTTTGGCCATTACAAATCAGACAAAGGACTAATCTCTAAAATCTACAAGAAAATCCAACACCTCTACAAAAAAAGACAAATAATCCAATTAAAAAATGGGCAAAGGAAATGAACAGATACTTCACCAAAGAAGACATTCAAGCAGCCAATAGACACATGAGGAAATGCTTGTGATCACTAGCCACTAGAGAAATGCAAATCAAAACCACAATGAGATACCATCTCACCCTGGCATTACTGGCACAAATTAAAAAAAAAAAAAAAACCCAGAAAATAACAAATGTTGGAGAGGCTGAGAGATCGAAACTCTTATGCACTGCTGGTGGGAATGCAAAATAATACAACCATTTTGGAAAACGATATGGAGCTTCCTTAGAAAGCTAGAAATTGAAATACCATATGATCCTGCAATCCCACTCCTAGGAATATACCCTGGAGAAATAAGAGCTGTCACATGAATAGACATATGCACACCTATGTTGATTGCAGCATTGTTCACAACAGCAAAAAGATGGAAACAACCTAGACACCCATCAACAGATGAATGGATAAACAAACTATGGTACATACACACAATGGAGTATTACGCAACAATAAAGAACAATGATCAATCTGTGAAGTATCTCTTAACACGGATGAATCTGGAAGACATTATGCTGAGTGAAATAAGTCAATCACAAAAGGACAAATACTATATGAGACCTCTACTGTAAAACACATGAAAAGGTTTACACACAAAAAGAAACAATCTTTGATGGTTATGAGGGAGGGGAGGGGTGGGGATGGAAAAACACTAAACAGACAATAGATAAGTGGTAACTTCTGGGGAAGGGTAAGACAGTATACAACACTGGGGAAGCCAGCACAACTTGTACAAGGCAAGGTCATCGAAGCTCCATAGACACAGACAAACTCCCTGAGGGACCGAATTGCTGGGATGAGGGCTGTGGGGACCATGGTCTCTGGGAATATCTAGCTCAATTGGCATAACATAGTTTATAAAGAAAATGCTCTACATTCTACTTTGGTGAGTAGCCTCTGGGGTCTTAAAAGCCTGTGAGCAGCCATCTAAGATACTCCACTGGTCTCACCCCCTTGGGAACAAGGGAGAATGAAGAAAACTAAAGATACAAGGGAAAGATTAGTCCAAAGGACTAATGGACCACATCTACCACGGCCTCCACCAGACTGAGTCCAGTACAACTAGATGGTGCCCGACTACCACCACTGACTGCTCTGACAGGGATCACAACAGAGGGTCCCAGACAGAGCTGGAGAAAAATGTAGAACAAAATTCTAACTTACAAAAAAAGACCAGACTTACTGGCCTGACAGAAACTGGAGAAACTCTAAGAGTATGGCCCCCATACACCCTTTTAGCTTAGTAACGAAATCACTCCAGAGTTCACCCTTCAGCCAAAGATTAGACAGGCCCATAGGACAAAATGAGACTAAAGGGGCATACCAGTCCAGGCACAAGGACTAGAAGGCAGAAGGGGACAGGAAAGCTGGTTAGAGGGAACCCAAAGTCGAGAAGGGAGAGTGTTGACATGTCGTGGAATTGTTAACCAATGTCATAAAACAATATATGTACTAACCATTTAATGAGAAACTAGTTTGTTCTGTAAACCTTCATCTAAAGTACAACAAATAAATAAAAAAAAGCCCTAGGGAGAACAAATATAATAAAATAGGCTTGGGTTGAACAAAGTTCACAGGGAGGAATTTTACTAGATTCTGATATCTTAGAGAGGTAAACTTGCAGGGAGACATACCTAAATCAAAAAGTTGTAGTATTTAAATGGGCAAAGAGGAAAATAGTTACACACACACAATTAAGGAAGTTTAGACAATTTATGTTTTTAAACGGTAGTTGATTTATGCATGTTGCTATGTCAATGCATTTAAAGCCAACCTTGACCAGGCACTTGGGAAAATGCCCTTAGGAATTCTTCCACAGTTGAAGCTTGTGACCAAAGACACCTTTTTTCAAACTGACATTAGTTTTTCAATGAATTAATTGCAAATTTCAAGAATTTTGAGATATCCTAAGTTATTTGTATTAGGAAATGAACAGGAAAATGTAATTATTTTTCCCCTCAAATAAATATTTGAGGTCTGAAAAGGAGCTATGAGCTGTGTCATATTTCCTGTATCTTTCTGACAGTTTATAATTACTTTTAATGCTGCTGTTCTCTAAAGTATTAATACTAATCTGTCATGACAGGGGCTGAAGAGAACCGGTGATTATATGTCTTTTTACTAGCAAGGCTGATTTTAAATAAATGTCTTAATCACAAGAAAATAGAAAAGTAGTTACTTTAAAGGGAATAGACTTGCACCTCCTTCAGAGTCCCTCCCATCCCTTAAATAAAATAAATGCACACTGGTATTAGTTGGGGTGGGACTACAATCTAGGCAATAATCTCTGAAAGTGACATTGTGGGCTGACACCCAGTGATTCACAGACTCACAGCTTGTAATGTATTTTAAAAGCTCATTGATTGCAACTTGCTGTCCACTGTCTGAACAATCTCTACTAATCATAGACCATGGCTGCATGTTCATTTCTTGAATATCTTCAGAATGACAGGAAATTCACTCCCTCTAAAGACAGCCCTTTCTTCCTTATTTAAGTCAAAATCTTTCTTCCAGTAAATGCTACCCACTGACCTTAGATCTGTCTTTTGGTAGCTCATAGGACAGACAAATGCTTGAAAACCCTTCAAATATTTGGATACAACCATGGTATTCCCTCTGGGTATTCTCATTTCATTCCAGCTTCCTCTGATAAATTCCATGAGAGCATGCCCACCCCTGTCTTATTCACCACTGTATCTCCAGTGCCCAGCAAAAGGCTTGGCACACTGTAGATACTTTGTAAATATTCACTGAAAGAATAAATGTAACACTCATTCCTGGTTTTCCACATTTTTTCAGTTTTGATAATCGACAAACATGACCAATCATCGGCCAATCACACCCCAAACTTCTCTCTGTTAGATGATTTCCCCTCAATTCACCAAAGAATTGAAGACTTCCCCAATTCCCTCCTTTTTCATATTTACACACACTCTCTCATTTCAAAAACAAAAGTCCCTATTTCTCCCTAAGGATAATGCCACCAGCTTAGGTGTTCTCCCATCCACATCCTCTGTTAATTATTATGTCTTCTATGTTTAATCTCTTTACAGGCACTCCATGAGTTTACCAACATGGTCACGCCACCATCCTAAAAACTAAACTTTTCCTCCATTTTGCCTTCCCGTCAAAAAACTACCAATTTTACCTTCACTGCTAAGATCTGCAATTATTTTCTACAGACCTATTTAATATCTCCTTCGTAAAGTACTAGTATTTATTTGCTAACAAAAAAACACAGAATTTTGATGATCTAAATTATGTTGCAAAAATTATTTAAAAGCTTGCCTTTTTATCGCTTTTTAAAATTCATTGTCAAAATTAGATAATACCAGCTCCACACCTAACTTTAATTTGCAGCTTGGGTTAATAAAACCAAGAATCAAACCTCTTAAATACATTCTTACGTTTGGTTGTTAATAATTCCTCTTAACACTTCTTTATGTTTTATGTTCATTAGAACGACAACAAAAGTCTTCCTCAGTGCACTATTCTTCATGGTCAATAAAACCAGTTCATGGGTGCTTCTTTAAAGCAAGAGGTTGTATTAGAGAATCAGACACAGAGCATTTGACAATAATTAAAACTGTATGGCTTTTAAAATTATATGGCTTTCATTAAGCACTAGGCTAATTACTTGGTGTACATAATTTCCTTGAGTCCAGTAAGGTATAATACTGCCTCCACTTTACAGACGAGAAAACTGAGGTTTACAGAGGTTAAGTAATGTGGCTAAGGCTACATGATCAGTAAAGAGCACACATTAGCTGTAAACGTAATGTTCTTAACCACAGCTCATTCTGCTCCCTTACAAATTGTTTAAACTCACTCCTTCATTTTGAGAATTAGGACGCAGAAGTACAGAGAAATGAGTGGTTTATGTAAGGTCAAACACTGTTAACATGAAGAACCTGGGTCAACTGTCAGGTCCCACAGCATCTAGGGAAGAGGGATGGTTTCCAATCTTCCCAGTTCCTTTTTCAGGGTTTCACTTTCCCCTGGAAGCCGCTGGGGCTCTAGCGGGAAAGAGTGGTATGGTAGAAAGTGATTAGAAACTGGGGTTTGAAGTATAGGAGAGATAAAAGACAGAAGCATGAGTCCCAGTGATTCATTTGCTTACTTCTGCAGCTCTGCCTCCCACAATGTGACTCTCCAACTAAAGGAAGCAGAGAAGAACAATCAAAATCTCTGTTGCTTCAGCATTTTCTGCTATGAGTACAGTTTAACAGCAGCCCTGCACTTGGAGAGCACAGCAGTGCCAGGCAGACAAAAGAGCTTCTTGCTAATGGAGGAGTCACTCAAGTAGCCTGTAGCTGGACCAATACTGAATCTTTTCCCCACCAAAGCAAAAACTAAAATTAAAAAAACAAAAACAAACAAACCAACAAAAATCTGGAAAACCCATATCACCACCAAAGCCACAGAGAACTTTTGAAGTTAGAGACATAGGAGTAGCAGGCATTTTTGCAGAACACATTTGCATTTAAAAGCACCAATCCACCCTAAATGTGCAGCGAGCATATGTACAGATCTGTGCAGTAGCAATTAGGAACAGAAATAACCAGCGCAACTGAATTACACTTGATGAGATTTTGGTGTTCAGGCCAGTCGCTTCCTTCACATGACTAACCCCTACATATCCCTGGAGTTTCCGATTAGATCTTGCTTCCTCCAAGAAGTTTTCCCTGACACCCAAAGTCTAGGCTAAGTGCCCATCTAATGAGTTTCACTTTGTGCTTCTCCCTCTTGTAGCATCTGTCACCAGATTTGCTAGTTGACTTCTTGGTCTCTCCCACTAGACTGTAGGATCTGTAAGGGCTTAGCCATGTCTACCTGGTGCACTATTGTATCGCTAGTAGCATTTCTCAAGGAGTCCCTGGGTGGTGAAATCTGTGAAGTGCTCAACTACTAGCCAAAAGTTTGGCGGTTTGGATCCACCCAGAGGCACCTTGGAAGACAGGCCTGGCGATCTGTTCCAAAAGGTCACAGCCTTGAAAATCCTGTGGAGAAGTTCTACTCTGCACATATGGGGCGGCCATAAGTTGGAACTGATTCGACGGTGACTCACAGCGATAGCAGTATGTCTCAAAATGCCCAGTACAAAGTAGTTGCTCATTAACTATTTCTGAATGGGTTAAAATAAATAAACAGAAATGGAACATGGGACAGCTGCTTACAAAAACTGAAAGATCTCCCCAACTCTTACATCACCACAATTGCAGAATGTCACAAGATAGGACGTGATGTGTAAGTGGTAGACACATAAATGAGTCAGAAATACAGAACCATGAAAAAGGAAAGAATGGGTCCAGACCCTGATGACATCATCACACCTATTCTGGACAAGCACTCTGCTTGAACCCTCTTCACGGAGAAATTAGCAATTGAATAACAACCATGATCATCTATGTACCTAACTTATCATTGCTGTCTATCTGTCCGTACATCTATTGTCTATCTACCATCTATTTATCCATCCACCCACTCACCCACCCATCCATCCATCCATCTATCCATCTGCAAAAACCAAAACCCATTGCCGTTGAGTCTATTCCAACTCACAGCGACCCTACAGGACAGAGTAGAACTGCCCCATACGGTTCCCAAGGAGCAGCTGGTGGATTTGAACCGCCGACCTCTTGGTTAGCAGCCGAACACTTAACCACTATGCCACTAGGGCTCCATCCATCTGCAGTAGGCTGAATTCTAAAGATGTTTCCTTCAAATTCCCATTGACTGGTTATTCGAATACTAACCTAGGTACTGCTGCTGAGAAGGGAAGTTGCAGATGCAATTAAAGTTACTAATCAGCTACCTTTAAAATGAAGAGATTATTCTGGATTATCTGGGTGAGCCCAATATAATCACATGGGGCATTAAAAACAAAAGAAGGCATAAGAAGAGGCAGGAGACACGAGACCAAAGGGGAGGCTGGAGAGATTCAAAGTGTGAGAGGGACTTGGCCCACTCACATTGCTGGGAGGGCTGGGGTGGGGGGACAGGTGGGGAGGTGAGGGGTGGACACACTGAAAGCATGCGAAGGAACAAAGGCAGCCTCTGGGAGCAAAAACCTGCCCCTGGCTGACAACAAGAAAATTGGAACCTCAGTCTTACAACCCCAAGGAACTGAATTCCACCAGCAACCTGAATGGGCTTGGAAGTAGATTCATTGTCAGAGCCTCCAGAAAGGGAGATAGTGGGGCTGACACCTTGATTTTGGCCTCATGAAACCCAGAGTAGAAAAACCAGTCTATCCCACTGGTCTTATGACCTATAGAATTATGAGATTAAAAAAAAATGTTGTTTTAAGTCACTAAGTTTGTGGTAATTTGTTATGACAACGGTAAAAAACAAACAAAAAAAAAAACCATTGCCATCTAGTCGATTCCGACTCATAGCGACCCTACAACACAGAGTAGAACTGCCCCACAGAGTTTCCAAGGTTTGCCTGGCAGATTCAAACTGCCAACCTTTTGGTTAGCAGCCATAGCTCTTAACCACTATGTCACCAGGGTTTCCAGATGACAACAGTAGGAAACAGAAAACTAATACCCCATCCATCAATCTTTCATCTCTCTATTGTCTTTTTTATCTATCACCTATCTATTATTTATCAATTATCTGTATCTTTTATATATTATCTATCTAACTAGTATCTATTATCTACCTATTATCTATTTTCTACCTATCTACCCATCTATTAATCTACCTGTCTACCTGTCTTTGTTGCTTAAACTAGCTCAGTTCCCTTAACAGCAGCCTTTTCTCCCAGATCTCCCACCTCAGCCCCTAAACACACATACTTCCACCATGAGAGAGGCCAAAGACCACCAGGAGAAAGACTGGATGGAGGCAAACCATCAGCTGTGGGATTCTCCCTACCCTACACTTGACCTGGTACACCAGTCCCTTCCCATAGCCTCACATCTGGCTTCTGCCCTCTTCCACTACCCCCTTGTTGCCCTTCATTTGAATAGTTCACTCATCCTAGGGTCCTGATTCCACCACTGGATGCTGAACTGAACAGGTAAGTCCCCACACCCCCTTAACCAGCCCAGGCTCAGTCACCCCATCGAGTGGCCAGTGCCCAAGGCCACAGCTGTCTGGAAAGGACCTCAGAAAATCATCAGGACATGGTTCATGTCCTTCTTTGAATGAGATCAGTTTTGTTCTCGATGAATCCTCTTTATAAAGACCTGATTTCACACAACTCCTCCAACTATTATTAAGAGATACCCGAAGCAGGAAACTGTTACTTACATTCACCATCCTGGTACTAAGAAACATTACCCCTTACAGATCAGAGCCAGCCAAGGCCAAGGGGTGTGCTGGGATGTGTTACTATCACATTGGCACTTAGGCAATATTTCTTTATAAAAGGTACCATGCTGTCCTAAAATGACAGACAAGAACTGAAATTGCCATACAAATCCAACTTCAAAGAAAACGAGTCGGTTTTAACTATTGAAGCCCTTAGAAGTACTGGTCTTACAGCAAGGTACTTGTCACAATATTAGACATGAGGATTTTATATGAACATATAAATATATGCATATTCACATATGTAAATACTGAGTCCTTGTTTCAGCCAGGCATCAGACCTTTATAGTTGCACATGCATGTTCTCCTACCATCCTCACAGCTCTATATAACACATCCTGCTGTTATCCCCATGTTACAGATGAGAGGGTAAGAAATTCACCTGAGGTAACACAGCTAGAACATCATGGAGTTTAGAAGGTATGCTCTCTCTATGCTGCACTACATTTTATTCACATAACGAAGACTTACTGTGGATGATGGAAGGAGTATCCCTGCTCCTAGGAGGAATCACATCACATCCCTGGCCCTGGTTTGTAAAACGAGGGGGAAGAACCCTATGTCCCTAAGTCTCCACCCAACTTTGATGCTCAGCAGTTTTTCTGGAGTAGCCACTCTGGCTGGGTACCTCTTTGAAACGGTGTAGAATGCCGAGTTAGTATGCATCACTTCCTTTCTCTTTTCCTCGCTAACCTTCCAATGCCATGCACTTCATTGTCCTTCCATTTTTCTAAAGTTCATTTAGTCACCCTTGATAATGCTTGTCTTACCAAAAGCACTGTCCGAGTAGAAGCTTTCAAGGTGACACTAGAGGACCTGAGAGCAGAGGCATGTCAAGTTCTGGAGGGCACCTAGCCAGCAGCCTGGTTCTGGAGCAGAAGCAAGGAGGTCAAAGTCAGCAGCAGGAAGTGCTCCTTCTAATGAAAGACATGCATGATGACCATCCCTTCCCAAGGAAGAGCCTGAGTGAAAGAATCAGACTGTGGCTGACACTATTAGCTTTCAGCAACACCCTTCAGGAAACTTCCACCCCAACCCCAAAACCACCATGGGAGCAATACAGTGGATATCCAGAGAGTAAATGCATTTCATCTACATCTCCAGCTCCAATCAATCACCAGTGAGCTCCTGGAGTGCTGGGGTGAAACACACTGGAAGACAGGTCTCAGCTCAGCAGGAAAGAGCACTGATCGATTAATGACGTCTGCCAAGGGTGGAGGGTGAAAGAGGTCCCAGGTGCAGTTGCTGCCTGTTCATACAGGCCCCTCACAAAACCAGTGATGGCCTAGGCTTACAGCTCAGACCTCCTACCTACTAGCTGTGTAACACTGGGTAAGTTACTTAAACTGTCTGGGTGTCAGCTATGATAAAATAGTCATAAGAATAAAGACCACCTTGTTTGGGGAGTGATTAGTAAGGACCCACTGACTTGTTAGCTATTTCATCAGGTTCCAAGATAGAAAGCAGTGCAAGGAACACTGCTAAATATAGCAGCACGGAAAAGTCTTCCTTCTTCTTCTAAACCCTTGGATTGGGGCAGGGGTAACAAACTGGCAGTCATAGGACAAGCCTCACCTTGAAACTTGTTTTATTTGGCCCATGTTTTTGGCTTGCACAGTGTCTAAATAACATTGGAATTAGTTACCAGCTTTCTTCACATAAAATAAAAACCACACTTTTTACATCTTTCTAAAGCATGGTATGACAACATTGGCCCCCATCCTCCATGGCGACAATCCTCTGGAACTGACTAGTGACTGCCCCCTTTGGATGGGTCCTGAAACCTTTTCTTTCCTTTTTTCATTGTGATACCAGTTACTAGTTGCCATCAAGTCAATTCTGATTTATGGTAGTCCCATGTGCGTCAGAGTAGAACCGTGCTCCATAGAGTTTTATTTTTTTATTTTTTCCCATACAAAAATTTATATATACATTGTTATGTGACCCTAATTGCTCTCCCCATACTGTGACAGCGCACTCCTCCTTTCCACCCCTGATTCCCCATGTCCATTCAACCAGCTCCTAAACCTCTCTGCCTTCCCATCTCCTCCGGACAGAAGCTGCCCATTATAGTCTCTTTCCACAGTTTTCAATGGCTGATTTTCAGGAAGTAGATTACCAGATATTTCTTCTGAGGTGCCTCTGGGTGGACTTGAACCTCCAACTTTGGTTAGACATTTGTACCCCCCAGGGACTCTTCATTCATCACTCAATGGTGATAAACCCATTGCCATCAATTCCGACTCATCATATATTCAGAAGAGTGCATAAAATAGATGCATAATTTATAGAATAATTATAAAGCCAACATCTATGTAACCAAAACCCAGGTCAAGGAATGGAACAACGCCAGCACCCCCGGAAGACCCATATGTCCCTTCCAATTACAGCCCTTCCCCAGGCCCTGTGAGTTACCACTATTCTAACCTTTGTGTTAATCATTTTCTTGCTTTTCATTATATTTTTTAAGTATACATCTCTAAACTGCAGAGTTTAGCCTATGTAGGGAACTGCATATAAATGGCATTGAACCGAATATCTTCTTTTGTGTCTAGCTACTTTTACTCAGCATCATGGTGGGTGGGTTTCATTTATTTTCATTGTAGTATGGGTCATGCACCCTTCAGTTTTACCCTCTGTCATCTCTCCACCTGGCCCTATTAGAAGCATTTGGATTTGCGCTTTTATATCAGGACATGCAGCTCCCGTGATGCAGAGACATCATTACCATTATAAGCATGTTCCATTCTTTAATCACTGTAGCCAAGCTTTCCAGACTGTTCTGCAGCCCCACTGTGAGCTCAGCCTGCTGATATCTCCCATAAGGCTCAAACCTTTAGGAGGCTTGGTCTGTACAATTCCTCCTCCATATCCCTCCTCAATTCCCAGTGACCTTCCCAGCCTTTCCATGAAGTGACCTGGCAGCCAAGGCTGACCACCATGCATTTATCGGTCACTTCTCCTCAATAAGGAATTAAGAGACTCAGTGAAGCCAGAGTCCAGATAATCCCTTGAGGAGCACATCAGGCAGCCGTGGCAGCTACATCCATGGCTGTTTGTCATTACACTGGCTTTATGAGCCTTCGTCCAGCTCTCAGTCTGTGCCAACAGCTCCTCCGCCAACCAAATTTGAATTAATTTGTCAAGCAAAATTTTGTGAGATAATATATCAGCTGCATAACTAAAATAAGATCTATGACTTCTACAGCGATCTTTTCATCTTCTAATTTAGCCATTCTATCAATAAAAGCAATCAAGTTTTCCTGGCAAATTTTTCTTTATAAATCAGCTTTATGGGTCATGGATCCACATTCTTCTTGATGTTTATGGATTTTCATTCCTAGTATCTGTTTTGTGATTTTACTACAGTTGAAGTGAGACATCTAAGACAATGAGAATAGGGATGCTTCCCAATATCCTTCTGGCTGTAAAAGTCAGGGTCAGAGTCCAGGTATGCTGAACAAGCTCATTCTACCCAGTCTCTGTGGTAGGGAGAGGACAAACACCCAGTGTCTCAGGCTGGCATGCAAGGACCTTTGACTGCCTGACCCAAACCAGCTTCCTTGATCTCATCCATTCCACACATGAATGACATGCCAAGGCCCAGTATTTCATAATCATTAATCCTCATTTTTCTCTGTCTAGGATTCCCCTTGTGTCAATTAGAATTCTTGAGGTTGTAAATGACAGAAATCCAAGGCAATGACATAAATTGGCTTAAGAAATAAAACGACTCAGGGATAGCACTGATCATAGACTTCAGGTACAGCTTGATCAGGAGTCCAGCAAAGACACCAATGGTCTGACGTCTCTCTCTCTCTCTCCCTCCCTCCCTCCCCTCTCCCTAGTAGACTACCCTTTTCTGGATCCCTTTGAATGGAACCTTAGATATGATCCAACACCCTTTCTCTATAACTGCATAAATTGAGGCCCACAGAGGAGAAGGGACTGACTGTCATTGCTTGCCCTCGCAGAGCTCAGTTCTCCCAGGCTGGAGTCCAAAGCGTCAGTCCTAAGGCACTCCTCTGGTCAGTCCACTTTCTCAGACATGACCCAAGAGCAGCTGGGAGCCTTGGCAAAGCGCTCTGCCTAATGGCTGGACATCCTCAGAGGCCAACAAAGAGCACTGGTGCTTGGTGTTGCCTTGGTGGTAGCCAAGCCCTGGTCTGGCAAAGGACAGTGTGGGAAAAGGCAGGGCCAGCCCTTTCAGCACCCACAGATTGGGCACACAGATGAGACAGCCCACAAGGAAATTGGGTCCTCAGTCCTACAACCACAAGGAAGTAAATTCTGCCAACACCAAAAATAAGACTGAGAGTGGATTCCAGAGCCTACAGATGAGAACTCAGTCCAGCTGACACCTTGCTTTCAGCCTGTGATACCCTGAACAGAGAACCCAGCCACGTGGTGCTGGACTTCTGACTTACAGAGCTGTGAGCTCATAAATGGGTGTTATTTCAAGCTGCCAAGTTTGTGGTTATTTGTTACCCAGCAATAGAAAACTAATACAACTATGAACTGATCTCTAGTCCCAGCAAATACCCTAGGCCCTTTGCTAAACCCAAAACAATCAGTTTCCACTTATTTCTACTTTCTGTCCACACCACTATAGGTGTGGGTGGTTTACCCAAAGTCTTGCAAGCTCAGTCACATCTGAATACATTTTTTCAGCATAAGACTAAAGGAATTTACTTTTCATAGAGTTAACCATTTTCCTTTAACACTCCATTAATACCCAAGGTTGCCTCTGACCTTTATCACCCAGTAAGGCTGGTTTGGGAGTTCCTGGGTGGTGGAAACAGTTAACATGTTTAGCTGCTAAGCAAAAGGTTGGTGATTCAAGTCCACCCAGAAGTGTCTCAGAAGAAATACCTGGAGATCTACTTCTGAAAAATCATCCACTGAAAACCTTCTGGAGCATAGTTCTACTCTGACACACATGGGGTTGCCAGGAGCTGGAATTGACTGGATGGCAACTGGTTTTTCTGGTGGTTTAATGCTCATTTTAAAAAAGCTTAAAGGATATTATTTCTGAAACAAGATACAAACATAGTCTCAAAAAAAAAAAAAAAAAAAAAAGAAGTCACCCTAACACTAACACTGAGCTTTGCCCAGGTACAGCAGGATTTCACGGCGGGCCATCTCGATTATTTTAACATTCGCTTCCTCTCCACTGGAGGCTGTGAGGCTGAATAGAGATGATGTCTCAGGATTGTTAAACATAGCTCCAGAGTGCGTGCCTGAAACACATTCTGGTTGCTAGAAGATGCAAAATATAAGAGGCAGAGCTGCTCTGTGCTGAGGTTACTCTTCCTACTGAATCCCCAAGCTTACCGAGAGTTAGAATTTTAAAGTATTTGGGCCGAATGTTCATCTACTTGCAATTTAGGGGATATTCAAAAAGTTATCCACCAGGTCTCACTATAATTTGCAGGATATATTGGAATGAAGTATTGGGACTTGGAAGACGATGTTTTGATCATGAATTAAAATTTCATAACACTACCACTGGGTTTTTGATGGTACTTTTGTCTGCCTGTGAAGCATTTCCCTTGAGTTCAGCTGTGCCATTTGCATTTTAAATATTCATTTGTTTCTAACTCATGCCCAGACTTTTTGACCATGTTTATATTAGAATCTAAAGAAAAGCATTGGCAGTTCCCAATTGTTCGCTACAATATGCTCTTGTAAATTGTTTTTAGGCAGATTATTGTACAAAAATATCCTTTTCTCTTGGAAACAAATTTTTAAAGGGGTAGAGGGTTCCTGACCAATGATCAGCGTCTAAAAAGTTATAGTTACAATGAATATGTTGTAAAAGAAAAGATCAGCTGTAAACTCCTCCAGATAATTAAAAACTTAGAGAAATTATATTTGTTCTAGAAAATGAACATAAATATACTATATACAGATTATTATTGTGTTCTCTATAAACCAATATACTGGCTATTAATTAACAATGGGCTTCTTTCTTAAGATTTAGAAAGGCGTTTAAGGAAGGATGTGGATGGTCTATTTTGTTTTTTAAAGTCTCTTAGGAACGGTTGGCCTGATGCCAGTTTTTCTCCCTTACAAGTTTCCTAGAGGAAGGGATGATGTTCAGAAGCGTATCAATTGTCACAAAACAACCCTCAATTTCAGAATTGGCCTTTAAACAAGGCATAGATCCAGCTACTGTGTGTGTGTGTCTCTGTGTGTGTGCGTGTGCACACACATACAGGAGAATCAGGAGTATGTTCCCTCCTCTTCTGATTTCCTGCCTTCTCCTCCACACCCACCATATTCCACCATCCCACCTGCTCATTCCTCCCCGTCTTGATGTCACACTAACTCAAGTCACATGGAGAAATGTTAAGCGTGAAGAGGAGAGGGAAGCAAGGTGGTATTTACTTTTCCTTGGGAATGGCTTGTCGAGTGAAGGATGAAACAAAAGGGGGCTAGTGTTGGCTGACTATGTGGATAAAAGAATTTTTGCACAGTTTACTGAAGTATTTTATCCACCTCCTGCTTCCTATCTGCTAGAAATATACCCAATAAATAGATAAATATGGTGGGAAATAACAGCCACACTATATAAAATTGAAAAAGCTGAACAGTAAAACGTAAACCTTGAAAAGTGGCAATAATCTCTATAAAACTGTTGTCATCAAGTCGATTCTGACTCATAGTGACCCTATAGGACAGAGAAGAACTGCCCCATAGTGTTTCTAAGGCTATAATCTTCACAGAAGCAGACTGTCACATCTTTTTCCCGTGCAGCCGCTGGTGGGTTCAAACTACTGACCTTTCGGTTAGCAGCCGAGAACTTAACCACTGAACCACCAGGGATCTGTGCATACTGTCTTTTCCCCAATCTTAGGAGTTTTAACCTGGAGTTCTACTCATGTCAGCAGGGGTGGGAGCGAGTGTAGGGTAGGATATGATAGCTGTTGTGGTTGGTTATAGTTTGTTTGCGTTTTCTGCCCTACTGAGTTCTTATTTTCCCTTCTGTGATCACAGGGGTGGACAACTGACCTCAGCTAACCTATTAGAGGAACCTGCTTTTTTGAAAACAGTGACTGAGCTATGGGGGGCATGGGATTCAAGAAAGGTCAATCATGTTCCTTCACTGGGATTGGCATACAGATGATGGGAGAGAGAAATTCCCTTCATGTTGGGATGAATAATCTGGGGCTGCCCACAGCCTTTGCCCCACAGCCACAAGGAAAGAGCCTGTCTACTGAATGTGGAGAAACAAGCAGAGAGAACAGAAAGGGAATAGACAGATAGATGGATGGATGGATAGATGGGTGGGTGGGTCCTCCCTTGTCCTACTCACCTTTAAAGGGAATAGAGGTGCCAATAACTGTGTCTCAAAGCATAAAGCGCCTCTCCCCAGTCTGATATTCCTTTCATAGACCATGGGCCTTAATCAAATTTTCCCAGTGCTAGCACCTTAGACTCTCAAAGTCCCATGGAGATTTTAGTGAGTCTCTGGCCTTGAGCCAGAAAAAGATCTGAGTAATAGGCACATTCCTCTACTCAGATTTGTCGAACCTTCAAACCCAGAGCCATCACATTGCACACTTCCAGGATGTAAATGGAGCCCTGGAGTTGAACCAGGTGGTGGTCTGGCCCATCCCTTCCTCTGACCCATTTTTGGAGTACTTTCATCCCTTTGTCTAGGTTTTTTTCCCAAGTGGATCTTCAGTCCCTTATCCTCCTTAGTGGGCTTTCCCTACCAGTACTTAAAATATGTTCAAATTTTAGGATGAACACAGCTTAGGCCCAAGCTGGGGTCCTGGCAAAGTGTGCTCATCTCATTTTCAACCACCTGCCCTTCTAGTTTCTGCTGCCAGAATATCTGGGCCAGTCACTGGGCTGTGGAGGGATGGCATGATGGCCTTGGACCCCTGGCATTTATTTGGGACTTCTGAGCCCAAACAGAAGATAAAACTTGCTAAGTGTTTGGAAGATTTAAAATCACCTTCTCAGAATATACCAACCAATCATAATATGTGGAAATTGTTTAGATCGTAACTCCAACAAGCCAATAATAGAGAACATTAATGATTCAATCAGAGGACTTTGAACACTTACTGGACATTTGATGCTAATAGGTACATGTCATGGATTGAACTGTGTCCCCTAAAAATATATGTCTACTTGGCTAGACCATGATCCCCAGTATTGTGTGGTTGTCCTCCATTTTGTAATCTGGTGTAATTGTCCTATGTGTTGTAAATCCTAATCTCTGCCTGCGGTTAATGAGGCAAGTTTAGGTTATGTTAAAAAGGGTTGGGGGGGCTGCAACACCCTTACTCAGGTCACAGCCCTCATCAGATATAAGGGGAGTTTCCCTGGGGTGTGGCCTACATCCCCTTTTATCTTACAAAAGATAAAATGAGAGAGAAGCAAGGAGAGAGAAGGGGACCTCCTACCACCAAGAAAAAAGACTCAGGAGCAGAGCACATCCTTTGGACCCAGAGTCCCTCTGCTGAGAACCTCCTAGATCTGAGGCTAAGACACATGGAGATTTCCAAGGAACACCAGACCCACAGATGTTGAAAGGAGACAAGGACCTTCCCTCAGGGCCAACAGAGAAAGAAAGCCTTTCCCTAGAACTGGCGCCCTGAATTTGGACTTCTACCCTCCTAAACTGTCAGAGAATAAATTTCTGTTAAAGCCATCTATTTGTGGTATTTCTGTTATAGCTCGTTAAAAAACCATTGCTATCGAGTCAATTCCAACTCATAGTGACCCTATAGGACAGAGTAGAACTGCCCCATATGGTTTCCAAGGAGCACCTGGTGGATTCGAACTGCCAACCTCTTGGTTAGCAGCCACATCTCTTAACCACTATACCACCAGAGTTTCCTCTGTTATAGCAGCACTAGATAATTAAGACAGTACATAGTGTCATTTTTTAGGTGTGATAATTGTGATTATGCTTTTCTTTTAAGAGTTCTTATCTTTTAGAGACACATACTAAAGTATATTAAGATGAAATGATATGATGATTGGGATTTGCTTCAAAATAAACCAGTCAGAGTGAAAGGGGTGGAGAGAAGTGGATGGGGGTAAAAATGAAACATGATTGTCCATCTGTTGATAATTGTTGAAGCTGGTAATGGGTATATGGAGGTTCATTTTACTATTCTATTTCTGCATGTGTTTGAAAATTGCCATAATAAAAAGTTGAAGAATAATTTCACGCATCTCAGGAGGCTAGGACATTGGAATCTCCTCACTGTAAGCAAGTGAATATATTTACATTAGCATTTCTGAAATGCAAGAAAGTTAGTTGTTGTTCAGCTGCAAAAAATGGCACTCTAGGCAGAAGCACCACGCTGTCCCTACACAGCAAAGATCCAAAAAACTAAGCCAAACAGAGAACACAACAATCCTGAAACCCTAAAACATCAAATGAAGAGATAAAGAACTCTGCCAAGCACCAAATGGAGTGAGAAAACTGACAGAGAACGGAGAGCGAGGAGAGATTCATGCAGAGGTCCCCTACCAGCTAATGCAGCGCAGAGCCGCCATCTTGGACTCCTCTCGGAGACCAGCAAACAAGGGTTATGAGAAAGCAGCCTCACGGAGTGTCCAGCGGGAGACAAAACAACTGGTAATTTTCGATATACGCTATCCCACCCCCCACCCTTCTTCGCCACGACTCGGCCTCCTCTGCTTCCCGTGGCCACAATCGCTTGACCGGGAAACACCGGCTGCTTGGATTCCACACACCCAAACGGGCCGGCTCTCTGTGTGCCATTCATTGGCTGCTGGTTTTGCTTTTTTCCGCTTCTTTTGATTTCTTCCTTACCTCTCACCACCTCCCCCTCCTTTTGCTCAAATACCTGGCTTCGTGTGCCATCTTTGCTTCTTCCTGAGGGGCTGCAGAGCTCCAGTAATTTGTGATATATGCTTTCCCACTCCCTACCTTTCTTCACCCACACTCGGCCCGCTCTGCTTCCCAGGGACACAGTCTCTTGTCTGAGAAACATGAGTCCGCACTAGCTGGCTCTCTGAGTGCCATTTGTTGGCTGCTAGTGTTGCTTTTTTTCCCTGCTTCTTTTGATTTCTTCCTTACCTCTCATCACCTCCCCCTCCTTTCGCTCAAATACCTGGCTCCATGCACCATCTTTGCTTCTTCCTGAGGGGCTGTGGAGCTCCATTTTCGAGTGTGGAGCTGCTTCCCGGTCTGGGCTGCCACGCTGGTGGGATCCCGGGGCTTTTGTTCGTTCGTTTGTTTTGAATTGTTTATTTGTTTTCTTTTCCTTTTCTTGAGTTGGGAGCCATTTCTGGCCAGGCGGTGCTGCGTGGCAAGGAGACTTCCCCCTCAGCTTGCACAGATGTGCAGAGGGATCCCAGAGGGCATTTCATTTTTCACTGGGTTTTTTTTTTTCTGTTTTTTTGGGGACATTCTTGTTCTTTTTTTTTTTTAACATGTTTTGTTTTCTTTTCCCTCTTTGTCCCTTTTTGTCTTTCTTCATTGCTCAGTTACTTGTCTCTCTGTATCTTCCTTCTCTTTCTGTTCCCTGAATACCTGGTGTTGTATACCTCTATGCCTTCTAGCCAGGCTGTACTGCAACACATGAGAGCGACATTCCCAGACCTCATAGCTGCACCAGTGGGATCCCTGGGAACTTTGCGGTTCTTTAACCTTTCTGATTTTTATTTATTCATTCTTTTCTTTTCTTCCTCTTCCCCTTTCTGTTTTTCTCCATTTCATAGTCTCTCAGCTCTCCACTCCAA
>NW_004443989.1:5718240-5766022 GCF_000243295.1 Trichechus manatus latirostris | reverse complement strand
TGCTATGTATACTTTCACCAAAAAAAAAAAAGTCAAGAAGGGAGAGGGTTGACATGTCATGGGGTTGTTAACCAATGTCATAAAACAATATGTGTACTCCTGTTTCATGAGAAACTATTTGTTCTGTAAGCCTTCACCTGAAGTACAATAAAAAAAAAAAAAAAAGAAAGTTAGTTGCTCTGTGGAAACTATTTTGATACGTCTAGTTCCTACCAAAAATACAAGAGAAAGCCAGTCTCTGTACACAATGCCAAAACAAGCTAGAGGAAAGGACATTCGATCAAACCATAAAGATCTGGAAAACATCTGTCTATACTCAAACTAAACAAACTTTTAACTAACATCTCCATCCAAGCCAAAACTTGATCTCTCCACCTTATGGAGTGAAAGAAGAGAGTGTGGATTCTGAATGCAGACAGACAGGCAGTCCTCTTGAACATTTCTAATAACCATCCTTTAGAAATTACTTAGTTACTTCTCAAGTGGTCGGTTTAGACTAGATCTCTATACTGTGGGTTTTCAATGTCACCAACCATTTCCCAAACATTATTACCTGAAGTTACTATTGTATTTGAAAAAAGTATTCAAGAATTCTTCCATGTAGCATTCAGGGGCATGAGCGAGTGCCTGTTTTAAGCCTGTTCGGTAACAAGGGTCTTTCTTAGTAACAAAATGATCTTATGAATCCAGGCTGCCTGTGATGCTTAAATTTATGTTTTAATTTAGCTAGGCTATGGTTACCAGTGGTTTGGGCAAACACTAGACTAGTTGCTGTTCCATACTGTAATGTAATGTAATGTAATCAGTCAATAAGTTGAAAAAGGAGTTTCCTTAGGGTGTGTTCTGCCTCCATACTATAAATAGAAATTTTGGCAGAACTCACTCTCTCTTTCCATTCTGCGCTCTCTCATCTGACCTATAGAGTTTGGGATGCATGCCTGCAGAAGTCTCCAGCCTGCCACCTGACCTAAAGATTTTGTACTTGAAGTAAATATGTATACATATTGCCTGGTATATTCATATATATCACTGGTTCTGTTTCTGTAGAGAACTCTAAGACTGTCTGGCCAGTGGTGACACAGCTACTAGCAGCATTGAGACTCCTACTGGCTCACTCTATTTCAACACCAACTTAGGATGGTCACCAACCTTGAAGAAAAGTAAATTGTCCATGCTTTCTACTGTGATGCCTCAGTGCCTGCCCTAAGTGTTGGGTTAAATTCTTTTAGTTTCTGTTCTACCCGTCCCTAGTTTTCTTCCTGCCCTGTAGCCCAAAAGCTGAGATTCCAACCCTACAACATAACCAAGCCTACAAGATACTGTTCCAACTCCCTGTGCCTCTCTCCACTCCTTCGCACCCATACCTCAGGCTGCCGACCTAGCTCTGGTGCCTGCACTGCTGATGGGTCTTTTATTTCTAGTTTTATTACTATTATTTATTATTATTATTATTATTAAATGCTTCTCCAGGGCAGAGAAGGCTTCAATTGAAGCCCAATTGTATAAATAAATAGTTGGGAGGAATTTGGGCAAGTTCCTCTACTATTCTGGGCCTCAGGGTGAGAAGAAACCAGGCCCCACTTGAAGGTATTCAGATTTTATTGGGCTGGGAGAGGCCTAGGCTTTGCCATTTCTCAGAGCTTCCTTGGTGATTACAGTGTGGACCAGGACTCAGAGGTCTAGGCCCTCATTTCACAAATAAAGAGACCAAGACTCAGAGGGGACCATGGCATGGCAAAGTTCTATGACAGATATTAGAAACCTGACTAGGGTTCTGGCCACCCACTTCCCTGTTCAGAGATTCATGAAGAAAAGGGAATAGATGCCCCTTCTCACTCCCGGGCAGAGCTAAAACAGATCACAGTTACCCACCTGTGCTGTGCCACAGAATCACCTCAGAGCTTGTTAAAATAGAGAGTTGGCCTCTCGGTGCCATGGTGGTCTCCAAGGTGCATAGGGAAGAGAGGCAGAGGGAGGGGGCTGGATCTCTCCCTAGTGGTCGGAGTGGGCCATAGCATCCCCCAACATCTCTCTTCCCAAACTTTAGTGCAGGCCCGCTTAACCTCAGTGAGTATCCAATCCAGCTCCATGATTCGCCCTCTATTCTCTGGTTGTGATGCTCTGATAAAACCTCACACCTGATTCTGACTTGGGTTCCAGTTCCAAGACCCTAGCTTGGCATCTTGGCCCATGACTCTCTCTGCCCCAGCTTCTTCGATTGCAGAGGTTCTGTGACTCTGTCACCACTGGGCAAACCTTCAGCACTTTCTCTCCTCACTAAGGCAGGCAGCCTTTCCTCTCAGGCGCTGGAAAACTGGACTCATTATACACACTATTAGCCATGAAGACTTCAGAGGCTATTAAAGAAAAACAAAAGTGCCCCAGTGTTTTCTATGGATGGTTTGAAATGTTTGTCATTGTCCTCAAACAACAGTATGTCACAGGGACATATAATTCAGCCAAGTCTGGGAGGCCCCTGACTCCTCACTGGTTTATTTATGTCATTTATTGGGAAGTTTTAAAGAATTGTTTTTCCCGGTCAGCTAATGCACTGATGGAAGCACATTGTCAGCCTTCAAAAACTGGAATCACATCATTGTCCAGTAAATATGTTCCATCTCTTTTATGGAGGCTTAAAATTGTGCTCCATTGAGGACAGAAAAATGGTATGTATGAGAGCATGGATCAAAATCTCCCTGTGCATGGGGGAGGGTCAGCTAGGGTGCCGCTATCTTTCAACAAAATGTGTCAATTTATTTGTGGAAATCCCATTATAGTTAATAGCAGTTAAAAACCATTAAAAAAGATAACGATGTCTAGCCATTTCTACATTTTGTGAAATGTGCCCTGCTAAAAAAAAGGAATGAATTTTGCAAAGAACATCATAAATCTACTCATACCAATGCAACTCACATAAAACAATTAAAACTAAATAAATCTGATACCCGTGCTAAATGCTTTTTTAAAATCGCTCTTTAAATACACCAAATTTAGACATTCTCACTACAAGAAAAACATATGCTACACACTTAGATATCAGTGGCTATTCTCAGGCGTCTCTTCAAGCAAAATAATTGAACAAAATTTTAAATTTACATCAAGTAAGATAGGATTATAACTTACAGAGATGGAAATTTCAAACATAAAGAACTTTCAGACTGGAATAAATCATGTCCTTGAACCCGTCCCTGCTCAACATGTTTAGCAGCAGCTTAGATGAAGACATAGAAAGAATGCATTTCCAATTTACAAGGGAAACAAAACTGAGTTAAATAAGTGATCCAATAGAGAATAAAATAGATGATTCACATTGATTTTGACAGCCTTGAAGAAATTGTACCCTTTACTAAAGTAATTCTATTCTACCTCTGGAAATTGAGTCTAGGAAAATAATCCTAAGAATGTTGAAAAGGGAAATAAAAAGGGAAAAGAAAAGGTATATGCATAAAGGTGTTCAAAACAATCTTATTTATAATAGGAGGGACCATCGTGTGCAAATATTGGGAGAATGCTGAAATAAATTACAATACATTGCCTCAATGAAATATAATGCTGAAATATTTATTAAAGGTTATATGATAATTTAAAAAACAGGATACAAAATGTAGGATCAAAGAGTTTCTAAAAAATCTAACACATAGGGGAAAAAATCGCTAGAAAAAGTGCATCAGCATGTTAGCAGTTCATTCATTCATCCAGGGTCATAATCCCAACACGATCAATTACTCTTTCCACTGTCTAGCATGTACTCAACACCTACTTGGGCCAGCAACTAGGGGGTGACTTTTCATTTCTTGGACTTTCTACTTGTCTGTGATCTACCATTATTTTAATACATCCTCACAAAGCTGAAATTTCCTTGCAAGGACCCAGTTACGATAGGATGCCCTCACTGAGCTTAAAAACTACTAGAGATTCTGCTCATTCCTTTAAAATGTTATAAACTCCCCAGTTCACTTGGGCCTGTACTCCAGGTTTTTCAGCTTTTCTGCTCTGAGGGATACTTAACTTCGCCAACTGATTGTTGGAGCCGTGGGCCCTTGTAGGAGGCACACGGGCTGCTGCAGACTTCCTGAGCTAATTCTACTTCCCCTGGAGTCTTCTCTCCCCAAACCAAGCCCCCAGTCTTAGGCACACAATCTAACAGGGCCCTGTTTGATACTGACCATATGTATTAGCATGTATAATAAATGATATTTATCACACAGTTTTAGTAATGCCCAACACCATCCAGCAGGGCTCTGTGGGTTGCAAGTAACTGCAAATTTCTTCACCCAGGCCTCAGGCCTCTGTGCCCACTACTCCCTCTTTGCAGAACACTCTTCTCCCCAGTGTTCACAGGCTTTCTCCTCTACTTCCTGTCTTGGCTCAAACGTTCCAATTTCCCTTCTCAGCGAGGCATCTCTGACCACGCTGTTTACAGCTTTGACCACTCCCTGCTCACACCGCCAGTACCTCCGTCCCCTTCCCTGCTTTTATTTTCTCCACTGACTGCACTTATCCTCTTCTTACATGCCATATATTTTACTGATCTTGTTTACTGTTTCTCACTCACCCTCAACACTCCCTGGGATGCAAAGTGGCATGAGGACAGAGATATTTTGGGTGTATTTACCAAGGCTGTAACCCCAGCCCCTAGAACAGGGCCTGACACATTATAGGCATGCAACAATACTTGTTGAATGATGAATGAATGATACAATCCCCAGGAAAACTGTAAGTCGTAGCAATCAATTGTCTGACACTTGTCATTTTACAGAGAACATTTGCATACATTATTTCATTCTTTCCTCTCCAGAACCCAGTGAGAAAAGTAATATATTCATTATACAGATGGAGAAATTGAGGCCCACAGAGATGAAATGGCTTGGCCTTGATCACTTTGTTAACAAACAGGTGTCCTAGAGGGACAATTGTTGCCATTTTGGTCCATGCTGTGTCCCAGCACCGGGAAGAGTCCTGGGACAGAGGACAGACTCCATAAACAAGTAATGAGCAATGCTAGAATTTGAATGCAGCCATGCCCTTCCCACTACACTGTGCTTCCACCTGTCTCCAGGATAGCCCAGCAGATGGGACAATTGCCACCCTATGCAGACAGTCCAAGCTGCCCATCTACTTCCACAGCTGGAGATCCCCTCCCCTCTCTACATATTCATCAAGCTGAGCAGACAGGCAACTTCCCATTTCCTGGGATGCCATGTGACCCAATTTCTTCTCCAGCCTTGAATCTTGCTAATCCTTTTCCTCCATTGCTACAGATCCCATTGCGAGTCACATGGGGATGATCTGCTGTGCTGAGCCATCTGCTCAGAGCATCCTTCTTCCAAACAGCTCCCAAGGCAAAACACAGGCACTGCAGAAATTCATGGCTCAAATCGCCCACGGGGGAGCCTAAGATGCCACTCTGGAAGGGGTGGCGAGAACTTAGCCAGAGTTACAAGGGACTGGGATGACAGGGCTCACTTGGCACCAGGCTGTTCCATCATTTTGATTCCCACAGGCCATTAGGTTTCCTCTCCCAAATCTGTGATGAGCAAATGCATCTTTTGCACTTTTTCTTTGGGGACATTTATTCAGCTCCTCATAGTGCTGTTTTGTCCTAGCACCACACAATCTCCCCCTCCATCAGACACTATTGTCCGAGGCTCAGACCAGCCCTAACTAACACCAGGGCCCTTTGCTGGCTTGTTACCTGTCAACTCAGATCTGACATCACTGTTAAGAGAGCCCCAGTCCTTGACCACAGAACAGTCTCTTTCCACCTTCTAATCTTACAGTCAAATCAGACTGACCAGGAAAATTGATCTGACCAACTTCTTAGGGATCGATCATTAAGGGTGATTTAAAGAAAAAACTCTTTGGTGGGTGCAGTCAAGCTTTGGGACATGGTTTCTAAAATGACACAGTTCTGATCTGAAAGTACATAAAGAGATGACAGATCCTCACTCATTTTGTAAATACTGAGCTCCTTCCAAGTCTTAGGCACTGGCTAGCCCTGGAGTTAACCCCAGAAGCAAGACATGGTTCATCAAGCCCTTTAAAGATCCACAATTTGGTAGAGGTGACAGATACACATGATTGTCATCTAAGGTGGTGAGAGAAATTGGAGGGTAGTGCAGAATGACAAGGGAGACCAGAGAGAGGAAAGGCCCCTCTCACTCTGGCCGAGTCAGATAACTGTCCTTGAAGAGGATTCTGTCAGATGGACAAGGATGCTGGGACTGGGATGAGTAAATGGAGCCTGGCCGGCCCTAAGCCTCTTAGGCTGAACAGCCTGACAAGCCCAAGTGTCTTCTTCTCGCAGTCGCTCTGCTGGCTCTCATAGTATTGGCTCAGAGAGCTTTGTAGGGATCCCTCCAGTACCTGGTCCGGATAGTCCTGGGCAGCAAGCCTATGCTCTTACCTCCTCCAAACACCCACTCACATTCACACACACTCACTCACACTCATACTCATACACTCACACACACACATAACCACATATACATACTCTTATACACTAACACACTCACATACACAATCACACACACATTCACACATACTCATGCACAAATGCACACTCACATTCACACACTCACATATAGTCTATACACTAATACTCTCACGTACACTTACACACACACACATCTTTTCATTTTTCCCTTCAATCTCACACTCAATTTCAAACTGAAGCGGGCCCCAAAGATGATGAGGATACTGAAAATAAAGGGTCTGATCTACAGGGCCATTTGCCCCCAGGACATGTGTTTCAAAGCAAGTCTGATCTCTGCCAGGACTCTCTCTACCTACACCAGTGTCGGCCTGTTCTCATCACAGGTGTCAGAAGTACCCCGTGAGGATGAGCCACATCCTGTCACTTCCTGGTTCCAAACCCTCAAGTGTTTTTCCCATCTCACTGGGGGCAAATGGCCTACGCGGTCCTCCAGGCCTGCCGCCTGGTTAACCGGGGGACCTCATCTCCTGCTCAGCTATCTCCCCGCTGGTCTTCAGTCCCTGGCCCCTGCCTCCTTCCTCAAAAGCTCCTGGCACGCTCTCCTCTGCACCAGCTGCCGCACTTGCTCCTCCTGCACAGGTAACAGTCCTCCCCCAGGTAGCCGCACGGCTCACCGCCTTCATTCAAATGGCATCTTGTCAGTGAGAGTGTCTCTGTCATCTGTTGAAAATCGTACCTTTGCCTCCCCCACTGAATGCCTATCTTCCAGCTCTGTTTTACTTTAATTCATAGCACTTTTTCCACCTCACACAGAGTATACATTTCTTACTATGTTTTTTTTTTTTGTCTCCATGTACTCGGGGAGAAGTCGTGCCCCCAGAGGGCAGGCCTGTTGTCATTTGGGGCCAAGGTGTGTCCCTGCACTTATAGCACTGCTGGGACACAGGGCAGGCTCCGTGAACAGGTAACAGGCAGGAGATGAATGCATTTGCCTGAAGGCCTCTTAGGAGGCATTGCAGGACTGGGTAGTGTCCAGGAAGTGCCTTGGGCATCACCAAGGGAGCCATGGGAGAGGGTGTGTGCACAGGGTCTGGGGCCCCTTCATCCAGGGCAGTCCCATTTGCATTCATTTTATCTCATGGAGCTTTCACTTGAGATTGTATCTAAAGAAAGATTTCCACTGCTTTAGATAAAAGTTAAAGAGCTCTGGTGGCACAACAGTTAAGCACTCAGCTGCTAACAGAAAAGTCAGTAGTTCCAACCTACCAGCCGCTCCACGAGAGAAAAGACCTGGTTATCTGCTCCCATAGAGATTACAGCCTAGGAAACCCTATGGGGCAGTTCTAGTCTGTCCCATAGAGTCGCGATGAGTCAGAATTGACTCGACAGCACACAACAGATGAAAGTTTAGATAAAACCATGGTGGAAAGTACCGTGGAAAGATCATGGGCTTTGGGCCCAAAAGGCACTGGACTGAAATACAGCTCCATGCTTGTAACAGTGAGATACTGGCAAGTCATGCATGTTCTCTGAGCTCTGAGTTTCCGTAGGTGAAAAATGAGGATAATGACTCCTTCCAAGGATGGTATTAACAATAATTAACAGCCAGAAAGACAAGGCACCAGCCAATCAGAACATACTGTTGCCAGCACTAAAGGAGACAGGGTGAATGTGCCTGGCACGAGCAAAGGGTCATTAAAGGGTAGGTCCCTGTTAATCTCAAGGCCTTCCCAGGCAATTTGGGGCCTTTCAGTTTCCTCTGGGAGACATAGAAGTGTGAGGGAAGGACACAGCTAATTTGGAGTGAGCATTCAGAACCACCCTGAGTGGTGCAAATGGTTAATGTGCTTGGCTGCTAACTGAAAAGTTGGAAGCTCAAGTCCACCCAGACCTACCTTGGAATAAAGACCTTGTAATCTACCTCTCAAAAATCAGCCATTGAAAACCCAGTGGAGCACAGTTATACTTTGACACACATAGGGTCTCCATGACTTGAAATTGACTTGACAACAATTGGGTTTTTTCTTTAAATTCAAAATCCCAAACTTCTTGCAGCCACCTTTGAGGTGCACACTGGGAAGGCCCCGTGAGTGAAAATCCAAGACAAAGAGTCCACCCGCCTTCTTCCCACAATCCCTTGCCAAGGATTAAACAGTGCACCCCAAAGCCACAGACGAGTCATAATTTGCACACATTTTATCTGGGACGTACTACGAGCAGCGTAATTAATGTTTAAAAGGCATTTCTGCAATGAAACCTCTCCATGATAACTGGCATGTATCATAAGGATGCTGTGGCCGTGTTTAATTTGATTGTAGAAGCGATTTCTAGTTAGTGGAGCGTTGCTGCCAATGGCCCCTTACTGGACACAGCTACACACAGCCAAGTGATTGTATTTCCAATCAGAGGCAGAGCCGGGGGCCCACGTGTGGCCCATGAGCACGTTTCCTGGCCACGAAAGCCCTTTGTTTGTGGTCTGGTTCTGTGAATGGGAGCTCGCTAACGGCTCATGATTACTGAGCTGTTTAGCAGCATCTCCAAGGAGAGTCCTCTCGTGAATGTCATAAAAGAATTCTCAGCTGAGATTGCTTGATGGCAGACCTCTGCCGAGCCATTCTCTCAATTTGGTGAGCTGATGAAAAGCATCAATTATCTCAAAGCACTAAAGTTTGACAATTTCTTTGTGAAATGAGTATTTTAGTCCCAGCATAACAATGGAGGGAAAATGAGTTGGGATGAGTGGGAAATTGACAGGCCAGATTTTGCAAAGAGAACCATTTTCTCCTTGACACAACAGATTTTCCTTTGCCCTTTGCTTCTCACTGCTGCCTCCCTCACTCCTTACTACTACTTCCCTTGGAGTCGGCGGTGGAGAGTGGGAAGGAGGTGCTTGTCTCAGCTATGAATTGGCGGATGCATGATTGGTGTGATAGAGATAGGGATGATTTCTGGATCTAGGAGACATGATCCACTAAGTCTAAAGAAGATAATCCCCTGCCCCACCTCTTGACTATGGGCAAACAGACCAGCTGTCCAGTCCAGTCTTGTAGATTTAACTGCAGTGCCATTGCCTTCAACTGACTTCCTAACACAGAACATGACAATCTGTTTCTAAAAATGAACTATGTGAAGTTGCATACTATTTACTCTGCTATAAATGTATACATTGGAGCAAGTTATGTCTCTGCTGAAACTAGGTTTCAATTTCTGTATCTTCAGACTAACTTATTGATTAAATAAGTATGCATTAAAGAAATAATATATGTCTAAGCTCTAGGCATAATGGCGAGAGAGATGCACAAATTCTCTACCTGTACAGCACTTGTGTTTTGCAGGGAAGTCAGATGTGCCAACGATGACAGTCAAGTGCTGTGAGTGCTACATCAGGGGAAATGGAGGGTTCAATGCAGTTTATGGCTCCAGGCACTAGATCTGGTTGAGGTGGTTAAAGACAGCTTCTTCCAGACGAAGTGTTATCTTAGCTGAAATCTGAAGGATGACTTAAAGTTAACCAGGCGAGGGATTAGTTCAGAGCAGACAGACTGCTGTTGTGAAGGCCTGACAAATGGAAGAATATCTTCCCTCCTTTTCCATAAGATGGCTGGGAAGTTTCCTTGAGATAATATATATTTATAGTGCTTTTCAAACTTTTAAGTACTATACATGCTTGAAGGGATTACTATTCAATGCCAGAGAAGAAATTCAGTATAATTCCTATTACTAGACAGAGTTGACTTCTGAACATATGAGGAATGTTAGAGTTAACAGTCGAATTTAGGCATTCTGACTCATAAGCCCAAGTTCTTAACCACAAGGCAACACTACCTGTTTAGACAGCAGTTTGGAGTGCTTTACAGTAAATGATATTATTGTAGGAATAACCAATCAGTTAGCAGCCAAGCACATTAACCATTTGCACCACTCAGGGTGGTTCTGAATGCTCACTCCAAATTAGCTGTGTCCTTCCCTCACACTTCTATGTCTCCCGGAGGAAACTGAAAGGCCCCAAATTGCCTGGGAAGGCCTTGAGATTAACAGGGGACCTACCCTTTAATGACCCTTTGCTCGTGCCAGGCACATTCACCCTGTCTCCTTTAGTGCTGGCAACAGTATGTTCTGATTGTCTGGTGCCTTGTCTTGCTGGCTGTTAATTATTGTTAATACCATCCTTGGAAGGAGTCATTATCCTCATTTTTTTCATCATGAGACCACCAGGTGCCATCAAGTCAACTCTGACACAGGGCAACCCCATGTGTGTCTACCTTATTCACCGTTGCAGTGAATGCTGCATGTGTTTAGAAGTTATTTTGTTTCCTATGCAAGAGAAACTTTATTCCTGCCATTTGCATTTTGTGTCCTGAAAAACGGTTCTGAACCCTGTAACTTAAGAGTGATCTTAATGCTACACCTGTCCCAAAGAAACCAAGGGAGAGTATTGCACTGGGAGCTGGCATGCCCTTTTGACCATGGCTGATACAGGGGATATACATGTATAGCACCATTCCTCTGAAACACATAGGCACTAACCACCTGAGCCTTGCTGTTGCTGTACAAGATTATAATCAGGTAGAAGCTTTTTGCCTTAAGATCAGCAGTAAATCAAGATGTCCACTCTTACCACTCCTATTCAACATTGTACTGGAAGTCCTAGCTAGTCCAATAAGGCAAAAATAAGAAATAAAATATACACAGATTGGAAAGAAATAAAACTGTCATTCTTTACAAAGGACATGATTGTGTAGAAAATCCCAAAGAATCTACAAAAAAGCTATTGGAACAGATAGGTGAGTTTAGCAAGGCCACAGGATACAAGGTCAATAAACAAAGCTCAATTGTATTTCTGTACTCTAGCAATGAACAACTGGACATTGAAAATTTTTTAAAGGCATCATTTACAATAGCATCAAAAAACATGGAGTATTTAGGTATAAATCTGACATAATAAGTGCAAGATGTGTATGCCGAACACTGTAAGACATTAGAGAAACCAAAGAAGACTGAAATAAATGGAAAAATACATTATGTTCAAGTACTGGAAGATTCAATATTTTTAATCCTCCCCAAATTGATCTATATATTCAATACAATCCCAATCTAAATCTCAGCAGGCTGCTTGGTAGAAATTGGACAAGCTGGTCTGAAAATTTATATGGAAAAACAAAGAATCTAGAAGAGTCAAAACAATTTTGAAAAAGAACAAAGTTGGGCTACTCATGCTACCGTATTTTAAGACTTACTAGAAAGGTAGAGTACTTAAGACAGCATGTAGGGCTGACAAACTTTCTCTGTAAGGGGTCAGATAGTAAATATTTAATACTTTGCAGTCCATACAGTCTCTGCAGCAACTACTCGATTCCACTATTGTAGCGCGAAAGCCGCCATGTTGTTTCATTTGTTGTGTGTCGTCAAGTCGATTCCGACTCACAGCAACCCTATATGGCAGAGTAGAACTGCCCCATAGGGTTTCCTAGGCTGTAATCTTTACGGAAGCAGATCACCAGGTGTTTTCTCCCCAAGGTCTTTTGGTGGGTTCAAACCACCAACCTTTCGGTTAGCAGCCGAGTGTTTAACCCTTGCACCACCAGGTTCCTTAAAAGCAGCCATAGACATCACATAAACAAATGGACATGGCTGTGTTCCAATAAAACTTTATTTACAAAACCAAGTAGGAGGCTGGATTTGACCAACAGGCCATAATTTGCCAATCCTTGCATTGTAGTATTAGTGAAAGTATAAACATAATGATTAATAAAATAGAATAGAAAACCCAGAAATAGACCCATATGTATATGGTCAATTGATTTTTTTTTTTTTTTAACAAAGATACGAAGGTAGGTAATTCAGTATAAGAAAGTGTAGTCTTTTCAACAATTAGTGCTGGAACAACAGTACATCCACATGCCAGAAAACAAATCGACAAACAAAACAGCACAACCTTGACCCATACCACAAGTCAAGTCTACATCATAGACCAAATGTACATGGACCATAGACCTAAATGCCAAACCTAATACCAGAAAGTGCTAGGGAAAAAAAAATCTCTGTGACCTTGCACTAGGCAAAGATTTCTTAGATAAAACACAAAAGCCCTGGACTCTTGAAGAAAAAATTATAAATTAGACTTCATAAAATTAAAATTAAAATTCATCTGCTCTTCAAAGGTCATTATTAAGAAAATGAAAAGAAATATTGGGAGAAAATATTTACAAAGTATATCTGCTAAAAGACTTGTAACCAGAATACATGAAGAGATCTTAAAACTTCATAAGAAGAAAACAAACCACTCAATTTTAAAAAATGGTCAAATCACATGGACACTTTACCAAAGAAGAGATATGGATGCATGGTAAATAAACACATGAAAAGATACTCAGCATCATTAGTAATTAAGGAAACGCAATTTAAACTACCATGATTCGCAAAATTTAAAAAAAAAAAACTGACAAAAACAAGTGCTTGTGAGAATGTAGAGCAACAGGACGTGTCACACATTGTTGGTGGGAATGCAAAGTGGTACAGCCCCTCTGGAAGATGGCTTGGCAGTTTTTTAAAAGTTAAACATACGCTTACCATGTGACACAATGATTCCACTCCTAGGTATTCACCCCAGAGAAATACGAACATATGTCCACACAAATATGTGTATGAGAATGTCTACAGCAGGTTTATTCATAATCTCCCCAAACTGGAAAGAGCCCAAATGTTAAATGAAAGACAAACTGTGGTACATCCATAAATTTGCTATTACTCAGAAATAAGAAAGGAACAAACTACTGATACATGTAATAACATGGATTGATCTCAAAAGCATTACGCTAAGTGAAAGAAGCCAGACACTCTATATGGAGGAAACAGATCAGTGGTTGCCAGGGCTGGGAGTGGAGGGAGGGCTTGACTACAAAAGGACATGAAGGAACTTTTCTAGGGAGATAGAAATATTCTGTAACTTGATTGTGGTGAGATGGCAGTTATATGACTGTATAATTTTACTAAAACCCACAGAACCTAAAAATGTGAATTTAGCTATATACAAATTATATCTCAATTATACCACAGAAAACCTTCAGTGGCTTCCCAGTTGTCTTAAAATTAGGAAAAAGATGCACATCTTTAACATAGCCTAGCTATGCAATTTACGCTATCGTCCATAAATCCACTATATCCACCACCACAGGATTCTTGTTAAAATGAAGACTCACACACCAGATCATCTGAATCAGAACCTCTAGAATCATACCCTGAAATGGGCATTTTTAAGCAGCATGTCCAGATGATACTGATGCTCATTAAAGTTTGAGAACCCCTAGGGAGGAGCTAAGGAACCCCGGTGGTGGAGTGGTTAAGTATTCAGCTGCTAACTAAAAGGCCAGTGGTTCAAACACTCTAGCCACTCTGTAGGAGAAAGATGTGGCAGTTTGCTTCTGTAAAGATTATAGCCTTGGAAACCCTATGCGGAAGTTCTTCTCTGTCCTATAGGATCACTGTGAGTCAGACTCGACTTAACGTCAATGGGTTTTGGGTTTAGGGAAGAGCTTCCATCTGATTCTGTTCTACCAAGCCCTCCTCTTCTCTACACCTCTTCCCCTTTGCCATCTGCACTTCAGCCCCACACTGGTTTACCTCCACCTCCTCAGGTCCTTCACCCAGCCTCCCAGGGAAGGCTTCCAGGACATGATTCCACTCTCACTGCACCCTGCATATCTCTCTCTGTGTACTTCTCACAGGGGTAGTTAAATATTGGACTGGTAACAAGTCACACTGCCCATCTCCCCTGCAGTGTGCATTCTGTGAGGGCAGGGCCTTGCCTGGCTTCTTCCCTGATACTGTATCCAGTGCTTAGCAGTGTGCCTGACCTATGGTATTACTATAAAGCAAACACTTAAACAGTGCTTATTAGGTGCAGGAATGAGTCTCAGTTAATATATGCAAATAATATGCAAATATTAATTAATTTACTCTTCACGGCCACCTTTTGCATTAGACACTTTTTTTTAAATACCCATTATATAGATGAGAAAACTAAGGCACAGGGAGATCAAATAACTTGTCTAAAGTCTCATAGCTGGTAAGTGGCAACCAGGATTCAAACGCAGGAAGTCTTGCCCAAGAGTCCATGCTGGCAGCCACCACGCTGCGAGTTTAATATATATCAGCTGAACAAACAAATGCTGAGTGAATGGGAATAATCAAGCTGACAAACGACCCTGTTAGTAACCGTTATTAACCCCTTCTCAGACAATCTGCTTCCACATAGGCCACCTTGTCATGGGGACTACAGAAGAGAAGGCTGCAGCGAAGATTCTAAACATAAACCCTGGCTCATCGTGGTCTAGGGAAGTCTTCTGTTGTCGGGAGGGAGAGGAGAACAGCAAAGAGAAGAATTTGCTGGCAGCCAGTACCCTCCAACAACCACAACTTCCACAGCTCAGCCACGTGTCTGCTTGGCTTGAAGAGGATAATCAAGTCCATTTATCAGACATTTGAAAGAGCAGGGATATTTTCTCTGGACAGATAAGCAAGGCAAAAACAAACTAATTTGCTCTTCCTTTCTTGATGCTTGAATTTCTCTAATGGAATCAGTCAGCAAGCTCTTAGGAGGTTTTGGAGGCACTGAGAGAGATTACAGCCACTGAAGCTGTGGTGATTGGTAACCAACAGGTCCATGTGTCTGCAGAGAGGAGAAAAGGAGGCTGGCCCAAAGGCATCTGGTGCCAAGCAGAGGAGGAGTCTTGCAGAACTGGAGGAATAGCTGACCTCTCGTGGATGGGGGATGTGCCATTTCTCCTCTGCATGTCCACCTGGAGCCCGGAGGTGCTCATTGCCTTAAAAGGCCTGATGCTGGGCCCACATCCTGCTGGGTCCATCCAGGACCACTCCTATAGAACAACTTCTCCACCATTCATGCACACACAATCACCCAAGGGAGCTGGGGTGCTGCTAAAATGCAGATTCTGATTCAGAATGCTTGGATAGGACCTGAGACTCTGAATTTCTAACAAGCTCTCACATAATGCTCATGGGCTGTTCTGGGGAGCACATTTTGATTACAACAAAGGTCATAGGGTCCACTGCCTATAAAGAGAAGACTCAATTATAGTAAGATACTTGGAGGGGTAAAAAAAAACTCCGTTTCTCTAAACAACTGAGGATATAAAATCAAAACCCAAATCACAGCACACCCTTTTTCTCTTGCCTTCCAGACACAAGAATTTCTCTAACTGGGCAAATCAGTCATCCAGCACATACTGGATGTTTTCTGAGCAATAGGAGACCCATGGTTTAAAATCAATCAGCTGCTGTGATTATAACAACCCAAGGTGATGTGTGTGGGAAAAATATGGCTAAAGGTAATCAGGGCACAGTCAAATAGTAGGGAAGCTTTAGCTGCAGTGCAGCTCACATCTCAGCCTCATCTCTACAGCGAACTGTGCGTCCCATTGGGTCTCCTCCATGATCTCAGGATAAAGACTGATAAGGGGGTCAGTGGTTAAGACAGAAACTTTATTTTTTAAATGGCTAGTTAAAAAAAAAGTGCTCAGAAAGAGTTTGAATAAGAGAAAGGAAGATGTTCTGATATTTAATTAAAACCAAAATGAGGCAGGGAAGGAGAAGGGAAAAGGGAGGGAACATTTTCACACATTTCACAAGAAGGGTAGATTTCACATCTACCACCTCCTAGGACACTAAAAATCACTTGGAAGTAGACCCTGTCATTATCCCCACTCCCCAGATGAGGACATGGAGACTTCAATAAAGTAGTGATTGCTCGTTGTCATTCCAACATCCTCACCAGTCCCCCACTCTCATGTACATCCCCTCCAAAGGATGCTAATGAGCAAATGGGAGTCATTAAGTGTGCAACAAGTCACATCGATAAAACACTTTATGGTTTTCCAAGTAGCTTCATGCACACTGTCTGGTTTAAGACACAAGAAAATAAATCAGAAGTTCATTCCTCAAAATGTCCTACTTCATCAACACACAGGAGGTGAATGCAGACACATGGTGAGGGACTCAGAGCAAGATCTAAAGGTACAAGGTGGAAAGACAGGTAGCATCCTAAAGGCATAGGAGAGACTGTGGATATCAATAATGATCAATATTAACATTGTTGGAGCCGTTAACAGTGGCTGAATGATTGCAATGAGTCAAGGATTGTGCCAAGAGCTTCATACACAACACCTCACTTAATCATCAGGACAACTCTAGGGGACAGGTGTGATAACCTTCTGGATGAGGAACTGACGTTTAGAAGAAATACAACTGGAATACTTCTTAGAAGTGAGGATGGCGAGATTGTGTCTTGCTTATTTTGGACACATTACCAGGAAAGACCAATCACTAGAAAAGGACATCTTGTTTGGTGGAGGGTTAGTGAAAATGAGGAAAGCCCTCAATGAGATGGATTGACACAATATCCTCAACAATGGTCTCAAGCATATCAAAGATCATGGAGATGGTGCAGGGACAGGCAATGTTTCCTTGTGTTATACATAAGGTCCCCATGAGTCAGAACTGACTCAACGGCAATAACTACAACAACAAGGTCAGAGGTAAGATTGAAATCCAGGTCTCTGGACCTCGAAGCTGGTGTTCTTATCCACTGCATGCACCCTGTGAGGTTTGGGGAATGACTCATTGGTCCAAGTCTTTTCTGAGACTTTTTTTTCTTTTACTTGGCAACTAACGCACCCTATGGATGCTCTAAGCTGGGTCTTCGATGATGAGGTTCACATATGAGAATAGTGTGTGTGGCAAGAGGCAACAGGTGTTAAGGAACTTAGCTCTGGGTCATGGATAGTCAAAGAGCTAGTCAGGTGGGGGCATGAGGCTCTAAGAGGAAAGTGGGTGTTCCACAGAAGCTGAGGTCTGTCTGAGACCCTTATGACTTCAAGCACCAGATGAATTGGATGACCTCCTGCTTCTATGCTGTACTTTTTGGTTGTTTAATTAAGGGATCCAACCAGTTACTCAGACAATGATTTATTTCCTCTGACATGCCAGGCACTGTGCCAAGCACTGGGAACAGAGCAGAAAACAAGAGGAAGCCCCTAGTCTCATGAACTTTACATGTGAGGTGGGAGATGACAGACAGTGCAAATAAGGATATAAGATCATGTCAGGTAGTAATAAGGGTCACGAATTAAAATAAAGCAAAATAAGGACTAGACTGCTATCGGGTAGGAGTATTTATTTTCAACTTTTTATTGAAGTATGAAATACAAATAGAGAAGGGCACAAGTCAAAGTTCACAGCTGATTGAATGTTAACACACCAAACACACACATGTTACAAGCACCCAGATCAAGAATTAGAACAAGACCTCACTTCAGAAGCCCCTGCATGCCCCCTCTCTGTCACAACCTGAATGGTAAGAAAAGTTGTCTTGGAGGAAGTGACATTATAACAGATACCCAAATAAAGTGAGAGAACAAGTGAGCCACGTAGGTATCAAGAGAAACAGAATTCCAGGCACAGGAAACAGCAAATGCAGAGAAGGAATGAAGTAAATGTATGTAAGGAATAGCAAGAAGGCAACTGTGGCTGGGTCAAGGTGGGTGGATGGATGGATGGATGGATGGATGGATGGATGGATGGATGGATGGATGGATGGATGGATGGGTGAGTGGATGGATGGATGAAGATGGATGAGGATGGATGGATGAGGATGGATGGATGGATGGATGCGTGAATGAAGAGAGGGGTAGAAGATGACATCAGAAGGAAGGTAAGGACAGATCAGGTACAGCTTTGAAATAAGGACCTAGGATTTGATTCTAATAGACTTGGGAAACCATTGGAAGGTTCTAATAGAGCTGGAAATGGTATGATCTCATTTAAATTTTAAAAACTCAAGTGGAGGACAGCCTTATGGGGTCAGAGTAGAGCAGCCCACTAAGGAGGGTAGATTTTTACTTCTGTGGTGGGGGAATCATACTCCCTCCAAACTTTTCACTTTGGATTTCAGATGGAAGGGGCCAGAGATGTTCCAACTTGCCACTTTCCAGAAGGACACTGCAGCCTTGGAAAGCCTCACAGGCAGTCCTGTGGCCTGGTATCAGCTAAGGTTCCTGAGTGGTCAAGGCAAACCACAGCACACCACACACCAGCATGCCCTCAAAATAAACTCTGCAAGCTTCAGAATTCTACCTTCCCTACCTCTGGGACTCAACCTACTGGGTCACTTCTCCTCCCAGCACTCTTCCCCAAACCCTTGAACCGTCAGCATTCCTGTGCTCTATAGTGTCCAAAACAGAAGGATCTGATGTGGCAATTTTCCTGGAGCCTGAAACTCCCACGTCAGCACATGGACAATCCCCAGGTTCTTCAGTTTAAGTCCCATCTCCCTTAGTGTGCAATGAAATGTTTGTCTCCAGTTGGGAGTTCCAGGCTGTTGGAAATAGCAAAAGGAGAGATTTGCAGACAGAGGAAGGTAGGACCATTCTCCTTGCCTCTAAATTGATATTGCATCCCTGATTCCTGATGTTAGGGGACCTGGTGGAGGGACAAGCATCCTGATGTTTTCTGCAGAGAGCCGCCAACTTATGGCTCCCACTTCTTCCTTTCCAGTCTAGCCTCTCCTGCCCTTGCCTTGGCCTCAGGACCCTCTGGCCCCTGACAACCATAGGGATCATTAGCTGCCTCCCTGGTTAGCCTCCCCTGACTCCCAGGGCAAAAGAGGGACAAGGAGATACTTGAGGATTCTAGAAGCTGGAAACCAAGGAGGGGTCTGGCCAGATGGACCCCAAGGGCAGTGCTGTCATCCTCAACCCAGAGCAACTGGTGGGGAGGGACAGAGCCATGGACCTTGAACATGGAATTTGAACCAGAACCTGTGTTTCCGAGCAGGGGAGGAGCAAGATTAATATTAATTAGCGAGACTGAAGAAGCAAGAAGTTCCGAGTAGGAAACCTTGGGTTGTCTGCATAATCAATGGTAATCACAATCCTTTATGGGAATTGTTTCCCATTTTATTCCTAACTACCACTCACTACAACAATGATAAAGGATATCACTAAACATAATCTCAAATTAACTTTGTAGTAAATTCCATTTGATTGAAACAGTAGATTCTAGATGAGTCCAAGGAGAGATTACAAAGTACTGAGTGGTTCTGAAATTAACTCCTAAAAAGTATGCTCATTACTGGTGGCCCAGGTCTCACCGGAACAGGCTCTGAGCACCCCCATCTACATGCTGCGGTCAGGTCTCCAGGATTTTCTCAGAAGATCCCTATTTAAAATACCTTATCCTTGCTGTCCTCATGGACATTCACATATTGGCCAAACCACAGATCCAGACTCGAGCAGTGTAGCTTGAGACTAAACTTTTGGACGTCTGAAAGATTGCAAGTCAGGGGGCCCAGTTGTCTGTGGAATCCTTGTCTTCCCCTGGCAGGCTCAGGACAACTTCCTGTTACTACATAAGAAGCTGGTGCCTTTTGCTTTCCTGGGTCAGTTACTATTCCCTAGGGTTAGGATTTGAAGACCTGGATACTCTACCTCTGCAAAATCCCAGAATGTAAAGCCTCTTCTCCCCAGTAAGGCCACGCATTCATTTGAGGATGGCCAAAGTGTGGGACTACTGGACTGAATGAGGCAAAGGCTGTTTGATAGGACTATCATTGGGGTCCCCCGCATGTCCCTGAGGGAACTGCCGTGCTGCTGAGGTAACCAGCTGAGTGAAATCTCAGTCTGACCCCATCCATTTTGGGGCATTTTGTACGCAAATCATCCCATCAGAGTCATCCCATCCCCCAGACTGGAAGCAGACTCTGGTCTGCTGGTCAACCTGACCCATTCAGTACAAGATGTTGTACTGCTCTGCGTGTAGGTGCAACACCATCCCACAGCAGCTCTCAGTTGCTGCCAAGAGCTGGAGCCAGCCCCTTGCCAGCCTGCCCCATCATGGTCCACTGGCTTATCCCAAAGTAGTATAATGCTGGGACTACTCTGCTGATTAGCAGATGGACTGAAACTGGAGAGGAGATAAAGTAATCTCAAGGGATAGATATAAAATAATTACAGCATGCTGTAATGGCTATCTACCACCTATCTGTCAGTACGTCCTACTGTGGTGGTTTTTGTGTTGCTATGATGCTAGAAGCTATACCACCAGTATTTCAAATACCAGCAGGGTCACCCATAGTAGACAGTTTCAGTGGCGCTTCCAGACTAAGACAGACTAGGAAGAAAGGTCTGGAAATCTATTTCTGAAAATCAGCCAATTAAAACCTTACGGATCACAATAGAATACTGTCTGATATAGCGCTGGAAGATGAGCTTCCTAGGTTGAAAGTCACTCAAAATACACAGTGGCCGCAACAATGAACTCAAACATACCAACTATCATGAAGATGGCACAGGACTAGGCAACATTTCGTTCTATTGTACATGATGTTGCCATGAGTCAGAGCTGACTAGACAGCAGCTAACAACAACAATAAAGGCTATCATTTATTAAGGGACAATTTAGGGCTCACAATGGGCAGGGGGCTGGTACGTTTGGCCCAGACCCCATCTCTTCAACAGTTGTGAATTTAGGCTTTCGAGGTGACCCCTGAATTCATACTGCAGACTACTCATACGGCATCATTCTATGCTACGTTTGTTAAAAGCATTCATTTGTTCAAAGTAAACATTCAAGATGTAATATAATTTTTGTAAGAATTTTGAGATTTCCATATTTTTCAAAATACCTGGAAGCTCAAAAACATGAATTAGCGTGGACCTCTAGATAGCTAAGAGTTCCTGTACCTACTATGTGTTAGACATACTGCCTGACATTGTAGGTTTGCTATTTCTAGTTATCACAACAAAATTGGGAGGTGGATATTATCATTCCTATTATATAGATGAGGTTGTATAGTATAGTTCATAAGTGCTGTCTTGACCCAGTTTTGAGGTCTTGGCTAAAAATTCCCCATTCCCCTTAAGAGGCAGTTTGCTAAGGCTGTATTCCCACTAAATCTCTTATCAGGCTCTAACGCCTCTGGGCTACAGTACACAGAGGCTCCCAGATGCTTGATGCCCAGGGATAGCCCCTCTTCCTTAGGCATGCAGAATTGTTAAAAATACCCAATCTTCAGGCAGACCATGAAACCTAGCTCACCTCACCCCATATGCCATACATAAATCACCTCCTACAATTCCAGCTTGCTATTACCCTTACCCTGTCCCCAGATGCAACCCCCTAGGTGGCCCTGCAAGGCAGCCTTCTCTCTTTCAGAGGTGTACGTAACAAAGAGCTCTGCCTTTGATCTATCTGAGTGTCTGTGTGTTGTATTCCACCATCCAAAGAACCTATTTAAAAAAAAAAAAAACCCATTGCCATCGAGTAGATGCCGACTCATAGCGACCCTATAGGACAGAGTAGAACTGCTCGTTCAGGTTTCCAAGGAGAGGCTGGTGTACAGAACCTATAGACACACCTAATATCTTATCATTATAAAACAGGTCGGGGGCATTGGTGGTTCGGGGTAGAGCTCTCGCCTTCCGTGAGCAAGACCCATGTTCGGTTCCCAGTCAGGGCACCTCATGTGCAGCACCAGTCATCTGTCAGAGGAGGCTTGTGTGTTGCCATGATGCTGAATAGCTTTCAGCAGAGCTTTCAGACTAACACAGACTAGGAAGAAAGGCCTGGTGATTTACTTCTGAAAATCAGCCAGTGAAACCCCTATGGATCACAATGGTCCGATCCTCAACTGATTTTGGAGATGGTGCTGGACCAGATAGCACTTTGTTCTATTGTGCGTGGGGTTGCCATGAGCTGGGGGCCAACTTGACAACAGCTAACAGCAGCGACAACAGCAAGAACATAAAACAGGTTGGGAGGTGGTATTATTATTTCTATTATACAGATGAAAAACTGAAACTTAAAGATGTTTAGAAGCTTGCCTAAGATCACACAGTTTGACCAAGTGAAGTTATTAGATGTACAGGAGCTGGGCCTAAGGGACGTGTACAGGCTCAGTTGCCAGGGAGCTGTCTTTCCAGGGAGGGGCCACGGGGCCCTGCAGAAGCAGGATGCCCTCCTTGGAGAGGAGGAAGCTGCCTGCAGACCCCAATGTGCCTTTGTCCCAGCCAGCCTGGTTCTACTCACGTGTGCCTCCATGAATCAGCACTGCACGGGGAGTTCTCTGCATCCCCACCACCCCGCACCTGTCACAGAGGAGTTGCACTAATGGATGGGACGGGCCCTGGGCTTTCAAAGCAATTTTGAAAAATGAATCTGGGATGGTGCATGTCAAGGTTGCTGACAGTGATGCTTCAATGACAAGCATCGGTAATGATGTGACAGTGCGGCTGCTAGGCTAAGCCAAGGCTGCTCAGAACCTTTGCTGTCATGGCTGGGGTCCTCTGGGCATGTCCAGCAGGGTCTGCTCAAGGCCCCGGTGCCAGAGTTCCATATGCCAGCACCTCACCAGGTGAAGGAGGGCTGCCTGCCTCCAGCTACAGCAGGGCAGCGACTTCCTGTGCCACTGAGTGCCACAGAAGTCAACTCTCCTGCACAGGGCACAGCACAAGTCATGATGACCAGACCGACCTTGCTTCACTTGCAGGAGCTTGACTGTGCCAATCACCATCTGCCACTTGAGTTGTCTTGCTTCTGCTGCGTCAGTGGGGGGCTGGGGTAGATTTGCCTTTTGTAAGCTGTGCGATTTCAGGCTGGCCCTGAGTCACAAGGGCCAGGAACCTGTAGTTGCCTTTGTTTCGTTTTTTTCAGTCTTTCCACATACACCCTGTTTCTCCAACTGGCAGCAATCTTTCCTACCACATTCCAGGCAGGGGAGTTCAAACTGTATTCTGGGAAACTCAAGGTTTCCCTGGAGATGCCCCAGAGCCACCTCGGAGAGGAGAAGAGAAAGTCAAACAGCTGGCACTCCACGGTGACACTCCAGATTCAACCTGAGCAAACTCACCTTAACCCCATTGCTGTCAAGTAGAATTTCAAATCATAGTGACCCTATAGGACAGAGTAGAACTGCCCCATAGGGTTTCTAAGGCTGTAAATCTTTACAGAAGCAGACTTCCACGTCTTTCTCCCACAAAGCAGCTGGTGGGTTTGAACTGCCAGCCTTTTGACCCTTCAGTTAGCTGCCAAGCACTTAACCACTGTACCCCCAAGGCTCCTAAACTCATTTTACCTGTATTTTACACTAGGTTTTGCATAAGATATTCTTTGCAAAAAGGAATCCATCACTACTTTTTCAAAAATAAAGAAAAGGAAGGAAGGAAGGACAGTAGGGAGGAAAAGGAAACCCACTGAAAGAGGCCATCACCATTTGGGGATATCCTTCCTCAGGGAGTCCCTGGGTGGTGTAAACATTTAATGTGCTCGGCTGCTAATCAAAAGTTTGGGGTTCAAGTCCTCCCAGAGGCACCTCAGAAGAAAGGCCTGGTGGTCTACTTCCAAAGAATCAGCCTTTGAAAACCCTATGAAGCATGGTCTAGAGTGACACACATGGGTTCGCCATGAGTTGGCGTCAAGGACGTCTGGTTGGTTCCTGAGGTAAGAATGTGAAGCTTCTTCCTACTTGGGCTTTAGGACTTTAATTTGCAACAATCCTCTCTTAAGAATCAAAGAGCTTTATTCTCTCCCATTTGAACCCCCTTGGAAGGGATCAATGGTGCCACCTCAAGGGCTGCAGGTAATATACCTGGTGAAGGGCCTGTAGGGTATCCATTGAACTGAGAAGTGCATTTTTCATCTCAAAGCTGCCTTGGCTGCTACTCTGCTGTGGATGGGAGCTGCCTTGAGGAGAGGCAGGCCAGCATTGCCAGAGCCTCTGATTTTGCAAGAAAAGCTGGAACTTCAAAATTTTATGTGACTTTTCCAAGGTTTGAATGGTGGCAACTCTTCCAAAAAAATCAAAATCTCTATGAGCCAAACTAAACATGCCTGGGGCCAGCACTGCCAAGTTGGAGAGCTGGAGCCATCAGACTGGGATCTTTATGGGGTTGGAGAAAAGGCAGCCCCTCCACCCCACCCCTCATCCACATTTAGGAACAGCAGGGATGTACGCAAACATGCTGGCACCTGGGAAAACACATCTGGTCAGCAATCAGCACATTTTTCCTATAAAGGGCCAGACTGTAAGCATTTTAGATTTTGCAGGCCATATGGACTGTCACAAATACTCAGTTCTGACCCAGTGACACTCCAGCCAAGCTTCCCCCTGCTTTGCAGCCTCTGTGCTGGCCTTGCCCTCAGCCACGTGCTTCTGTCAGTTTTCCCCCACCTGTCCCCACACCGCACTTGGTCAATTCCTTCTCCTCTCTCAGCTGTCTAGCCAAACCTCCCTTCTTCAGGGACAGCCGTCCTGGGCCTCCCCCTCCCTGGACTAGCTCAGAGCCCCCATTACAGCCAGGGTCTCATAGCTGAGCTATTCCTTCCCAGTGATGAACACAATTTGCTTTTATATCTTTGGTTGATTTTTAATTTTTTTTTATCATGGTAAAATATGTATCACAAAAAAAATTGCCATTTCAACCACTCTTAAGTGTACAATCCAGCGACACTAATCACATTCACATCTTGTGCAACCATCATTACCATTCATTTCCCAAAGGTTTTCATCTCCCCAAAAAGAAAGCTAGTACCCCTTAATAACCTCTACTCCCTCCTACCCCAGCCCCTGGTAACTGCTGATAATCTTTTGTCTTTAAGCATTTGCCTGTCCTAGATATTTCACATAAGTGGAATCATACAGTATTTTTGCTTTTGAATCTTGACTTATTTCACTCAGCATGTTTTCAAGGTTCATCCATGTCGTAGCATATATCAGAATGTCATTTCTCTTTATGGCTGCGTAATAGTCCCTTGTACATATAGACCACATTTTGTTTAGATATTCATCTGTGGATGGATACGTGGGTTGTTTCCACCCTTGGCTATTGTAAATAATGTTGTAATGAATATAGGTGTACAAGTATCTGTTTGAGTCCCTGCTTTCAGATCTTTTGGGCATATATCTAGGAGTGGAATTGCTGGTTTGTACAGTTATTCTATCTTTAACGTTTTTGAGAAATCGCCAAACTGTTTTCCACAGCAGCTGTACCATTTTACAGTCCCACCAACAATGGGAATACATTCTCATGGGTAGTCTCTGTGCTGCTATCTCCCAGTGATGCAGAGTTTACAACAGAGAAATTTATTCTCAGAAAAAAATCTTATCTTTGAGCTTCTCTCTCCTCCCAAGGGCTCCCACTGATGCCACAGAGATTTACCATGTTTAGCTGTAAGACCAGGGTCGTGGTGGTTCAGTGGTAGAATTCTCCCCTTCCACGCGGGAGACCCTGGTTTGATCCCGGCCAATGCACCTTATGCGCAGCCACCACCCATCTGTCAGTGAAGGTTTGCCTGTTGCTGTGATGCTAAACAGGTTTCCGTGGAGCTTCCAGACTGAGATGGACTAGGAAGAAAGGCCTGAGGATCTACTTCCAAAAATCAGCCAATGAATACCCTATGGATCGCAATGGTCCAATCTGCCATCGAAGGACTGGGCAGCATTTTGTGCACCTGTACACGGGGTCACCATGAATCAGGGGCCAAGTCAATGCAGCTAACAACAGCACCAGCTGTGAGCTTGCTTGACTTTATTCCTTTGCTCACCAAATAATAGAATATTTTAATAACTCAATAGCAGCCTACCTACCCTCAACCTAAATTCACAGCACAGATGTTGCTCGTAATTAAGCTTCTTACCTTCCCCCTTCCACCACCAAAAGCCTTCTGGAGGGACCAGAGAACAGAAGGATCTCAGAAAAAATGGAGAATCGTAGCTGCAGCACTTGGCCCTGATGGTTCCGACTCAGAACATCCGCACCTGAAACCGGCCTTCCTCCAGCTTCCAGCCAATGAGGGTCTCCTTCAGCAGAGGCGAAGTGAACATAGCAGTTTTTCTAAGTGTCTTATTACATCTCTGTCAAGTGGCTGCACATCTGTTCTCTTTTCTGCTCATGTTTTGAGAGGAACAGATCTAGCCCGGAATCACAGGGCTTCAAGGGACCCTAGTTCATGTATAATCTTACAAAAGCTTCCTCTCAGGCCCTTGCCAAAGCAATTAGCAAAGCTGCTTTTAGCCAATTAGGCCCCTCTTTTCAGCTCTTGCAGGCAGGGCCGCATTCTCTCCCCCCACTGCTTGGCCTCCGTGGAGGCCATTTCAAAAGGCACAAATTGAACCAGTTAAGCCTGTCTTATTATTATAATCATTAATCATCATCACTCTAATGACAACTAATAGGCTACTCCAAATCCCTTTTAGGAACGTGATCGGGGCCTACATAAATAAACAACAAATATTTTGTAGAGCACATCCCAGTTTTGCCCAGTCCTTTCACATACATAAGCTTGTTGGGTCTTCAGTGCTGTGGAGGTGAGTTCTTAATGTGCAAATAAAAAGCGACCTTACTCAGGTTCTCAAGTCACTTAAATCACAAACAGGGATTGGTTGTTAAAAGGGGTGGGGGGAAGTCCACAGTGGAGTGTGATGGGCAAAGAAAACACAAAGTGTGGCATTCCTATTCCCTATTTCCTAAGCCCAGTTTTCCCCTCTGTGAAGTGGGACTGGTACCACAGACTTGGGAAGACGCAACAGAGCACTTAGAAAGTGCCCAGCAGAGGGCGTGTCAAACAATAGCCACAGGAGCGATTAAGGAATAACTTTCATCCCCTTTAATTCTGACAACCCCCATGGGGAGCTCCTCCCACCTCTAGGGTAGATGCTATCGTTTCGTTGTTTTACAGGTGAGGTAAATGAGGTTCTGAGAGCCGAGTGCCTGACCCAAAATCATGTAGCTAGTAAGCACTAGGTGAGCCCTGGCAATGGGATTCCCAAACAATATCCTGAGCACTCAATATTATCTGGGGAAGACAGAAATGCTGGGCAAAAAGACTCCAAAAGAGTTTGCTCACCAGCCCTGGTGGCGCAGTAGTTAAGCACTTGGCTGATAACCAAAAATTTGGCAGTTCAAACCTACCCACCACTCTGTGGGAGAAAGATGTGGCAGTCTGCTTCTGTAAAGATTACAGCCCTGGAAGCCCCGTGGAGCAATTCTAGTCTGTCCTACAGCGTGACAATGAGTTGGAATCGACTCTACAGCAATGGTTTTTCTAAGGGGTGGTACCGTGTTAGGGAGGGAAGGAAGAAGTATTTGAGTGCATGGTGGGGTTGGTCGCTATACAATGTGACTTCCCATGCATACTCTTTAACTCTCAGGACACTCCTTCAAGGTGATATCACCTGCATTTTAGAGAGAAGGGCTCTGAGCACAGAGCAATGCTGACCCAGTGGGGAAGAGCTAGAAATCAGGCCCCAGCTGCTTTTGCCTTCTCCTGTACCCATCCATTGATGTTCTCCAGGCTGTGCAGACTAAGATTAGGAAGCAAGGCCTGGCAATCTACTTCTAAAATCAGCCAGTGAAAACACTAAGGACCACAACAGCCTGATCCACTGCAGATCACGGGGATAGTGCAGGACTGGGCAAAGTTTTGTTCCACTGTGCGTGGGGTTGCCGTGAGCCAGGGGCTGACACAATGGCACTTAACAACAACGTTAGTAGTAGTAGTATAAATTTTAAGTGAGTAAATCATTACAGTGGTGATATAGGTGCTAATAGAGGTGGGTACACAATATGGGAACAAATAGGAGAAAGGCATCTTATTCTGCTTTGTATAATACATATTGAAGCGTATGCCTGTCTTCCTCACTCTATTTTCAGGATCCTGGAGGATAGAAATAGGCTAAGCACTATGCTTAATTTACATGCCTTATCAGGTGGAAATAGGCCCTATTTATTCCGTAGAGCCTACTGATGGCTAGGTAGTTAATCCTCATTATCAAATAAAAAATAAGTAGCATAAATGCAGTAGTTTAGCTCAAATATGCGTTTTTATTTGGATATGGATTTTTTTTCAGGTTTCCACCTCTTGTTGCATTAACTATTCATCTGTTACACCTAACTGACACTAATATTGCTTTCACCTACTGGGAGAAAGCCTTCGAATTTAAACACTCAAATTTCTTAGAAGTCTTCTTTGCGGTAAAAAATAATATGCTTTATTCTTTTAGAAGTCAGATCAAAGTAAAGAGCACGCCTCTCTGCTCAAAGCTAGCAGCAGCCTGGTCCAGAAGAGAGTTGTGCAGCCCTCTGCACCGTGGAGAGCAAGCTAACAGTGTATCTGTTCAATGCAAGACAAGGGAGAGTTATGTGCCTGCTAGATGTTGAAATATAGAAATGCTGCTTCCCAAGGCTTCTCCAGAGTACCTGTTAGCCCCTGCTTGCTAATCCAGAGTCCTGGTCCATGCACACCTAAGCTGCTGTTGACCCACCCTGGGGTTCGATGGCTACCTGTAGCCAAGCCTGTGACTTGGGGCCTCCTTTGGCTGAGGCTGCTGTAAGCTGCTTTATTTGCCTCTTCAATCATCCAGCATCTCCCATAACAAAGGAAAACTGGTACCTCCCCGATAAGTTGTGAGGGAGATAGCACACAGGGCAAAAGAAGAAAACTGGAGCTACTGCTGGAAAATGCTTCAACCTCAATCTGACTGAGACAGAGTGCCTCACTTGGGACAGATTGCAAATGCATTGCTCTAAAAAAAATTATAAAAGTGAAATGTTTGGACAGGGACAAATGACACCTCCATCAACAGGCGCACTCCTCCAAGCAGCAGTGGCTCAGGGGTACTGCACCTTCAGGGTGCTCAAAAGCCCCTAGAAAGCTTGATAAAATGCAGATTCCCTGGCCCCACTGTTCGGGGGATGCTGATGCAGAGCCTCCAGGATCATCCTGAGAAATATTCTCTACCAGTCTGCATTCCCAAGGTAGACCAGACAGAGGATTTTTAGCCACCCTGAAATTATCCCATTGTTATATCTATTCATTCATTTAAAAAACATTTATCAAGTACCTACCAAATGCCAAATACAATTAGTTATTCATATGTGTATATATATTTATATATATATATATATATATATATATATATAAAGTCAAAAACCAAACCTGTTGCTGTCGGGTCGATTCTGACTCATAGTGACCCTATAGGACAGAGTAGAACTACCCCATAGGGTTTCCAAGGAGCGGCTGCTGGATTCGAACAGCCGAGCTTTTGGCTAATAGCCTTAACACATAACCACTGCGTCACCAGGGCTCCATATACATATATATATATGTATAGGTCTATTTATACAGTAGAATATTATTCACCCGTCAAAAAGAATAAAGTACTGACACATGCTACAATGTGGATGAACCTTGAAAACATAATGCTAAGTGAAAGAAGCCAGACACAGCAGGTCACATACTGTATGATTCCATTGATATGAAACTCCCAGAATGTGTAAATCCATAGAGACAGAAGCAGAGTAGTGGTTGCCAGGGGCTGGCAGGAAAGGAGAATGGGGAGTGACTACAAAGAGGCATGAGGGATCTCGTTGGGGTGATGAAAATATCCGAAATTGGATTATGGTGATGGTGTTGTTATGAATTGAATTGTAGTCCCCCAAAATATGTGTTGACATCCTAACCCCTGTACTCGTAAATGTGACCGTGTTTGGAAATGGCGGTTTCTTTTGTTATGTTAATGGAGTCATACCAGAGCAGGGTGGGTCCTAAATCTAATCACTTCTGAGTTATGAAAAGAGCAGAATAGACAGAGGCACACACACCAGGGGAAGACAGATGCCACGTGAGGACTCATCTGCAAGCAAAGTACACCAAGGATCACCAGCAGACACTAGAAACTGGGAGAGAGGCCCACAGAAGGAATCGACACGGCCAAGATCCTGATTTGTACTTTCAGCCTTCAGAACTATAAGAAAATAAATTTCTGTTCTTTAAAGCCACCCGTTTGTGGTAGTTATGTTACTGCAGCAACAGGCAACTAAGACAGTTGCACAATCACCTTCTTCAGTCTTGTGTGTTACCAGATAATCCGTGGTAACGTCACTGCAAACACAGATTACACTCCACATCTCTCTGTGTTTGGGTCTCGGCAGTAGGTTGAGCCATGATGTGGCCTAGAAAGGACCACGTGAAGAGGTTTGGATGTGAGAAGTCTGGTTGGCTGCAGAGTAGAAGATGCTCACTCACCCATCACCCCAAATTTCATAGAGCAAAGAGCATGTTATGGTAGAAACATGACACAAGAGCCAAATGGCCATGAACCCAAGTGCCTAAATTGTCCAGCAGGTTCCCTTACTCTGAGACAGCATAACTATGTAAGAATTAGGAAGAACGTGGAAGGCTAACATTTAACAAGTCCATTCTACCTACAGTCACTATTTTAAGCTTTTGGTACGTATTAGCTCATTTAATCATCAAAGCTACTCTGTGCGATAGGTGTCATTGGGAGAGGTTTCTGTATCAGTAAGGAGCCTGGCAAGATGCAGATGGCATATTTAAATGAGCGCTTAACAAAGGTATAGGCAGTTTCCCTGGAATCCAACAAGCCCTGGTGCAGTACTCCAAGGCTAGCCACCACGGGGAGCCATCACTGCCCTGGGTCTGGAAGGGCCAGGGAGGGGTGGGTACTAGAGCCTGAGAGAGTAGCTGGAGCTAGGAAAGGGAACAAAGCCAACCCACAGTGACCCAGAAAGAAGGGAAGCAAGGGAATAAATACACCAACCTCACTCTCTCCCCTTCTGGCAGTTTCCTGCTGACACCTCCCATTGGCCAAACCTATTTGGGCACCAGGGGACACGGGGGCCCATCGATGAATCCATGTAAGTCAGTCTCTGAGACACAGAGATGGATGGAGTGAGTGGAGAATGAATCCAGAGGGACACATGGAAAATATCCAGTGCAGTATTATTCTTCATCCCTCTTGACAGGGAAACTGAGGTTCAAAACAGTTAAGTAGCATGTCCAAGGGCATACAACTAGAAGAGCAGAGCTGCACTAGGAATCAGGCATTCTTGTAGCTCTTACCCACCACCCTAGGCTGCAGGTGTTCCCCCCAACCCCAATCAGGGCAGAAAATGGTCCCTAAACTCCTGGCAAGGATGACCAGGAATCCCCAGGGTGGCACGAGAAAGAAACAACTGTGCCCCAGCACACAATAATTCAGAACCAAGGACCAGGTCACATGACCCTGCACGCCCCACCCCCTGCCACCCACAGATATTTCAGTCATGTTGCTCCCAGGCCCCAGCTCCGGTGAGAGAGAACCAGCCCAGGTCTGGGTGTCCACTCTGCTGCCAGGTCATGGAACTTGGCTCGAACACAAGTCACTGGGCACGTGGTTTGCAGTGGGAAATATCGTCAACTCTTCTAAGTGGCGCTGCCAGGCTTGTTGCACCTCTGAACTGTCGGGGAAGCCAAGCTCATATAATTTCTGCTTGTCCTTCAGCCTAAAGCACTGCCAGGGGAGATGCTTTAACTTACACGGTAAAAATCTCTCCCAACTCTTGAAGGAAAAGAAGTGCCTCTCCTCACTCTGATGTGCAGCATTTTGCAGAATTTGTGTACAATGGAATGGGCTCTGGGGTCCCTCAGTCCTCAAATATACCTGATTATGAGGGTCTCCTTCATTTGACCCCTCAGATCTCACTGACTGGGGCCATGGAGTCCCAGAGCTGTCTTAAGACCCTGATCCCAGAGACAGATGCCACCCAGGAGTCACCGGCTGGTGGGCTCCACCCTGAGCCTCCCCAAGGCCCCAGTGGAGGACGAGGCCTGCGTGGGCCTCCCACACATGCTGAGCTGACACCGAGTGGTGGGTTGACCTGGAAGGAAGTGCCTTTGTTATCCCACGGCCCCGGTAGAGCAAGCGCTGCAGCTGCCAGATCGTTGGTACCAATGTGGCCTCCCATTAGCCGGAGCACAGGGGCTCCGAGCCCACCTATTTCATCTTAGACAGCAACTTCACTGTGCTGTGATGGGAGGAAAGGGCCGCACCCCACGTGTGCCTCATCTGGTCTGCCTCCCTCACCACTCGCTGTGCGTCTCTGCCAGCCGCAGGTCGCAAAACAAGCAGCCTTTATGATCGCTACCTCCCTCTGTTTCCAGCCTGTGGACCTCTCAGCCCCAAATAAATCAATGTTACTATTTCTACTTTTCCTCCTCGCTTTCAGCAGGACACCACTTGGGCCATTTCTTTCAGGTAATGAGCAGAACATGCACTGGAGCTTGACCAGTGTGAGCCAGGCCAGGCTGGAACGAGGCTTGCACGTCCCAAACCAAAGGGGTTTGAGCTGGCTGAGTCCTCTCCTGCCCACGGGGAGTGTGGGGTCAGCGGGGGTCCGTGCACAGAGGCACAGAAGGCAGGTGGGAGCTGGGCACCATCTTGCATGGATTCCCCCAACCCCCAGCCCATGTACTCTTATTTCAGTAGGGCTGGAAATATCACGTCTACTTCACGTGTGGGACGAGGGACTTGAGAAGCCCTGTCCCTGAAGGGAGTTATATCTCTTTTTGGCAGCAAAGGACATTTTTCTTTTCTTTTTTTTTTTTCAGACTCCTATGTAAAAAAGATATATGTAGCACTACTCTGGCTGAAGCTGGAGGACAGGGCTCAGATCTCTCCACATTTCCTCTCCCCCTCAACCCTTCAGGTCACCCAAGTGTTTTTGGAAAGGCTCAGAGTTCTGCTACGTGTGCTTTGGAAACCACTAGTCAACCCTCACTCAGCATTTCTGGAGTATTCACAACTCGGGTCATGAGTAACTCCCTGCCTGTCATCCACTGCCCTCCTGGTGCTCCACCTCCAGACCCCCAAGCTGCCTTTACCAGGCCCCTGGAAGACTGGCCTGCACTGTGGCTGGGTCCCCAGCCTGTGTCCTCCAGTCTCCCTGCTTGGCCCCTTGATGCCCGAGGAGGCCACCTTGGCCTGCCTATTGACAGATTCCTCCCCATGGTGGGCACTCTTCCTGAATCCTCAGCTCTAACTGTCTTCGTGTGTGGTGGGTGGAAGAGCGTGAGCTCTTGAGCCAGAATGCTGGGCTCAAAGCCTGACCCCGCCACTTTCTAGCTACGTGACTTTTGGCAAGTTACTTAACCACTCCATGAATCAGTATCCCCCTTTGCAAAAAAATGATAGTAACAGATCCAGCTTCATAGGGTTGGGAGGATGAACAGGGTCAATATGTTAAAGTTCTTCATATGGACCTGACATGTGGTAAACACCCAGTAATTGTCACCCTGTTGTACTCATGCTTGATTCTACCCACTCATGTGCCCACCCCAGACTTGGCGCTCACAGCCTAGGCAGGAGCTGGGCACCAGCCAGTTCCACTCCTTCGGCTCCTGCATGCAGACTACAGACCACACTGCCACCTGCTGGTGATGTATGATGTGCCAGGGGCATCTAGCCCAGAAAAACTCAGAAGTTCATTTTATAAAAATCCATTCAATAAATATCTATTGAGCGCCTGTGTAATGCCAGGAGCTGTTCTAAGTACTAGAGATGAAATGAAAAATAAAGGAGACAAGATTTTTTTTGCTGCCATGAAGTTTACTTTGCAAGGGCATTTTTTCCCCATAATTTTTCCCCAAAGGAATCCAGAGGCAAGGGCTGGCCATGAGAGCTGAAACAGACTTAAGTAAATTCTCAGTCTGCATTGCATCCTGTGTTGACAGGTGCTCAATGAAAACCCTAAGGCTAAGAACAGAATAGTAGAAGCACTACCATGATTGTAGCCTGTGCTACATATTCATCAAACCCTGTCCCTTTTCCTCTTAGGCACAGAACTTTCTGTGCAGCTAAGTGGTGGCCACAAGACTAAGTTCTGGCCAATGGAATATGGGCAGAAGTGATGTGAGCCACTTCCAAGCCCGGCCCATAAAAACTTCCTAAATGGGATACTCCAAGTTTTCGTCCCTGTCTGGCAGTCTGGAATGGAGAGGACACCGAGGGCAGTCGTGGGAGTCACCTGTGGAAGATGGCTGAATCACAAGACGGAAGCAGCCTGGGCCCCTGAGTCATCACTGAGTCATCACTCTGAAATTTGGGGGTTATATCTTACGGCAGCTGATACAATGTTAATGTATAGAAGTGGCAAGGGATTGTGGGGAACAACTGAGAAGCTTAATGAGAAAATAAGGTGGTTGGTGAACAAGACAAGAAGTCAGTCACATGCTGTTGCTATTGTCAGTTTCTGTTCTTTAACATTAAAAGGCAAATGTGTTTTATTTTCCCCCGAGTTCAGCAATAAAACACGAGCCATGAAAGGGGACTATATGCCCACTGTTTTATAAAAAGAAAACCATAAATTTAGTTTGACATGGTCTTTTTTCACAGAAAAAGGGAATTAAAAACAAAAAAAGAATGAAGGGAAGGACAAAGGAAATTCTCAAGCTGGTTGGGGACTTTAGAGGCAGAGAACTCAAGAGACCTGGAAGACATATGACCAATTTCAAAGGCCAAGAAATGTCTCTAAACAGAGAGCCTCAGATCCAGGAAACGTCTAATGAGATCAGCCAGACCACAGATGAGTTAACAGAAGACAAAAGCTGTATCTTCTCAGTGAGTGACTAGGGCTTGGGAAGGAATCCAAGCTAGGAAGACAGGTTACACAAGAGTGACAGAGGAGAGGTATGACAGAAGGGACTGTCCCCCCCAAAAATATTAAAACCATCCTCAATGAGGGTTTCTCAGACCACCCTCTTGAGAATCACCAGAAATGCTAGCTGATATGCAATCCTATTTATTTATAATAACCAAAAACTGAAGACAACTCAAATCGCATCAACAAGTGACTGGATAAACAAATGTGGTGTGTACCCATCCAGTGGAACACAATGCAATTCAGCAATAAAAGTGGGCTACTGACACATGCACCAACATGGATGAATTTCAACATCATTACGAGCAAAAGAAGCCTGACACGAAAGTACATATTGTATGATTCCATTTATGTGAGACTCTAGAATAGGTGAATCTAATCTACAGTGACAGAAAGTGCATGCATAGTTGCCTGGAGTAGGGACAGGGGAGGGGATTGAATGGGAAATGGCACAACAATGTATAAATGTTCTCTAACTTGATTGTGGTGGTGATGACATGGATATGTAAATTTATCAAAACTCTGTACACATAAAATGGTTGCATTTTATTGTATGTAAATTACACCACAATAAAACTGATTTAAACATTAAAAATTAAAAAAAATACAGCATACCAGAAGCAACGACACCCCAGCAGCAACAAGCGCACCGAGTGCCCAACTCTTGTTTCTGATAACATTGTCCAATAAAAGGAACCAGAGTTCCTTAGACAAATGGCTGATTCTAGGATGGCGGCAGGAAATACAAGATGAGCCTGGAGCATCTTGTAGTGCCAGACAAAGTACTCAAAAAAACAACGCAAAACGAAAACCCACAATGATGGGGGTATGTGAAAGGGACACAGGAGTCAACTGAAAGAGCTCCCAATAGCTAAAACTGAAGCAATTTGAACAACAAAATGAATAAAGTAGTATCGGATATAGCCCAAAGTATAATATAAATATTCATGAGTCCATACTGATATAAAAAAATGATTAAATAAATAATAAATTTGGGGCAAGAGACAAATCTCCCATGCAGAAGAATTCCAAATAAGTTATGTAGACACTCCACCCTCAAGGAGGTGGAAGCATAACTCCCTACTCCTCATGTGTGTGCTGGGCAGAGTGACTTCCTTCCAAAGAGTACAGGCTGGAAAGGGGAATCAGAGTTATTTTACAGTAAAGAAGCCAGGTGATTGAGGTCAACATCAACAATGATAAGTCATGGGGATAGTGTGTACTTTTGATATCATGTGATGCGAATGACACTATACATACGTGGTCTTCCTCTCCAAAACATAAAACCTCAGTATAATCATGAAAACATCAGACAAATCCCAATTCAGGGACACCTAACAAATAATGTTAACTCACAGTCAAGAGGAGCTAAGGAGACATTATTACTAAATATAATGTGAGATCCTGAAGGGGATCCTGGAATAGAAAAAGGACATTTGGTTAAAAACTGTTGCTGGGTGCTAACAAGTTGATTCCAACTCATAGCAACCCCATGTGACAGGGTAGAACTACCCCATAGGGTTCTCTTGGCTGTAATCTTTTCAGGAACACATTTCTAAGCTTTTTTCCCCGAGGAGCCACAGGGTAGTTCGAACCGTCAGCCTTGCAATTAACAGCCCTTTGTGCCCTAGTGAGGGCTCCTTGGTTAACAACTAAGATAATCTAAATAAAGCATGGGCTTTAGTTAATAATATTGTATCAGTATTTGTTTGTTAACTGTAATAAACGTACCATACTAATGCAAGATGTTAATAGTAGAGGAAGCTGAATACGGGGCACAGAAACTCTCCATAGTACTATTTTAGCAATTTTTCTATAAAGCTAAAACTTTCCTAAAATAAAAAGTTTATTTAAAAAAAAAAAATGCAGATCTGTTTAATCAGAATCTCAGAGCTGGTGCTGCTCAGTAATCTGTAATCAACCAAGCTCCCCAGGTGCATCTGAGAAACCCTAAAGCAGTGGTTCTCCTCCCAGGGGTGCCCATCAGAATCACTTGGGGAACTCAAAAAAAAAAAAAAAACCACTGATACCTGGACCCCACCCCCAGAGATTCTGATTTAATTAGTATGGAGGGGGCCGGAAATGGATCTTTCTGGAATGTCTCCAGGTGATTCTTATACAGTCCAAGTCGAGGTGCACTTCTTTGGGGACATTTTGAATCCCTCCCTTCATTCCTTCTACTTCTCTATCCAGTGTTTCCTTCTTCCTTTCCTTTACCTTAAGGCTTTTGTAAACTAGTTCTCACCTGAACTGTAACTGCCTAACTGGTCTCCTGCCTCTCCCCTCCCCACCCCTATGCATTTATTCCCATAACCAAACCCAAACCTATTGCCAGGGCCGGATTACCCAAAAAGAAATACACACACAGGCCCAGTTGTGCCTTCCCGTCAATCTGCAGTGCACTATTGCACCTGTCCCCCACCACGTCAACGATGTGGTGAAACCCATGTGAAATTGCTTGCCACAGATTAGCAAGAAAATACAATTAAACCTGTGCATACCTTGCTCGATGCAAGCCAGTACATACCATGCTTACTGGTTAATCAGCCCCTGCCCTTTGCCATAGAGTCAATTCTGACTCATGGCAACCCCATATGTGTAGGGTAGGACTGAACTCTATAGGATTTTCAAGGCTGTGACCTTTGGAAAGCAGATTGCCAGGACTTTCTTCTGAGGCGTCTCTGGGTGGATTTGAACTACCAGCCTTTCGGCTAGTAATCAAGTGCTTAACCACTGTGCCATCCAGGGACTCCTTAGTCTCCATAATGACCCTAAAGTCCTCTTCCTGGAAAACATCAAGTCATGTCACCTGCTGCTTAAAAAAAAACCTCCACGGGCTTGAAAGTTGCAGAAACCGCTCCTGAGCAGGCGTATTCCCGTCCTTGACCACCCATGTCCAGCCGTCTCCCAACTCTACCTTTGTCTATCCCCCTACAGCCTGCAGGCCTCCAGCCCAGCAAGCCTCTCTGCTTTCCTTCTTGCTCGACATACATGCCTCCTCTTTCCGGAACTGACTCTTCTGCCTGGCCCACTCTTCCTCATCCTTCCAAACCTGGAGCAAATGTAACCTCCTCCCTGAAGCCTTCCCAGATATCCCCCTAGAACTCAGTCACTTTCCTCGTTTGTGTTCCCCCCACATTGGGTTGCAGTCATTTGCTTGCATGCCTCTCCCAACCCCCAACTGGAATGTGAGCTCCTTGAGGATGAGACTCATCGATTATCATTGTCACTCACACCCAGTATGCACACAGCACCTATCACAGGGCAGAGCCCAGAGCAGCTCCTCAGTATTCATTTGGGCGTGGGACTGAGTAAATGCATTAATAAGCAAACTCTTTCAGGAGGGCTTAACCTCGAGTTGGGGGAAATAAAATCAGCAGCCTCAGAGAAAATCCCTCTCTGTATCAGACGGCCCATCTATTTTTATCCGTTTGCTCTGCAAGTGATATTCAGAATGTTTCTTTAATGTGTTTGTTAAGAACTACATTCTGGCAACTTAATGAACAGGCTCTGGTTTACATAAGCCTGTTAGAGTGTCAGTGGCTGGGGCTGAGGAGAATGCTGAAAGGAAGCAGACATCCTGGACTCGCACAGCCTGGGGAGGAGCAAACATACCTGGCAAGGTAGATGTTCGTGCTGTCAAGTCAGCCTCAACTCATCGCAACCCCATGCACAACAGAATGAAATATGGCCTGGTCCTTCCCCATCCTCATGATCGGTAGTTGACTGGACTATTGTGATCCATAGGGTTTTCTTGTCTGATTTTTGGAAGTAGATCACCAGGCCTTTCTTCCTAGTCCGTCTTAGTCTGGAAGTTCCACTGAAACCTGTTTAGCATTGTAGCAACACGCAAGCCTCCACTGATACATGGCTGCACACGAGGTGCATTGGCTAGGAATCAAACCAGGTCTCCCACATAGAAGGGGAGAGGTTTACAACTGAACCACCACTGCCCCCGTTGGCAAGGTAGACAGCAGCCACAGGCAGGCTGGAAGACCAGGTGAAAGCCCAAGATGCATTTTCACAGAGTGCTCTCCCCTCACTCCATCCCCATGACAACCACATAAAGCTTCCAGGGCAGCCATTTTATATCTCTCTTTTTTATGGGGTAAAAAAAAGGCTCAGAAAATTTGAGGTGCTATCTGGAGCAGAGGCCAAAGCAGCCCACCACAAAGGAAAAATTGACTTGAAGTCCCTCTTTTTACAGCTGTAAAAACTTCGTGAGAATTATTCACTCGGGTCCATATATCCTGCACTGCATTTCTAAGAAGCCGAGAGTAAATTGCACCAAGCTCTCCGTAGAGGAGCAAGGACTGGACTCTGATCTTCCCTTGACAGTGGGAAAGATTCTGCGTGGTATAACGAAGAAGAATTTGGACCACAAACCATTTGAGAATCTGATGAGAGTCACGGACCTTCCAGCCAGAAAGTAAAAAATAAAAATAAAAACAGCGCGCATGATAGTACATGAAAATCAGAGTCTAACAGGCTCTCTGAAGCTGTGCAGGACCTATCCAGGGGTCCATGGGCCCTGAGTAAGAGGCCCTGGGCCAGGTGGTCCTAAAGGTCCCTCCAAATCTTCACATTCCCTAATTTATCTTTTAAAACAATAGTAACAACAAAAGTGCTTAGCACGGTCTGCAAGGTACTAATGCTCAATAAATAAAAGCTGCTAATGACACTGATTAGGTAATAATTGAAGTCTTTTAATTCTGGAGGATAGAAACTCAAACTAGTTTAAACAAAGTGGGATTATAGAGAATATTCAGCTTCAGGCATAGCTAGATCCAGGTGCACAGATGAATTCATCTAGAACTGAGACCTGCACTTCTTGGTTCATCTTTCTTTAATCTTGACTCTATTCCCACGCAGGCTTTCTCCTTGCTGTGACAAGATGGCTGTCACCTGCTCTAAATTCACATCCTATCGGTAACCTCAGCAGAAGCAGCAAGATTATTTTCCAGTAGTATCAGCAAAACTCAGGATGGCTCTATTTGGATTGCCTCAAGTCACTTGCCAATCCCTGAACAAATCTCTAAGCCAGAGTGGTGGTATACACCAATGGGCCTGGCTTTAGCCTCACGCCCACCGTGAGAAATAGAACAAAACAATGCATTGAGAGCAGGCATGGCATGGCTCCCCAAGAAATTCACGTGCTTTTACCAGAGGAAATGGGAAGATGACATTGTGCAGGCAGAATATACTACAACAATGATAAACAGTAATCATTTATGAACACCCATGGAAGCAGCAGTCAGGAAATCAAATGACGTATTGCATTGGGCAAATCTGCTGCAAAAGACCTCTTTAGAGTGTTAAAAAGCAACATGTCACCTTGAGGACTAAGGTGCACCTAACTCAATCCATGGCATCTTCAGTCGCCTCATATGCATGAGAAAGCTGTACCATGAATAAGGAAGACCGAATAAGAACTTATGCCTTTAAAGCGTGGTGTTGGCAAAGAATATTGAATACACCATGAACTGTCAGAAGAACTAACAAGTCTGTCTTGGAAGAAATACAGCCAGAATGCTCCTTGGAAGTGAGGATGGTGAGACTTCATCTCATGTACTTTGGACACGTTATCAGGAGAGACCAGTCCCTGGAGAAGGACATCATGCTTGCTAAAGTAGAGGGTCAGTGAAAAAGAGGAAGACCTTTGACAAAATGGATTGACACAGTGACTACAACAACGGGCTCAAACATAGCAAGGATTATGAGGATGGCCCAGGACCAAGCAGCGTTTCGTTCTGTTGTGCATGGGGTTGCTGTAAGTTAGAATGTACTCAATAACACCTAACAAAAACAACATGGCTCTCTAGAGTGGGCCTATCATTCTGATGCTTATTCTAGTCTGCTCTTGGTGACCACTTACATGGGACGTGCTGGTCCAAAGCAAAATGGGATGTCGAAGGAGTCTGAAGGGCATGGAAAGTCCACCGACCCCTACATCCCATTAACAACCCATCCAGCTCTGCTCGCCCATCCTAACTCCAATCTCTTTTTGAGAGAGCGGCCCCAGTTATAGAAAGCCTCCTATCTCCTACACTGTCTGTCTCTGCCCATCAACAGCCACTGTTAAAGGGAGAAGAGAAAATCTCCTATCACCTTGACAGGCCCCTGCTCAGGTGGATTTTTGTTCCTTTACCTAACCCTGAAGGCTATCTTTGTTTTCTACCCTGCTGAGTGATTTGGTGCTCTGCGCTTTAATCATTATATTTAGAAATTTGCTGTGGGGAAAACTACAATCCTTCCAGAATAGTGATAACTGAAGTGCCTTTTCTATTAATGACCCCAGCCCTTTAAAGGAGTCTGAGCACCGAAGACAGATAGCAACCCTCCGGGTCTTGGGAGCAAGACTCATCTCTTTGCCCCCCTTGTCCTCTGTCAGCAGCTGGCCACGGAACATCATTGATCTGGATTAGATAAAGTAAAGCACTTTCAACTCTGTTTCCTCTTTCTAGCCCACTCTGGGTCACAGTTCAGCTCAGGTAAGCTCCCTCCTCTTACCACTACTCAAGCGGCAACCCTAGAAGCCCAAGAAGAAATGATCCGCCTGCAGCCTTGAAGATGTGGTTGTGGAGTTTTGTCTGAGGTCAGCTCAGCTTGTTTTAGAATTGAGAGAGAACTTGGTTTTAGATGGCAGGAAAGAATGGGCAGGGTGATGAAGATAAAAACATAGGGAAATCAGAGCTGCCATCAGGCAACCCAGTTGTGTTTGGTCTTTCGTAAGAGTAAGGAGGAGACTCTGGTGGCGATCTCCTCAACATTAAAATCTACTTGTCACCCTCCTCAAAGACTTCTTTGGCTCCCTATTGCTTTCGATATAAAATCAACCTCCCAAGTGGGCCGTGTAGGCTCCGGTATGATCTGGCCCTGTTTATATCTCCAGTCTCAATTCTTTTTACTCTGTACCTCCAGTTTGCTCCAACATTTCTTACAGAACAGGTAAGGCGTTCTACATATGGGATTGTTCTATCTTTCTGATATGTTTCTTTATTTGGCTACTGTATGAGTTTCCTGCAGCTGCTATAACAAATTATCACAAACTTGGTGGCTTAAAGCATCACAAATTTGTTTCCTTACAATTCTGGAGGCCAGAAGCCCAAAATAGTTTCACTGGGCTAAAACAAGTTGTCTGCAAGGCTGCTATCCCTCCACAGGCTCTAGGGAAGAATCTGTTTTCTTGTCTTTTCCAGCTTCTAGAGGCCGCCCACATTCCTTGGCTCATGGTCCCTTCCTCCATATTCAAAGCCAGCAGCATAGCATCTTTCTTCCATGGTCACATTGTCTTCTTCTGTATCAAACCTCCCTTTGCCTCCTTATAAGGACACTTGTGATTGCATTTAGGACCCGCCTGGATAATCCAGGATAATCTTCCCATCTTCCTTAGATTAATCCCATCTTAAAGCCCCTTTTGCCATATAAGATAACATTCACAGGTTCCAGGGATTAGGTATGGATATCTTTTGGGAAGCTATTATTCAGCCTACTACAACTACTTGTTATACATTGTCAGGGGACTGCTGGGATACCAGTTGCTCCAGAAGGCCTTCACTGTCCCCTTTCTCTTCTCAAGATTATATGTCCCATGCCATTCCCTGCTTCCTTCCACATTTAGCACACTACAATATGTGACAGTTGTCACTGTCTGTTTCCCTGACTACACTCATCTCCCTGAAGGCAGCGGACAGGTCTACTTCATGGAAAGTCATAGAACTTATGGAAGAGTATGTAAAACGTGACATGGGAAATAAGCTGCAGAACAATAGGTACAACATGAGCACCATTTCAAGAGCACCTAGGTCTGGAAAGATACAACCCAACTTTGATCTGCGGTTGCCTCTGGGGAGAGGAGTAGGATTGATGGGAGAGCCCATGGGAGATTTACTCTACTCCTATGCTGTTTCTGTTTTTATCATTAGAATGTGTTCATGAATTGCTTGTATAAAAGTACGATTATTTTAGAGAAATTGAGCAGTGGCATATTTGAGATGCTGTAGTGTTTCCCAGCTTTCTATGTGAAGAAACAGTTGGTTTATATGCATGTGCAGTACCCAAAGGATCCTATTTTGAAGATCTTTGCAAGACCATTACCAAAGCCAAGAGTGATAACGCAATGCTCCAAGTCCTAACTGTCACTTTCTGTAAGAGAATCCGTTTTGCTAGGACATGCTGATTAAACTAATCTCTAGTTAGTGATGGAGCCCAGCTTTCCATGCCACAGAGCCAACAACTCTTAGGGCTTGAGGATGCCACACAGAGTTGGGGATAACTGCTCATTCATCCCTCCCAGAGCAGGGAACAGAATCCACTGCCATCACTCCCAATGGTAAAAGTTAAGGACCAGCCAGCAACCCAGCAGATGTCACCAGGATTAAGTCAAGCCAATTGCTCTGATTAAAACATAGCTTATTGCAGAAACACTGGCTCAATGCAGCCAACATAATCCTTTAGCACATGGTCCAAAGAAGGGGGAATGCCCAGAAAAACCCACATGTAGACACAAGAAACACCTGTGAGCAGTCGTGGGACGACAAAGCTAAAGAAACCCAGGGCTATGAAGACACTGTTAACAAGAAATTTATAATAAACAAGTTAAGGACAGAGGCAGACATGGAAAAAATATTTGCCACACATATAACAGGATTATTATCTAAATACGTATATTTAAAGTATCCTTCAAATGACATTTATACTGTCTTTTAAATCCAATGTGAATTTTACACTTTAAATCATATTGCAACAGTTAAAGTGAAATGTAGCCCTACATGGCTTTAAAATATGACTTTTTGTTTATCTAGTGACTTTTTGGTTGTTTCGTTAGATCCTTCACATCTTCCTACATTCTACCAAAAGTGAAACTCATTAGGTTTTGTTGCATAATAAACCTTCCCAAAATTTAGTGGCTTAAAACAGTAAGCATTTGTTTAGCTCACATTTCTATAGGTTGGCAGTTCAGCCTGGATTCAACTAAGTGGTTTTTCTGGCCTCAATTGGGGTTTCTCATGCATTTTATGCCCAACTACTGGTCAGCTTGGAGAATCTGCTTCTGAGTGCTGGCTGGCTATCAGCTGGCACAGTGGAGTGACTGGGTGTCCTGTCTCATCCTTGAGTTTGTTCACATGGCAAATGGATAGCAAAACTAGGCAACGCACGAAGGTTTCTTGAAGTCTACCCTCAAAACTGGAACAGTGTCCCTTCTGCCATATTCTATTGGCTACACAAATCACAGGCCAGCCTAGATTCAAGGGATGGGCATATAAACTCTCTCTCTTGATGTGAAGCTGCAAAGTCATATTGCAAGGATATAGATCAAGAAGAATCTGAGAATTGTATCTATTTTTGCAGTCTACCACATGGTATAGTGGTCTGTTCTTTTAAAATTATTTTTATATTTAACTAAGCATTTAAATTACCTTTTCTAGAAGAATAATAAAATCTACTTTTTTATGTTTCTCAGAAAAGTTAAATGATGAATCATGTGCAATCCATCAAAGCTGAGAGAATGTCAAACCTATGACACCAAGAACATAGGGTGATCATTTAATGATTTCAGGGAGGTAGAGAGAGGTTTTGTTCTACTCTAAGCCAGTCGTCTACACTTGGGGCAGTGTTTTGGCTGGGGGAGAGACTTTATAAGAATAGCATTGCCAGCTTGGGGCAGTTGGGGAAGAAAGGCATCAGTTTAGAGCAGGACTCAAAATCAGATCAGAAGAGATGGTTGAAGGAATCACAGATTCTTACGTTGGAGAGGAGAATTTTCAATAAAGACAAGCCAGACAGTTTCAACGTATCTATAGATTTATTCAGTTTAATCTTTTTTTAAATCAGGAATGAGGGGTTTATTTTTATATCTAATTTTTTAACTGAGATATGATTCATATGCTATAAAATTCATCCTTTTAAAGTATACAATTCAGTGGTTTTTAATATATTCATAAGGTTGTGCAATCATCACCACTATTGAATTCCAGAAAATTTTTATCACCCCAAACAGAAACCTCATAGCCATTAGCAGTCACTCCCCATTCCTCACTTCCCCCAGCCCCTGACAATAAGTAATCTTCTTTCTGTTCATACGGATTTGCTTATTCTGGCATTTCATATGAATGGAATCATGCTATATGTTGCCTTTTGTGTCTAGCTTCTTTCACTTAGCATGTTTTCAAAGTTCATCCATGTTGCAGCTTGCATCAGTGCTTCTTTCTTTTTATGGCTGAATAATATCACATTATATGAATTGTTTTTTAATTTTATTGTACTTTAGATGAAAGTTTACAACGCAAACTAGTTTCTCATTCAAAAATTTATACACACATTGTTTTGTGACATTGGTAGCAATCCCCACAATGTGTCAGCACTCTCACCGTTTCCCTTTACATCCCGGACGGATTCCCTATGCCCAGTCATCCAGTTTTCTTGTCCCTTTCCTGCCTTCTCGACATTGCTTTTGGGCAGGTGTTGCCTGTTTGGTCTCATATACTTGACTGAACTAAGAAGCATGCTCCTCATGTGTTATTGTTTGTTTCTAGGCCTGTCTAATCTTTGGCTGAAAGGTGGACTTCAAGAGTGGCTTCAGTTCTGAGTTATCAGGGTGTCCGGGGGCTACAGTTTTCGGGGTTCCTCTAGTCTCTGTCAGACTAGTAAGTCTGGTCTTTTTTTTTTGAATTTGAAGTTTGTTCTACTCTTTTCTCCTGCTCTGTCCGGGACCCTCTATTGTGATCCCTATCAGGGCAGTGCATAAAAGTTCGAATCTCCCCACAACCTCTTCAACATCCCTATCAGATGGTAGCAGGGCACCATCTAGTTCTTCTGGGCTCAGGCTGGTAGAGGCTGTGGTTCATGTGGTCCTTAGTCCTTTGGACTAATTTTTCATTGTGTCTTTGGTATTCTTCTTTCTCCTTTGCTCCGAACGTGATGGGACCAATAGATGCATCTTAAATGGCCACTCATAAGCTTTTAAAACTCCAGATGCTCCTCACCAAAGTAGGATGTAGAACATTTTCTTTATGAACTATGTTATGCCAATTGACCTAGATGTCCCCTGAGACCACGGTCCCCAGCCCTAAGCCCCAGTAACTTGGTCACTCAAAGTGCTTGGATGTGTTTGGGAAGCTTCTACGGCTTTGCCTTGGTCAAGTTGTGCTGACTTCCCCTATATTGTGTGTTGTCTTTCCCTTCACCAAAGTTAATACCTGTCTACTACCCAGTTAGTGATTTCCCCTCCCGATCCCTCTCCTTCTTCATAACCATCAAAGATTGTTTTTTTCTGTGTGTAAATGTTTTTCCTGGGTTTTTATAATAGTGGTCTCATACAATATTTGTCCTTTTGTGATTGACTTATTTCACTCAGCATAATGCCCTCCATATTCATCCATGTTGTGAGATGTTTCTTGGATTCATCATTGTTCTTTATCGTTGCATAGTATTCATTGTGTGTATATACCATAATTTGTTTATCCATTCATCTGTTGAAAGCACTTAAGTTGTTTCTGTCTTTTTGCTATTGTGAATAATGCTGCAATGAACATGGGTGTGCATATATCTATTCATGTGATGGCTCTTATTTCTCTAGGATATATTCCTAGGTGTGGGATTACTGGATCATATGATATTTCTATTTCTAGCTTTTTAAGTAGGTGCCATATCATTTTCCATAGTGGTTATACCATTTTACTTTCCCACCAGCAGTGCATAAAAGTTCGAATCTCCCCACAACCTCTTCAACATTGGTTATTTTCTGTTTTTTTTTAATTTGTGCCAGTAATGTCGGGGTGAGACAGTATCTCATCATATTTTTGATTTGCATTTCTTTAATGTCTTCTTTGAAGACATTCTAAAGTGTCTGTTCATATCCTTTGCTCATTTTTTAATTGGATTTTTTTGTCTTTTTGTTATTTCAGTGTTAAAGTATTCTATAGATTTTAGAGATAAGACCCTTGTTGAATATGTCGAAGCCAAAAAACTTTTCCCACTGTGTAGGTTGAGTATTATTTTTTATCCATTTTTATCCATTTACCAGTTGATGGATATTTGGGTTGTTTCCTTTTTTTTTTGGCTATTATGAATAATGCTTCTATGAACATTTGTGTACAAATTTTTGAGTGAACAAAAATTTTCAGTTCTTTTGGGTATAAAAGTGGAATTGCTGGGTTGTGTCTGTTGACTCTCAAAGGCAGAACCAGTGCTAAGAGCAAAGAATTTTATACCAAAGGAAACTGCATTTAAAATGGAAGGACATAATGAGCTATCTGTCTCTGGAGCTGCAGAAGGAGAGGCTAGATGAGATTCTTGGCAGGATAGGGGATGTTAGAGTAGCAAGAGGCAGGAGTATACATTTACGAGCACATGTTCTAGAGCTAGAACATGGCTTCAAATTTCACTTCTGCTATTTACCAGCTGTGTGATCTTGGACAAACCACTTAATCTGGTTAAGCTTCTGAAGTGCCTCATCTTTAAAAGAGGATAACACCCACCTCTCTGGGGTTAAATTATACAGTATATGTAAAGCTCATGGTAAAGGCTGTGACACAGAATAAGCATGCAAACAATAGAAGCTATTATTAATTTTACCATGACCATCATGAGACCTGAGTTTTAGAAATCTTTTTTAAAATACAATTTAGGGGGACTCCGGCAAGATGGCGCTCTAGGCAGAAGCACCACGCTGTCCCTCCACAACAAAGATCCGAAAAACTAAGCCAAACAGAGAATCAACTAATCCTGAAACCCTAGAACATCAAATGAAGAGATAAAGAACTCAGCCGAACACCAAACGGAGTAAGAATACTGAAAAAGAACAGAGAGCGAGGAGAGATTCATGCAGAGGTCCCCT
>NW_004443989.1:5672842-5709757 GCF_000243295.1 Trichechus manatus latirostris | reverse complement strand
TTGAGAATTTAGAGGGTTAAAATGTTGTGGGGTTGTTAACCAATGTCATAAAACAGCAAGTGTGTTAATGTTACATGAGAAACTATCTGTTCTGTAAGCCTTCACCTGAAGTACAATAAAATATTATTAAAAAAAATACAATTTAGATAGTCCCTTATCATTTTACTCTTCCACCCACTCACAATCTTTCCATTTTCAGTCTCTCAGTGATTTTCTCTCCAAATAACTTTGCCAGAACAACTACCAAGGACAACAGAAATAGATAAAAAAAAAAAAATCTCCAGGAAACTAGTACAACCTCTACACCATTCCATACAGAACTGGTGTGATTTCAGATTTAAAGGAGCGAAGTTAAAGGTGAGTCTGTAGCCAAGGTCTGATTCTTTGAGGGGAATCCATTTCCCCATCGTTCAGTGGGGTAGTTGCTGGACAAGACGACCTTACACTTGTCCCTTCCAACTCACCCACTGAAGGATTTGATGGCCTAGAAGCACAACCTATAAGCATGGAACTCTGGGGTCCCTTCTTTACGTCCTTTACGCAAGTTTTGACCAATTTCTTTATAAGCCACCCATACTGTCAAAGAAAAATTAGCATAAGCCTACAAAATAGGTCTAAACTAATCTTGACCAGGTGTAGGCAGGAAGGTCTATAAAACAAGCATCTCAGCCCTGAGTACTGAGGGCACCTTGCCTTTTAAACACAGGCTTAAGCAGGGGCTTAGAGGGAGTGCGGACAGTGGTAGTTCAGCCACTAGCTGGGAGGCCCTTCTTCCCACAGGTTAGTGATCATCTCAGCCTCTTTTTTTCTGATGTGCAGTGGCTAGAACTGCATCTTTGCTGCCCCTCTTTCCCCCTGTACAGTGTGTCACCCTTGGCTTTGGTCTCCAGTCAGACATGCAAACGAGCCAGCTTGGCACTCCACTGGGCCGCGTGCTACAGGATTGTTGCAGAAAAATGTTTGCTCTTCTGCATAGCGGATTTCAATTAGCTTCCACGCATTGTAGAAATACTCTGAAGCTCTTGTCTTTAATGAACCAAATGGTATCTTTGAAGATAGCATTTGAAAATTGCGCCCATTCAGCTTCATGAGGTTATTTCTAAACATTTCAAAAGCAATGTTTGCGTCTGAAATATATTTTACTTTTGGATGACTGAGCTGGCTCATACCTCAACCCTATTTTATGGTTAAAGAGAATGATGCTAAGGGATTTTAAATCATTTACTTTAAATCGGTGGTTCTCAAAATTCAGTGTACGTAAATAAGACTCACATCAAGGAGCCCTGGTAGTGCAGTGGTTAAGCACTCAGCTACTAACTGAAATGTCAGCAGTTCGAACATACCCTTAGCTCCATGGGAGAAAAGACCTGGTGATCTACTCCGATAAAGATTGCAGCCTAGGAAACCCTATGGGGCAGTTCTACTTTGCCCTATAGGGTCGCTATGAGTTAGAATTGACTCAAGCGCACACAACAAGAAGACTCACATCTGGAGCACAACAAAAATGAGCCTGTTTGTTCCAGTTTTCAGCTCTTCCCCCTCAGTTCCGGTGTTAGCAGATCAGGGGTGAGACTACTGGGGAATCTACATTTTCAAAAGCAAACTGCCCTCACCATCTCCCACCTCACCCTAATCCCTGCTACTTATTCTCATGCAGGTGTCCTCACTTTGAGAAATACTACAACAGGGCAAGGGATTCTGTAGATAGAATTCAAGGGTCTATGAACTTGGATAGAAAAAAAATTACATCTTTATTTTCAATATCTTCTAGTTAGAATTTCGCATTTCCTTCAGTAATGAACATAGGCAACCAACTACATTTGTACTAGTGCAGTACCTGTGGCTTTGTTGCCAATAGAAACCGCAGATATTTCATATCACAGTTTTTGCAGATACTCAAAATACCTTTTACACTCATCAGGCCTTCAAAATCATAGAGGTTATCAGGCTTGCTGCTAGATCTTGTCAATGTGTTAATAAAAAAGCACATCACAAATTTTGTTGTATTTAATACTTTGATAGCTGCATTTCAACATAATTGGCTTCCTTTGTAATTCTGCATATATTTTTACACATTTAAAAATATTATTCTGAGAAAAAGTAGCCATCTAAGATGCATCAATTGGTCCCAACCACCTGGAGTATAGGAGAATGAAGAACACCAAAGACACAAGGAAAGTATTAGCCCAAGACACAGAAAAGGCCACATAAACCAGACTTCATCAGCCTGAGACCAGAAGAACTAGATGATGCCCAGCTACCACCAATGACCGCCCTGACAGGGAACACAACAGAGTCCCCGATGGAGCAGGAGAAAAGTGGAGTGCAAAATTCAAATTCTAGTAAGAAGACCAGACTTAATGGTCTGACTGAGACTGGAGGAACCTCAGAAAGCATGGCCCCTGGGTTCTCTCTCAGCCCAGAGCTAAAACAATTTCCGAGGCTAACTCTTCAGACAGGAATTGGACTGGATTGTGGGACATAAAGGGATACTTGTGAGGAGTGTGCCACTTAGCTCAAGTAGATACAAGAGACTAAACAGCAGCTTCTGTCCAGAGGTGAGATGGAAAGGCAGAGAGGGTTACGAGCTGGTTGAATGGACACGGGGAATCAGGGGTGGAAAGAATGAGTGTGCTGTCACAGTATGTGGAGAGCAATTAGGGTCACATAACAATGTATGTATAAATTTTTGTACGGGAAAAAATAAAATAAAATAAATTAAAACAATCCTAAGTTTCACCAGACTGCTGAAGGGGTTCACTGCATTAAAAATAATAATAATAAAATTTAAAAAAAGGTTTAGGAACCTCTGTTTATGGACCTCTCCCTCCCCAACCTCTAACTCTCTGCTGATTACATGAGTTAGAGGATGGTGGTCATGTGACTCAAGGGAAGTCAATCAGTTGGCTGAGTTGAGCCAATCGGATTCTCCTTCTTGACCTAAGAGACACAGCCTGCAGCAGTAGGTGGACAACAGGGCCAAAAGGTCTATAGAATCAGGGTGGCAGTGGATGCCACTACAAGCCACAACCACATACCAGCCAGTGCTGCAGGGGACAGACTGTGAATAGACTGAGAGAACTCGCCTGGGGAGAGAACCCAGCAGGCACATCGAGGGGAGCAGAAATCAGCTCCATGAGTTCAGATCTACAATCCAAGAGGGGCCAAGGGAGGAGACCATTCCAGGTGTCCCGAGGCTCAGGTACACTTCCTGTCCTTGGCCTGCATGAAATTCACTTCTCTCCTTATCTATCTCCTTTCCCTTTTCCTAACTGGAGTTTCTGCTTCTCATAACTAAGGCCCTGGTTGCAGCAGCACATGGGTCCCTGATCACGTGTCCCAGTGTCTGCCCATGATTGTCCACTGTGTGGCTGAGAGCCTGGGTTCATAGCTAGGCTGCCTGAGTCCCTCCTTCTGCCATGTTCTGGTTCTGAGAACTTGCCTAGCTGCTCTGGAGAATGAGGACAATAATAGTAGCTACCCGAAGTGAGGTTCAAAGGAGTTAATATATGTAAATATGTTCCTGACACTGAGCGAGCGCTCAGTAATTGTGAGCAACGAAGATGACTTTGTCCCCAAATCAGACCTTGGCCTCTGCCTGGTCAGGCCTGCCCATTTCCTTTTCTAGCACAGCCTAATCAGTAGACTGTGATGCACAGGGCTGGTTTGGGGCTGGGCGTCTCGACAAATTGACATTCTCCACTGGCCACCTTCGACTTGCTCTCTATGGAAAATTTTCCTTAGTAGCGTTGTGAAGACTTTCTCTTAGAGTCCTGCTAAGTTATTACAATAAATTTACTAATTTATGAGATTTTTTTTTCCTCTTGTGCTGAGGTTTCTCTACTTGTCTGGGCCAAAATACAGTTCACACTACACTTCCACTAACTACTGGGCAAAATGCCTCAAACCCATGCTAAGGTTGGGCACCCTCAGCATATGGGGTGTGCTGAGTACAGACGAGGAGCTGCGCAGACTCAAAGAGTACTGTTACCAAATAAAAAGTTGCCATTGAGTCGATTCCCACTCATAGTGGCCCCGTGTGTGTCAGAGAACTGTGCTCCATAGGGTTTTCAATGGCTGATTTTTTTCAGAAGCAGGTCGCCAAGGCTTTCTTCTGAGGAGTCTCTGAGTGGACTCAGACCTCCAACCTTTCAGTTAGCTGCTGAGCATGTTAATCATTAGTACTACCCAGGGACTCCACTGTTACAAAAGGGTCCCTGAAATAAACACAGTTGCTCCGAGAAAGAACAGCTACCTTTCAAGCTGATCACCTGGCCATGTACATCTCCTCCTCGATGTGGCCTGGATGCTTCCTTTCATGTTAACAGGCTGCCCTCAGCACTAGGCTCTGAGCACAGTCACAAGGTGCCGCATCTACCGTTTCCTGGATGCACGTTGAACCTAAACCCAAACCCATTGCTATCAAGTCGATTCCAACTCATAGAGCCCCTGGGGGCTGTCAAAGCCACACAGGTACACAGAGCTGGTTCCAAGGGCCCATTTTCAGATCTCAAATCTATTTAGCTTAACCTCTGTACCCTATCATTGACAGACCCATCAGTGGAGTCACTGGGGTTGATGTAGATGCTAGGAAAGCTTGTCTGAGATTTTCTCCCTAACCATCAGGCAGTTTCATTGCTACTTTGGGGTTTCAATTTTTTTTTTTTAAGTGATTGATGGTTTAAAAAAAAAAAGTCAAAAGTTCAATTAGACTAAACCTCTCCATTCAAAGATACGAATAACATAATCAACCAAGACAAATGCTGGTCTAATTCTTATAGATGTGTGCAGTCAAAGACTGTGAAATCCTCCCTTTTCCTTATTGTAATGCTAACATTGGAGAACAATAATATTAATAACAGTGAGCATTTAACAAAGGTATCTATGTGCCAGACACTTTCCTGAGTATGTTACATGTACCAGCTCATTAAATTTTCACAAAATTGAAGTATGTGCTATCATTATCCCAATTTTACAAATGAGGAAAGAGAGTCACAGAGAGGTTAGGCAACTTGCCCAGGGTTACCCTGCTAGTGTGGCAAAGCCAGGATTCAAGCTCAGGACACTATTCTGTCTACCCAGCGTTCCGTCTGCTAGAAATTGAGCCCATTTCCTCCTAGGCATTGTGCAGAGAGGCAGAACAAACCACTTAAAAAGCCCTTCCTGCTGTTCTCATACAACAGCAAAGCACCCCTTCACCCCTTCCTTCTCCTGCAGACAGTGTTGGCATGAACTGCCCAGATTCTCTTCCAATTTTGCCACTGAATTCCTGTGCAGCTTGGCCACATCATTCTCTGGGATAAGTTTCCTTGTCTACAAAATCAGACTGTTGGGACAGGTGACTGTTGATATGCTTTCCTGGTCTATTCTTGACTTTTCAGAGAAAGGGAAGAACCTTAGCCAAAGTGTAAGTGGTGATCATTGGGTGACAGTCATCTCGACCGGCAGGATTCAAATAGCTGGGATCACACCGTCATCAAGCTAGCTGATGGCCAGAGCGATGAGTGTTCCCACTCTGCAGACAGCTGCCGTGAGAGCCATCAAGAGAGAGGCTTCCCCTTTGGGCTAGTTCCCAATGTCACCAACTCCCTGCTCTTTCCATGGCTTCCAGCAGTGTTTCCCAAAGTGTGGTCCCACAAACCACCACAACATCACCTGAGGAACTTGTTAAATATGACATGACCAAGCCCACTCTAGACCAGCTGAATCAAGATCCCCAGGTAGTTTGAAAAACACTGAAGACCGTGTCTTTAGAGGCTCTAGGTCCAGAAATGCACACTAATCTCTCATTCTTACCCAGGATTCAGATTGTCACATGTGCCCTCCTAGGAGAGAATGTAAAATTTGGATTTTTTTCACCCACTTGGCTCCTGGACATTATTGCGGGGAATCAAGGACTGTCAATGGCATTTAGGAAAAATATCTTCAGGTTTCGAAAGTCAAAGGTTTTACCACCATGCATCCCTTCCCTGTGTCTTCCATCTTCCAATTTTTTCCACTGCCACTGTTGTGCACCCAAACAGAAACATCATTCAGCCCCATTCTGAGCTCTCAGTAAGGACTGAGTTCTGCCTTGGCTCCAATAAATATTTTCTTGCCTATGTGATAAATTGTCACCATCATTATAGCACTGTCCTACAGGGCCATGGCCTGAGCTTTGTGCCACAAATGAAGACAATACCTGAGTCATACAGTGGGATAGAGGACAGTGGATTAATGTCTTGTTATCTGGCATTGCCCTGGCCTTTCAGAATGGGAACCTTCAGATATGTGCCTGAGCCAAGCTGTGTGCAGGCAGAGGTTCTCCAGATTCCTAAGAACCACATACAGAATGACACTTATAGAAGACAGCTTTAAGAGCCTGTACATGATTCGCTATGTTTGTTCTGTCTGCCATGGCAACAGGTAATACTCCAGATGGTGAAGGCCCCATCAGCCTGGGTGTTAGAGACAGGAGATACAGAACAGAGGCCCCAGCCAAACCACTATAGACATATAACATGAGCAAGAAATCACCCTGCATTTTGTTAAGCCAGTGAGATGCTGAAACTGTTTGTTACAGCAGCAGAATGTAGCCTATCCTGACTGATACACAGCATGAGTTAGATCATTGGTTCTCAACCCTGGTGTACAGTAGAATCATCTGAAGAGTTTCAAAAAACAATGCCCATCTGTCATGGATTGAATTGTGTCCCCCAAAAAATGTCTGTAGCAACTTGGCTGGGTCATGAGTCCCAGTGTTGTAAGATTTTGTAATCTGATGTGATTTCCTTATGTGTTGTAAACTCTATCACTATGATGAGATTATATGTGATCTCCTTATGTGTTGTAAATTCTATCACTGTGTTGAAGTTATACTGATGAGGTTGACAAGATTAGATAGTGTCTTAATGCAATCTCTTTTGAGATATAAAAGAGAGAAGCGAGCAGAGACACATGGGAACCTCATACCACCAAGAAATCAATGCCAGGAGCAGAGCGCATCCTTTGGACCTGAGGTTCCTGCGCAGAGAAGCTCCAAGACCGAAGGAAGATTGATAACATGGACCTCCCTCCACAGCCGACAGAGAGAGAGAGCCTTCTCCTGGAGCTGATGCCCTGAATTTGGGCTTGTAACCTACAGGACTGTGAGAGAATAAATTTCTCTTTGTTAAAGCCATCCACTTGTGGTATTTCTGTTGGAGCAGCACTAGAGGACTACGACATCATCCCAGATCAATTAAGACCTAACCATTCTCTGAGATAGTGTGACAACTGTACCACAAGTATATGGACTGGGGTACATTGGGAATTTTGTAGAGTGGGGTTTGGAGGAAGAGAGAAACAGCAATGGGTTGCTGAGTATATAGAATAATGTCTTTACCGACAATTCTAAGAAAGCACAGTGGCTTATGAGCATCTCTACATACCAAGTAGTATATTTATTAAACAACAACAAGGAGCATTTGAGGTGTCGAAGTTGGTTGTGATTATTCTGAGAAATGTAACAGTTTTCCCAATCTACCAGCAGATACCGCTATCCCAGCCAGTTTAATTAACTTTTGTCGTGTGGTTCACTGAGTCTAGAAATGCAAAATTATCTGACTGTGTCCAGAGATTTGTCAAACACAACCTGAAAAAAAATCTACTTTCCATTTACTGTAAGGAAAGGAATGGAGGAGGAAGGAGGAATTCAGAAACAACACAAATGTATTACTGCAATTCCATTTTCTTAGAACCATACTTTGTTTCGAAAACAGAGAGAAATTAGTTGGACATGTGACAAACAGACAAAAATCCAAAATAATGAAAACTTGCTCTGAAAAAAAAAAAAAAACCATTATTAGTACGCCTGGAGAGATAGCATCTACGCAGCCAAAGATAAGCAGGGAGGCGGGAAGAAAAGGCTGTTGCAGAGATGGTGCTGCTGATACCCAGAAGAAAGCCACCCTGTTGATAATTGGCTAAGATTTTAAAATTAAAATACCGCTCATTTGGCTGACCCAGAACTGCAGAATTACAAGTGCATGGAAATTTTCCTTCAGTGGCAAAGAAGTCTCTGGGCAGGAAAGATGGGCTCCACATGCCTCTTTTGAAGTTGAGCAAAAACTATGGCTGAGCTGTTCCAAATGCATCTTCCACCTTTAGAGCAAAGGTTTGGATCAACAACACTATGGGTGGAGGGCAACTCCCCTGGATTTCCAGTTTCCTACTGCCTGAGTCCAACCAAGAGGAGTCGTTGAGGGGTACAAAAGGTTAACACGCGGCTGCTAACTGAAAAGTTGGAGGTTTGAGTCCACCCAGAGGCAACTCAAAAGAAAAGCCTGGTGATCTATTTTCAAAAAATCAGTCATCGAAAACCCTATGGAGCACAGTTCTACTCTGACACACATGGGGTCTCCATGAGTCAAAATCAACTCAATGGCATCTGGTATGTTATGGTACTGTCTGAACTCAACTGAGAGAAAGCGGGAGAATTGTGGCCCTTCCTCAAGGGGAAATAAAAGGGTAGGGGGTGACAGGAGTCAGGGAGACATGGAGCCTTTCATAAATGGCCCACTAATTGCTGCAATTCAGTTGCAACACATTTGCCTGTAAAATACATAAATATGGTTTCTAAAAAATAGGATCACAAGCAGTCCTTGGCAAGTGGAACAGTCTGAGAAGGGCTAGAGCTAAAAATAAAATCTTAAAAAACACACACACCCCTGGAGGACATTGCTAATCAATCATGGCTATCATTCCAGCTGAGTCCACGTGTGGTTGGAATCCTCAACATGGCATTCTAGGTTGTCACTACCAATCTCAAGGAGAGACTGGAGGAATTTGGGACAGACAGCCAGATCTGCCACAGTGATGATGAGTGCAGGACCCAGACCCTTTGTGGACTTTGCCACCAGCAACAAGAAGCACTGACCCTTCAGATTGTGGTGACACTGAAGGCGTGACCCTGCCTGCGAGCTACATTTCCATGGTGACTGTGGACGGGCCAGCCACACTACCAAGTTGAGGCCATGGGTTTAGTGAGAAGAGAACCAATGTTCAGTAGACCACACCTGACCACAGATCTGGAGTCCGAGAGTTGGGTAATGAATTAGTTTCCTCTTGCTGCTATAAAAATGACCACAAATGCAGTGGCTTAAAACAACACAAATTTATTTTCTTAGAGATCTGGAAGTCAGAAGTCCAAAATGAGTTTCACTGGGCCAAAACTGTGGTTTCATCAGGGAACTAAGTAGTTAACAGGACGGCAATCCCTCTGAAGTTTCCGTTTCCTTGCCTTTTCCAGCTTCTAGAGCTACATTCCTTGCAGTTCTTGGCTCATCGCCTCTTCCTTGATCTTCAAATACATCTAAATGCCTTCTTTCTCTCCTGTAGTCAAGTCTCCCTCTGACTCCCTCTTAGAAGGACACTTGTGATTACATTTAGGGTCCACCTGGATAATCCAAAATAATCTCCCAACTCAAACTCCTTAACACCATCTGCAAAGACCCTTTTGCCCTATAAAGTAACATTCACAGTCTCCAGGGATTAGAACCTGGGTATCTTTGGGGTGATTATTCAGTATACTACAGGTAACAATATTGACTCTACCACTTACTGGCTGTGTGACTTGGGAAGATTACTAAATCCCCTGGGTCCCTGTTACTTTATCTGTAAAATGATATAATAATGATACTTACTTTGCATGATTATTGTAAAGATTTAGAGAGAGTGCATGTTAAGGCTTACCACATTGCTTGGCACATAGATATCATTATTCATGGAAAGAAATCCAAGTTCAAAGCCAGAACATTGTCAGTTCTACACCTAGCTCTCCCACAGATCAGCTGTATGTCCCCGGAAAGTCGCTCTACCTCTCTGAATCATTCTTCATCTGTAGGATGGAGATAATATTATACCACTAGCTCCCCAGGGGTAGTTTTGAAAAACAAATGATACTGTCACACACAGCAAGCCTAAAACACCATTGGAACCACTAAATGATAACAATGAGAATAGGAGGAACAATAACAAAATATATTGTACGCTTATTATGTGACAGATATGGTTCTAAGTTCTCTACATGGATTGCCTCATTTGACCCTGAGAAATAGGTGTTATTGCCATCTCATTTTGCAGATGAAAAAAGTGGCACGGGAAGGTTAAGTAGCTTGTCCAAAGTCACATAGCTAGAAAGTGGTGGAACTGAAACATAAATCCAGGCAGTCTGACTCCAGAGCCCATTTCTAATCCCTTTACCCCTGCTGACTGCCACCCCCTTTCCCAACCCCACTGGGGGTAGGGCAAGGGATGGGGCAGACATTTCCTTCCTTCTGCTTCCTCAGAGTAGCCCAGATTTGGGGAGGTGAATCCACCAACAGAATTATGGGTGACCCCGGAGCAAATAACCTTAGGAACAGCCCCCCTACACCCCCCAGCACAGGCTCCCTTGGCCCATGTTTCACTCAAAACTGATTTTACTTCAAACTAAGGCCAAGTTCCATTATCATTACTTAATGTCAGTGTAACGGCAGTGTAATACCCAGGCTTTTTATGCAATATATCATCCCCAAACTTGGATGCCAGCAGGACACAGCAAAAATACAGCATCCCAACTTCCCAGTGTGCTCTTGGCCATCAATATTGATGGCACGTCATCAATCAAACGCAGCAGGCTTTTACATGCCCCCCTTTTTAACCAAGCCTTACCATGCATTACAATGGAATATTTAAAACCATGTACACATTTCATCAAGCCTTCATGACCACTAAATGCTTTCTGCTTTGCAGCTCCAAATATTATTCATTACGTCTAGACAGGTGGCATGCAAAAGTAAAGAAACTGCATGGGAAGTGAGTGTGATTAAGCACAAGGAGGGAGAAAGACACCAGCAGAATCTGGCCAGATACAGGCCCACACCCAGGTCGTGGCCACCAGGCATGAACGCATGCCTTCTCTCACCTGCTTCCTTCTCAGTCCACATGGTCTAGGAGTCAAGACGCCTGACTCAAATCCAGCTCTCCCTCCCCAGCCATGTGACCTTGGGCAGGTTGCTTCACCTCCACAAGCCTCCTGGTTCTTAACTGCAAAATAGGGATAATTCTCCCCACCTTAGGGAGTTTCTGAGGACTTCAATCAAGGCTTGCATGTCTCCAAGTCATGGCTCAAATATCACCTTTGCAGTAAACCTACTCTGCTTCTCCTGACTGTTTTATTGAGTTGTCACCTCATCTCCATCCTGGGTACTGCCAACCCTTCGTGTTGTTTTTGTTAGCCGTCAAGTCAACTCTGACTCATAGTGACCTCGTGTACAACAAAATGAATGCTGCCCAACTCTGCATCATCCTCACAATCGCCAGCATATTCAAGTCCACTGTTGCAGCTATCATGCTAATCCATCTCACCGAGGGAGTCCTGTGCCCTAGTTGGCTCTCTACTTCACCTCCAGGCAGCCATTCCCAATCCATTAGAGTCGACTAAACAAAGTTAGTAACCATCCTTTATATGGCAATGATTGCTAGAAGATCACCAACCCCACTTCCTCTACTCCATGGGCACATTCTATATCCCCAAACTTTCCTACACTCACTGTGCCGCAGCCAGAGTTCCAGTCGATGAAGTGTGCAAGGGAGTGATGGGCTGGCCCTCCCAAACCACCCATGAGGCATCTTCCATGCTCCTGTCTCCCCTCTGCAGATTGATACAGACAAACACTGTGGTCTTAAAGGCCCCATGTTGAAGACTGGGGAGACATAACATAAAAGAAGCCCAGGACACCAAACCACTGCTTGGAGGAGAGCCATCTGCCAACCAGGAAGGCTCTTTTACAAAAGCAAGAAATAAACTTTAACTGTAGATTTGACACTAAACAATTTGAGGTTATATGTACAGAAGCTAGATTTACCCTAATACAACCTTTTTTTCAAAATTTTTTTTCTCTAGATCTTATTTCTAGACTCAAGAACTTTTCTTTTGTTATGTAAATGACCAAAAGCATTTTCTAGTAGCTTAATGAGGCACGTGCACTCCAGATATGTTTATATTATGTTAGAGGGTACCGTGTGCTTGGCAAGCACAACTTTTAGCTCTAGGAAACACATAAAGAATTGCAAGATGCAATGTTTATCTTTGAACTGTGGATCGTCTTCTTGGGAAAATAAGACATAGCCATGTGAAATGACTGGCTAACCCAAAGCACTATCTGAAGAAATGTAGCAACAAAGGACATGATCAATAAGAAGTGATACAACTTCATCACCGCCTGTGTGCCTTAGGCACATTGCTCACCTTACCCTACCACTCACCCACCATCATCACCGCATACTTCAATTTCACCCCCTTCAATAACACATGCATAACAATTGCACCCACCTCATTGGATTGAAGGGACCCCTGGTGGCACAATGGTTAAAGCACTTGGAACCAAAAGGTTGGCTGTTTGAACCCACTAGCCACTCGATGGGATAAAGAATGTGGCAGTCTGCTTCCATAAAGATTTACAGCCTTCAAAATCTGATGGGGCAGTTCAACTCTGTTCTCTAACACCATGAGTCAGAATCGACTCGAGAACAACAAGGTTTCATTGGATTGAGGACACTAAGTAAATACGGGTGATGTGCTTACAACAGTAACTAGCACAAAGTAACTGTTCAATAAATGTTAGATGCTATTTTGGAAAGGAAGGATAGATCCCTGTGGACTAGAAAGCAGAAAATTAGTGTGGTGATGGCTAAGAAGGGGATAATCAAAAACCTGACGCCATCAAGTAAATTCTGACTCATCGCGACCCTATAGGACAGAGCAGAACTGCCCCGTAGGGTTTCCAAGAAGCAGCTGGTAGATTCGAACTGCTGACCTTTGGTGGGCAGCCAAGCTCTTAACCACTGCACCACCAGGACCAGGAGGAATTCATATATTACGTTCAGGGAAACAGTGAGAGAATCAGTCTAAATGTGACAAAAAATTTACAGAGACTTTCAAGCAAGGGAAATTCTTACCAGGACTAGATTCTGAGGGTCCCCAAATTATAGAATGAGAAATCAGTTTTTTTAACTCCTTACTTAGAAAAGAGAATAATGAAGGAATAAAGATAGATGGGTGGATGAATAGATGGAAGGATGAAAGGAAGAAAGAGAGGGAGGAAAAACTGAAGGAAGAAAGGAAGGATTGATCAGAGGGGATTTGACAGTGTGGCATAGTAGAGAAAACTCATACTTTTGGAGAAAGACCTGGATAGAAATTTCAACTCTTCTTTGTATTATTTATGTAATTTTGAATTAATTGCCTTCTTCACTAAACCTCAGTTTCCTGCTTATAAAACCCATATTGGGAGTCCCTGCGTAGTGCAAACAGTTAACACATTCAGCTGCTAACCAAAAGATTGGAGGTTTAAGTCCAGAGGTGCCTCAGAAGAAAGGCCTGGTGATCTACTTCTGAAAACTCAGCCATTGAAAACCCTATGGAGCACAATTCTACTCTGACACACACGGGGTCACCGTGAGTTGGAATCGACCTGATGGCAACTGGTATGCACGTATGTAATCCTCATATCAAATGGCAGCTTGATGAGAATTAAATGAGGTCAACTATATACAGTCCTGACACAGTGTCTGACTGTAGGGTAAGTCCAGTCTGTCATTCATTGTTAAACATATACACAGCATCTACGAAGGCCCTGCAGTTGGGATGAAGTTGTGGTCCCCAAGTACTAGCCTTCCCCTCCTCATGCTGCTTAGTAAAAGCCACAGTTGCTGCCACAACATGGGAAGCTTGGTTCCCAGCCCGGGCTTGGCTGGGAGCCAAACTGGCAGACAGTGGGAGCAAGAACATAAGCCCAGAAAATGCCATCATTTCACAAAGTCGAGAGCATTGTTTCGGGCTCTTGCACATCTCTATTAAGGTGGAGGCCTAGGATCCAGTGACGTATGAGAACGATTTCCCCTTGTTCCGCCAAACAGAACCAGGTCCAGGTCAGAGAAAGCTCCTGGTCTTCTACCTGTCACCTTCTGTCAAAAGAGAGCAACCTACTCATCACAATTTCTCAGTCACACTGAAATTTCAGCCCTGTGCTTTCTGTATTTAAAGCGGTAGGGAGTGAAGAGCCTGTTTACCGGAGTGAGAAATGAGAGTTACTAAAATATTTTATCATCAAAAACTCCAGTGGTCAGTTCATGCCCACAGTTCTAATCCAACAATTGGCTTGGCTGAAAACACAGTCGTCATTTCAGAAAGCAAGAGTGTGTTTGCCAGCCACGAGGCACTCACTGTTATTCTACAAAGGAAGAGGTTTCTGAGAGAGAGAGAGCTGTTTGGACCATTTCTACTCAAACATAGCAGGAAATGTGTCCTGCTGAGAGACGTCAGACCCAGCCGCTGTGGTTCTTCAGTGGGAATGCTCTCAGCGGGTGACCAGAAGTCTGCACTAGTAGTTTCTTGACGAGTTTGTTTTTTCCCTGAAATGTCAGAAGTGTTGGGAAAATAGTGGTGGGAGGAGAGGGGACAGAAGCAGGAGGTACACGGAATGCTTCTTAAAAATCATCAGAAAAACAGTGACCTGAGTGGGAAAGAAAAGGTGAAGCAAGTGCTGCTTGCCACAGAGGTGAGGCTAGAGAGGAGAAAGCATCACAGGCTAGCAGAGCGAGGACTCTGGGGGCAACATGCTCCAGGGCGCGCGGGGTTCAGTCTAGCTGCCTTCTGAGCAGGGCCAGCCACATCATTTGCAGTATCTGGAGCAAAATGAAGACATGGGGCACTTTGTGGAAAAAAGAAAAAAACAGAAAAAAAAATTCCATTAAAGCTACAAAAATATAAAACTTTTCTTTTCTTTCATGGTCTTTCTCTCAACTTGTCATGGTGCTTTGTATTTGCTATTTAATGTTGTTCAAAGTAAAGAAAAACTAGAATTTTGAATTATTAGCATGAATTTCACCATTCATTTTTACATTGTGCAATGCCAGTTTTAAAGGCAAATGTGTGGTTAGCTGCCATCAAGTCAACTCCTACTCATGGCGACCTTACGTACAAGAGAACAAAACATTTCCCAGCCCTGTGTCAGCCTCTCGATTGCTGGTATGTCCAGTCCATCCCTGCAGCTACTATGCCAGTCTACCTCTCTGAGGCTCTCCCTTGCTCTCATTGCCCCTCTACTTCACCAAACATGATGTCCTCCTCTAGAGAATGATCCCACCTGATGTTGCATCCAAAGCAAGTGAGTCAGCACTTTTCTGTTGTGATCTGTAGGGTTTTCATTGGCTACTACTTCTCAGAAGTAGGTTACCAGGCCCTTCTTCCTAGTCTGTCTAAGTCTGGAAGCTCCGTTGAAACCTGTCCACCATGGGTGACCCTGCTGGTGTTTGAAATACCAGTAGCATAGCTTCGAGCATCACAGCAACACACAGGCCACCACAGTACGACAAACAGACAGCTGGTGGAAATGCAAATATAAGACTTTTACCTCATATGCAGAATCACTGAGATTACTCAATTCATATTTCATGGCTTGTACACACATATGTATTTCATTCTTATCAGAACAGTGGAAATGCTGCACAAAACTAAATTGCTTTTATTTTACTTAGTAATATACACAATTCCATCAATCCTCTTGATCTTTGGCTTACTAATGAGTAAGGAGGAAATGAAATGACAAGGAAATAAAGTTCGCCCTATCTTTCCATTCCTTCTTAGTTACCATTTTCAGCACAAGGGGTTGCCTAATACAAGGAGATCACACAAGTAAGAAAGACTATGATAGACTTCCTTGGTGTCCCTGTTTCTTAGAGCACCGCTGCCGCCTTTCCCGGGTGAAGCAAGTTCTGGTTCTAATGGAAAATGTGGCCTCTCAGGGCTGTCAGAGGCCTCACTGGATTGCAGTGTTAACACACTTCCCTTATGCTCACTTTGGGTCTCCCTGGATTCCTACACAAGATGGGTCCACCAGATTCTGTGCTCAGGGGGCACCACGATATGCAAACAAGACAGCAAGGTTGGTACCTCCTCTGCTCACACACATGTTCCATTGTCCCATCAGGCTTCACTCAGAAAACACAAGCTCAGAGATAAGATTATTAGGAATTTTGAGACAGTGACAGCACAGCATTAAACCGAGTGTGGGGTCCTTCTGTGTGTGCAGCCCTGTGTAACTGCTTGCCTCTGAGTTTATGAGCTTCCCCGGGAGCCCCCAGTCTGCCCAGAAAACACAGTGTCCCAAAATGACTGGACTCAGTGCCCCATAGGCTCCAGGGTGTTCTTTCTCCACTCAGGGTCTTTGTTCATGCATTTCCGTCTGTCTGGAGTGCCCGCCCTCCCCCCGCAGACCACCTCCACCACACTCATCATGCCATTGTACTGCAAGCACTTAGCAGAGTGCATGGCACATTGCTTTTGTTCAATCAGTGGTAGCTAAGGTACAAGCTCCAAAAGCAGAAGGGCCTTGTCTATTACGTGTGTCCTCAGTGCCTGGCACATATAAGGGGCTCAATGTATCATTTTTAAATCAAAGAATGAATGAATGATGTTTCTTTTAAGATTCAACATAAGTCTGACCTTCACCCGATTTCTCCCAATACCCTATGAACTAATGAAATGTATTTCTACTATGACCTATAGTGCTGGAGTTTATTCCCTCATCCATTCAGTAGCTATCTGAAGGTCTACTATGGGCCTTACACTGTTAGAGGTACTGTTGCTGAAGTGACAAACAAGACAGGAACAACCCCTGCTCTCATGGAGCTTATGGTTGAGTCGGGGAGACAGGTAACACACACGGAAACAGAACCATGTAATAGAATTTCAAGTAGTGGTGAGCACTTTGGGTTGATACAGGGATACTGGTGGGAAGGCAGGAGCTATTTTGATAGAATTGTCAGCAAAAGGGTCTCTAAGGAGATGACACTTTAGCTGAGACATAAATGAAGTGTGGGGATATGCCACGCTAAAGGCTGAGGGAGAGAACATTCCGGATCAAGAGGTGGCATGCACAAAGGCCCTGAGGCTCGGCAGGTTGGAAGACAAACAAGAACGCTATGTGGCTACAGTATAGCAGCTGAGGGGAGACTGAGAAAATGGGGTCAAAGGGGAACGTAGGAGGTCAGTCATGCAAGGTCTCATAGACCATGGCAAGGTGTTTTGATTTTACTCTAACAAAATACATTGGAGGGTTCTGACCAGGGGGTGACATGATCAGACTGATCTAAGTCCCTCTGGCAGCTGTGTGGTGGATAGACTGAAGGCAGTGGGGGTGGGAGTAGAGTCAGAGAAGCCTGTTAAGAAGATTTTCTGACAATGCAGTCAATAGGATATGATACTGTGGACAAGGTCTTTGTTGAATGACTGTTCAAAGGAGTAGTCCTGCACACAGGTACTTTATATGAGAGAAAGGCCTGAAGGGGGAGGGCAGGGGGAACTGTGCCTGTTTGACCTGCCTGTATTAGTGATGGATATTCAAGAAGTGCCTGGAGATGGATCAGACAGCCCTAATGCCCTGCTCATCGGTGGTCAGCCTGTCTCAAGTCTTGCCAAATCCTGGTGTTCACGGTGTATTAAATCCCCAATAAGGTAAAGGAACACAGCATAACTCACTGTCGTCTTCATCTGCTTCCTAATTTATAGTGCGGTAAAAATGGCACCTAAGATCCTAGCAACATCTGCCCTATTATTCACCCGGTAGTTAATTCAAGGTATTTTGTCAACCACAAGTGGCAGAAAAGATGAGTGCCATGGAAGCCTCTTACAGATAGTATGCTGAAGATCTCAGATACTCCTTTCTGGGTAATGACCCCACATCTGTGGGACAGCATGGAATAGGGTGGCAGCTTTAGATGCTGTTATTCTTGAAGTATGTGACCTGCCACATATGTCCCCTGGAAACGGCTCGGAGCTGAATGATTGAAGACGTGTTAAGTACTGGGTTTGAGGCTCAGAAGGCTTACCAGGCAGGTTTTAATCTGCCTGAAAGATTCCTTCCTCTGTAATGCTTTGAGTAAGATAAACACTCAGGGAAGCCTCTTTCCTAGGGGATACAGTGAGAACATGAGTTGGTACCTCCTTCTGTAACAGTTTTCAGGATGTTTTTTCCAAGAGTTGGTAATACAATCTTCAGGCAAGTTAAGGATCCATCCTGGACTGAGTGACACTTCACCCTTACCCCTTGTCAGGGGAAAAGGTCATTCTGCAAAAGTAGGTCAACAGGTTCCAATTTAACCACCCACAAAGGAAATGCAGTTGCTGGGGGGGACACGGCACCCGGCACCCTGTCTGATACATAATAGGAACTTAAATGAATAAGTGAATGAATGGATGCTGTTAGTTCACAGCTGGTGAGGCCAGGAGTAGGCACTGAAGCCCTCTCAGCCACTTGTCTTCCCAGCATCTGAGCACTTGCCCTATGGATGAATGATTGAAAATGGTGAGATCATGGGATTAACATGAGCTCATCCATGACTCAGACGCCCATATAGCTTAAAGAAGTCAAACAATGGAACTGAACAAAAGTGTACATGGGAATAATAGGCATATGTTATACACCCAACCCCTGCCCCTATAGCATATGATACTGTCCCCATGCCCCTTGGCCACAGCTGAAGAGGTTGGGGAGAACACCTGATCCAAGGATAGCTCCTCCACAGACTGAGTTGAAACAATAAGATCCTCTCTTGAGAATTTGATTGAAGAGGCACAGAGTCTGTTATCACTCAGCAGTGGATGCTGGAGGTCACAAGGTAGAGCAAGGATCAGAAAACTTTGGCCCATGGGCCAAAGCTGACCAGCCACTTGTTTTTGTAAATAAAATTTCACTAGAATATAGGCGTGCTCATTAGTTTGCATATTGTTTATGGGTGTTTTTGCACTACAACTGCAGTTGTGAGTAGATACAACATAGACCACATGGCCCACAAAGCCAAAAACATTTACTATTTGGCCCTTTACAGAAAATGCTTGCAGTGCGATGGATCGCTTTTATTTGGACTTTCTTGTCATGGTCTTATAACTCCCACAAAATGATTAGGTGAAATTACGCAAATAAGGTGCTTGTGGCCCACCAAGGGGATTGAACAGTTTACTAACTATGCAGTTAAGGTGCATGGAACTCTGTAGGAGTGAGACAATGCAAATAAAGTGTATGGAACCCTAACAAGGGGACTGGTTGGTTTTGCCTTCCTGCTAGGCTTAAAAAGAGAGCCAAGTCCAGAGCAAGGGGGGAGTTCACTACCGTCAAGAAAGAAGAACTGGGAGTGGAGTACATCCTTTGGACCCAGGGTCCCTGTGCTGAGAACTTCCTAGACCCAGGAGACAGACAGCTGTAACACCGGAGACAGTGTGAGATGGCAAGGAGCAGTGGCAGACAAACAGCAGCAGCAGAACCAGGATACTGGTGCAAGATGGCACAGTGGGCTTCCCGGACCACAGGAAAGGTATCTACAGTAGGCGTGCTGACCCACGGAGCAAGAGAGCTGGGAACCTTAGGGCAGGAGGCATCCTGGAGGAATGGGGTGCCTCTGGGCACTTATCTGCCCAAGTAGGACACAGGCCAGCCCTGAGTGGGGCCAAGGGCAGAGGGCGGAGAGAAGAGGCCTGTCCTGAGAGGGCTGAGAAGAGCCTGTCCTCAACGGCCAAAAGTAGTCCTGCATGGCCGAGAGGAGCTGAGAGAGCTGTCCTGCGCTGAAGAAGTGAGAATTTGCCTACATGCTTCCTGACTCTGATCCCAAGTTGTAGCCTGTTGATCCTGATCCCAAGTTATAACTTGTTACTTCCCTAATAAACCCCATAACAGTCAGTATTATCTGTGAGTTCTGTGTGGCCACTGCAACAAATTAACAAACCGAACAGAGAAGTAGAGAGTGCCATGGGAGAGATGGCTAGTGTCAGAAATGGTAAAAAAGATTGGAGAGAGGAGGTATGTCTGACCTCCTTCTCACAGGAATCAGCTTTGGGTTGATGATGATGGTGATTCTCTCTCCTTCCCCTTGTGAAGTTAGACAAGGTCTAATGCCATAATGCCATTTTATTATAATGTCTCTTCTCCTGTCCTCCTGTTTTATGCTCCAAGACCCAGTATGACTTTGCTTTTTGCTTCTACCCAGTGCTTCGTGTGTGCCGGGTACTGTTTTAAGCACTTTAAGTGTACTTGGTTGTTGTTACAAAAAAAAAAAGAGAAAACAGTTGTCATGGAGTTGATTCCGACTCATAGCGACCCTATAGGACAGAGTATAACTGCCCCATAGGGCTTCCAAGGAGCCGCTGATGGATTTGAACTTTGCCAACCTTTTTGGTTAACAGCCTAACTCTTAACCACTGTGCCACCACAGACCCAGTTAATTCTCACAATAACCCTGTGAGATAAGCATTGTTATTATCCACATATCCCAGATGAGGAAATTGAGGGTCAGTGAGGTAAGGTAGCTGCCCAGATCCACACAGCCAGTAAGTGGCAGAGACAGAGTTTAAACCCAGGCTGTTTGCACAGTGCAAGCTCTCCACCACCACACGGTGCTGCTATTAAGCTTAATCCTGGGTTTTCTGACCCCTCTCCATTCTCTCTAACCAGCATGTAAGTACATACACGCTGTACCGTTCTTCATGTGGTGGCTAAAATTGTGTGCTCATTTGTCTCCTATAGAGCTGTGCCATGGTTATCTCTGCACCTACCTGGCTCTAGTAGTTGCTCTGAAAACACTGAAAGAAATGGATGAATTTGGTCTGTGTCAGTGGGCTTGTGAGCAGCCCTGCACCTGCCAAAAATTTCATAGGGATCATTTTAGGATCTCTGTTCCTTAGCCAGATAAACCATTCGGGAGATCATGGTAAAAATAAGATTGCATCTGAGAAGTTTCCACCTTCCTGTGATTCCACAACATCTCCAGGAAACTTCCCCAGTCCCTTGGAGACACATACTCTTAATGAACAGAGAAAAGAATGTAGTATTTGAGTTTGAAAGTAAGGACCTTATCCAACAGACTGTGGTGACCGCAGAGTAGCTAAAACCACAGCTGCTGTCTCGCCATTTTCAGAAAATGAACCCACAGGTATCTGATTTTTAAGAGCTGACAGCTCTTTATCAACTCTTTTGACCTGGGTGTCCCCAGCCTGGGGAATGAGCTGGAAAAAGACATCACAAGCCCACTTTCCTATGGCCTGGTTCAAGGGTACAGGAGGACACTGGGATTCTGGGAGGCCATTTCTGCCGGGGAGGAACCACCTTCAAATACACTCTGTGGGTTACATGAGGTGTTTTCTAAACTTCACAAAATCATGATCAAGAGGTATGGTACCCCAGTCCTGGGGGCCACTAAAGTGAAGTCACAGATCCCTTTAAATTTCTATCTATGTCTTTTTCTCTAGCTCTCAAATGTAAGCTCTTTGAGGGATGGGCATTGTCTTAGTTTCCTAGGTCTGCCAAAGTGAGTGGCTTTAAAAAAACAGAAATTTATTTTCTCAAAGTTCAGGAGGCTAGAAGCCCAAATCGGCAGGATCATACTCTCTCTCCCTCTGTCTGCTTTGGGGGAAGATCCTTCTTTGTCTCTTCCAGCCCCAGGCATCTCTTGGCATTCCTTGGCCTGCAGATCTATCTTCACATGGCATGTTTCCCCTATGTGTGTGTCTCTTTCTCCATGTCTGTTCTCTCCTTTTATAAGATACCACTTAGAAGGGATTATGATCCACCCTCTCTGGCCTGACCTGCTTAACTTAACCAACAACATCTGCAAAGAAAAACCCTATTTCCCCAAACATGGTCTCACTGAAAGGTACAAGGGTCGGAACTTCAACATATCTTCTTGGGGGACACAATTCAATCTATAACAGGCATCTGACATGTTAACCGCTGTGTCCCCAGAGTCTGGCATAGGTAGGCACTCAAATACTTGTTGACTAAAGGTTCACCATGTGATGCAAAATGACACATGAATAGCTACCAAGTTTGGAGCAGTATCTTTGAGCTATTGCTGCATAACCAACCACTCCAAATCTAGTGGCTTAAAACCATAAGCCTATATCATTGCTCATGAATCTCCAAGTCAGTTGGATGGTTCTGATGATTTGGGCCAGACTTGGCTAAGTTCAGCAGGGCTGTTTCATGTGTTTGTGGGCAGCTGGCAAGTTGGCTTGTGGCCATTGATCTAGGATGGCCTACCTCACATATCTGGTGGTTGGCTAGCTGTCATTGGAACTTTAGGGATGAATTGGCCACATGTTTATTATCTATTAGGCAACTCAACCTTGTTCCCATGACAGTGGCAAGGTTTTAATAATGAAGGATCTAGGCTTAGATCTGGCACACCACCACTTCTGTTGCATTCTATAGGTAAAACAAGTCACAAGGCCAGCCCAGATTCCCAGGTTTCCATGCGGTTGGAAAACAGACTCCACATCTTGACAGGAAGAGTTGCAAAGTCACATTACAAGGGGTATATTATGGCCATTTTTGAAGCCTACCATACAGGTATATTTCAAAATCTATGTCTAGAAATACAGGTTAAATGGCGTACAAAAAATGCATTGTTGGAAGTTCCTTCCTGGATACTTCAAGGAGACAAGCTTTGACTCCCTGAGCTGACACAGGTCTTAATCTGTCATCATGCTGTAGATGTACTACTCCAACAGCACCAGTAGTAGGTATTCAATTATTTGATTCCTCCAGTGGAGGAGGCAAGTAAAAATAATTAGAATTATGAGGATCAAAAATCAAAAATAATAATAAAGGAGAGGAGCAATAGCCATTGTACGTATCCCAAGGGTATGACACATATGGGGCAGGGCCCTTTGTATGTATTATTTCTAATCCTTACAAATACCAAAGAGGTATTTTTAAACCACTTCCCTGATGTGGATACAAGCTTAGAAAAGTAACTCACTTGCCCCAGTACTGGTGTGAGAATGCAAGATCAGGTTTGCCCAACTCCAGAGTGAGGGCTTTGTCGGTCCATAATGCCCAGCTCACGTCTGAACATTCCAGGAACAGAAGCAAAGTGGGGAAGTAATTCACTCTACATGGCTCTACCCCCTTGGTACTTGTCATGGTTTGAATCATGTCCCCCAAAAAATGTGTGTATCAGTTTGGCTGGGCCATGATTCCTGGTACTGTGTGATTTTCCTGTATATTCTAAACCTGCCTCTACGATGTTAACGAGGGAGGATGGGTGGCAGTTGTGTTAGTAAGGCAGGACCTGATCTACAAGACTGGATCGTGTCCTGAGGCAATCTCTTGAGATATAAAAGACAGAAGTGAGCAGAGAGACAGGGAGACCTCATACCATCAAGAAAGCAGTGCCAGGAGCAGAGCGCATCATTTGGACCGGGGTCCCTGTGCCGAGAAGCTCCTAGTCCAGGGGAACACTGATGAGAAGGCCAAGAGAGAGAGAAAGCTTTCCCCTGGAGCTGACTCCCTGAATTTGGACTTTTAGCCTACTTTACTGTAAGGAAATAAATTTCTCTTTGTCAAAGCATCCACTTGTGGTATTTCTGTTGTAGCAGCACTAGATGACTCAGACAGTACTTAAGCACACTTCTGGGCCCGGCAGAGCCTTCTTTCCTCTGCTAGACAGGCCGCTGGTCAATGTAGGGTCAATGTTTTAGTAGCCATGAGGGCAGCTGCATTATTTAAGTTTTTATTGTCTGATTACTTAGGGAAACAGTATAGCTTAATTTTATTCATTCCTATTGATTTATATATCTTGGCTCTTTCCAGAAAGATTTGAGGAAACTTACAACAGAAACAATACAGTTAAACGTAGAATCCCATAAATCAAGTGCTGGTAGGAATGTATTCCCAGAACCACTTTTTCCGTGGATCTTTTTGCTGTCTTTATCTGGGCAAAATGAGAAAGCACATCACCACAGAATCTCAGCCCTGGAAGAGGCCATAGCATGTCTCAAACTAGAGAACACAGAATTCACTGGGGCATGTGTTTAAAATGCAGTTGGCCTAGCCCCATCCCCAGAGATTCTGGTTCCGGTGGTCTCTGTGGGGTCTTAAAACATGTTTTTAATTTTCCAGGCAATTATGTGCCCTGTATCACATAGATTGAGGAACACTGACAAAATCTAAACCATTTAACAATGAAGGTATTGCCCGGCTAGCATTCACTTTAAATTAGCATACTTACTGAGAGTCCACTATGCACTAAGTAGAATGTTAGGTCCCAGAGGTAGAAAGATAATAAGAGGAGAGTCCCTGTCCTTAAAAAGCTCAAAGTCTAGCCACAGTGACACTGAATTACCAATTGTGTCACCATGTATTTATTGCCACAAACTTAAACCTATGAACCCTTTGAGGAATTTGGGTAAGTTTCATATACAAGTGTCTCTGTGGGGAGTGATGCTGATGAATCCTGGCTCTTCATTTGTCAGCTGTATGACCTTGGGCAGGTGACCTAACATCTCTAGGACTTGGATTCTTCATTTATAAAGTGGTGGTAAGGGTAGTACCTACCTCATTAGGTTGTGAGAGTTCAATGAGAGAATAAATAGGTGATGATGGTGGTGGTGATGGGGATGAAGGTAGTTGTGGTAATGGTGGTAATAGGGGTGGCGATGATAATGATGGTGGTGGTGATAATGTTGAAGTTTGCTGTGGTGGTGATGACAGTGATGGTGATAGAGGTAGTGGTGATGGTGGTGATAGTGGTGACAGGGATAGTGATGGTGGTGGCAATTTAATTTCTCCCCAGTCCACATGGAAACAAAACCAAAGACTGAAAGAAGCTGCAGCCCAAATGGCAAGGAAAGGAAAATACCAATACCTGGCTGCAGAGCGAGTTCTTCATTTCCCAATTCCCAAAGAATAGAGAAGACTGAGATTTGGGATAAGGAGTAAGGAGATAATGAGTTCCATTTTGGCTAATAAGTTTAAGATAAACAGAGTTTCCAGCTGGAAATGTGGTTCTATAGCTTTGGAGAAACAGGGAAACATGGAGGTAGGAAATAAAGATTTGAGAATCAGTCACACATTCAGAGAAGGTACAGGGAAGAGAATGTATGAGGAAAACACGTAGACAAAGAAGAGAAGAGAAAAGACGATATAGGTACAAAATTGTAAGTCAGTGCAATGCTAGGACGCTTCCCTCTAAAGTAAGGTTTTCCTTGGGTATAGTAGTTTAGTCAGTTATGAATCCAACTCATTTCTATCTTGTCTGAAAAAGATACCACAGAAAATATTACCCAATGCCTTGATGAAATCAAAATATGCTACATGTATATTTTCAACATGATCTTCCATCTAATAAATTCAGTAGAAGATGAAATAATGTTAGTTTAACATGACTGGTTCTCAGCAAACCTATGCTAGGTCCAGTGATTCTTGCTTTCCTTTCTATGTGATCACAACTAGCTCTTTAAAAATCCTTTCACAATTTTTCTAAGTTTTTATTGTGCAGTTTCAAGATTCTGCCTGTTTTCCCTTTTTGTAAAATTAAAACACTTGCCCTCTACAAGTAGCTAGCTACTCCTCATGGTTTCTCAAAAATCACATATTACAGTGTCACAATTTCAGCTGAAAGTTGTCTCCACTGCTGTATAACTGGTGTTGACCTATGACCTCTGAACTCATCTAGTAATGCTCTATAACTTAAGATACCCTTACCCGTCTTCAAGTGCTGATGCCTTCTAAACCATATTTGTCCTCATTTTTCCAGTTTGAAGACGAGTTTCCTTTCCAGAGATGGAGGAAGCATACTGTTCTGAGTTAGAATGTTGAATTTGCCGGATACCCAATGCATGAGCTGTTCATGGAAGACCATATCTTTATACCTAGAACATTTCAGCCACATAACCTGCCCTATAGGCTATGACCACCACTCATACTGGCTCACCTACTTCTACTGCAAACCACTTCACACTCCCTGATCCACCCTACCCCTTTCATATTATTCTTGGTCGCTAAAGAGATTGGGTTGGAATTCTCATAACTAACCAAAGAAGGAGAAGCCCTTGGCCAGAGGCAATATTAAAAGCTATTTGATAGTATTAAAACCTAGATAGGATCTGTTAGGACTGGGATGTTCCCAAAATTTATTCATTAATTCTACCAATATTTATAGACCTCTTGTTAGGTACTAGTCACCATGATGGCATTGGAGTTACAATGGTGAGGAAAATGATACAACCACAGCCCTCATGAAGTTCAAAGTCCACAAAGGGAGAGAGATAGTTATCTATTATACAATCAAATGTAAAATTCAGACCCTTAAGTGTTATGAGGGAGGGTAGGATAAGTGATTCTTTGATAGTGTGAAATACGAATATTCCATTCTAGTCAGGAATATCAGGGAATGCTTCCCTGAAGAAGGGACCACTGAGCTGAGATCCAAAAGAAGCACAGGGATTAACCAGGTCAGAGTTTCCCACCCTGGCTGCATATTTGAACCACCAGAGGAGCTGTTAAAATGCAGATTCCTAGGCCACCCTCTAGACCAATGAAATTCAAATATTTGATGCCCAAGCATTGGTATTTTTAGGAGCCTTCCTCCCATCTACACCTAGTTGACTTCAATATGTAGCTCAGGTTGGGAACCACTGAACTAGGAAAACAAGACTGGGGATGTAGGGAAGGGCATGTACAAGGTCTCAGGAAGGAAAAGGAGATGGCCGTTGGTGGAACCTAAAGAAGGTTGGTGTGGTTGAGCACAGAGAGGAAGAGGGGGCATGATGGGATGAGGCAGCAAAAGAGGCCAGGGGTCAGGCAGGACCATGCAGGCCATGTTAGGAATTTTTTTTTATTTTAATATGAATGGGAATCTAGCAGAGTTTTTTTGTTGTTGTTGTTGTTTTTCTTCCCAATGTTTATTTTCACCATTACATTTTGGCGGTGATCAGCTTTGCATGCTGAAAAGGTCATTCTGACTTCCTGATGGAGAACAGATTGGAGGGAGCAAGAGGGATGAGAGTTGGTTTGTGTGTGTTGATGAGGCAGGGAGAGGAGGCACGCCTGATCTACAGGTTGAGAGCTGGGCACAAATACTGCTATCCCCAGGGCAGCGGCAGAGGGCGGGTGAGGTCCATCAATCTGATGACCTTTACAAGAGGAGGCGGCCTCACCAAGCAAGCCAGCATTTTTGGCAGCCTCAGCAAGCACTAATCAACAAGTGTGGTTAAAATTACTCTCCTCAGGAGTACAGCACACACTGGCTCCAACAGCCTCGCTTGGCAAATGCCTGGGTGAGGCTGCCTTGATCCAGGCAGCCTGCCAGAAGTCACAAGCTCTGCTTAACTCCTTCACAGCCCCAGTGCCGGCCACCATGCCAACATACACAACCTTAATATGGTTACAGCATCTTAAAGTCCCAAGGAAGGGGGCAGAGGGATGTTCCTGCACAAGCACAGTAACAGAGAGGAAAATTGTCAGCAGTGATTCTTGGCTGAGATTGGCAACACACACTGTCACTTGAACCTATCAATAGACTAGGCTGATGATGTTTTTCACTTAACACCTAGAGACGAGGCTGTCAGAAACTGGCAGGAGATCCCTGCATGCCCTGCCAAGAAAAAGGAACATGAAAATCTGTTGAAAGCCATGCTTGCTAATAAATAGACCCATGGAATTCTTTTTTAAGGAACCCTGGATTTTAGATATCTAGGCAACTTTTGCCAGGGACTCAAAAAACCCTATCAAGCCAGGAGTTCTCTCTGCAGCTCCAGTTTTCACATGACTTTGGCTTGTTGGCAGAGGAAAGGAGCCAGGCAGATGCTGAATGAAGGAGGGGCCTCAAAGATACTAAAAAGAAAAACTAGGTGCCCTCAAGTCAACTCTGACTCACGGTGACCCTACATGTGTCAGAGTAGAACTGTCTACGTATGTTTTTCAACAGCTGAATTTTCAGAAGTAAATCCCCAGGCTTTACTCTCAAGATGTCTCTGGGTGGACTCTGTTCTCCATCAGGAAATCAGAACGATCTCTTCAGAATGCAAAGCTGATCATGGCCTTCAACCTTTTGGTTAGAGGTGAGCGCATTAGTTTACACCACCCAGGGACTCCTCAAATATACTGTGGCTTTGTTAGTTGCTGTCAAGCTGATTCCAACTCATGGAAACCCCATGTGTGCAGAATAGACTGTGCTCCGTAGAGTTTTCAAGGCTGTGACCTTTCAGAAGCAGATTGCCAAGCCTGTCTTCCAAGGTGTGTCTGGGTGGGTTAGAACCTCCAAACTTTCGGCAAGTAGTCAGAGCATTTAACATTTGTGCCTCCGAAGGGACTCCCAAAGATACCAATCTTTGCAAATTCTAGCACGGGGTCCGCAGTCAACGCACAAAGTAAGCAACCATATGATACCCACCTAGGCTTCACTGACATTCCCTAGGCCACTGGGCCAGGATCCCAGGGTTACCTAAATTAGGAGAGGGCATGGGAGACTCAATGGAGGGTTCAGAGGGAAGATGCAATAAACCAGGCCATCACTGCCTGGCTATTGTGCAGTCATCGATGCCCTTGATTGAGTATGTCCAATAGGACTGCCCTTCCGCACCCCTGAAGTTAGGTAAAGTCATGTGGCTTGCTTGGCCAATGAAACGAAAATGGAAGTGATGCACGGCACAGTTCAGGGAAGAAGCTTTAAAAGGCAGTGCACAATTTCCCACTTGCTCTTTCTTGTGGCGGATGGCAGTGTCCCAGACAGTGGCTGCTCCAGTAACTGGGTGCCAGAGTGAGGACAACATGAGGAGAGCCCCCAGCTGGCCCTAGATAGACATGAAGCATGAGTGAAAGATAACACTACCTGTTTTAAGTCTTTGAGATATGGGGTTACCACAGCATAACTTAGCCTACATGCTGCCTCATGGAGCCATCCTAAACGACTCCGATCTTCCCTCACACTCCTCCCTGTCATGAGAAGGCTTATCACACTGGTTATAGTACAACATGTCTGGTTCTAGTCTACCATCTTGGGTGAGGTTCTTAAACTCTCTGAACCTCAGTTCCTTCAAATCTAAAATGTGAATAATAATACTGTCTGCTCTCTAAGGTTTTTACAATAATTAAATAAAATAATGTCTAGAAATGATTACCTTCTACTGTAGGCTGTGTAGAAAATAGTTTTCGTAGTAGGTCTGAGACTGCTATTCTTAGAAAGGTCTATTTGCAAGGTTCGCCTTTGGCTGGCATCTGGGAATTTGGATTTTGGGAGTGTTTCCACCACTTCCTAACTGATAAGAGTGGTTCACTGTGCCTAACTAAACTGTTTGTACAAATAATGTGGTTTATTCTGAATACATGTTTTCCCTCTGTGAATCTGGAATTTTGGTACACATCAGATACAGGGTGCCTACGTGTTGTTGTTGTTGTTAGGTGCCATCAAGTTGGTTCTGACTCACAGCAACGCTATGTACAACAGAACAAAACAGGCCCAGTCCTGCACCATATTCACAATCATTGCTATGTTTGAGCCCATTGTTGCAGCCACTGAATCAATTCATCTCGTTAAGGGTTTGCCTCTTTTTCGCTGATTGTCTACTTTACCAAGCATGATGTCCTTCTCCAAGGACTCATCCCTTCCGATAACATGCAACTATTTTTTAATTATCTTCAATAAAATTTGAAGATTGAATCATCTTTAGATTGCCTTTGGATCACTTTGCTTTGGAAAGGCATGAATATGGATCTCTTATAGTGGGTTGGCCAGGTAGCTGTCTTCCAAATTTCTCAGCATGGATGAGTAGGCGCTCCCAGCTTTGCATCTGTTCAGTGAAACATCTCAGTTGGCATTCCTTCAGTTCCTGGAGCCTTGTTTTTTGTCAATGCCTTCAGTGCACCTTGGACTTCATCCTTCAGTACCAATGACTCTTGATCAAATGTTAACTCCTGAAATGGCTGAAATTTGACCAGCCCTCAGTTGACACCCTGAGCATTGAGTCTCTAAAGCTCTTCCCTGGTAGACCACATTTCACAAGTGTTGTCATAACTCATTGCTGGGGGAACTAAGTGCATCCCGTGTGACTCCACATGGATGCTTATGCCTGGCTTCCCCTGGACTTCATACCATGTGCCTGTTCCCTTTGCTGATCTGTGTCCTTTTGCTGCAATAAATCACAGCCATGAGCACAGCTGTATGCCAAGTCCTTGAGACCTCCTAGAGAATCACTGAAACGGGGGGTGGTCTTGGGGACCCCGATACACACTCACACACTTATAAATATTGTTGTTGTTATTGTTAATTATTGTCAAGTTGATTCCAACTCATGGTGTTGCCATGTGTGTAGAATAGAATGGCTCCATAGAGCTTTCAGTGCTGTGAGCTTTTGGAAGCAGATTGCCAGGACTGTCTTCAAAGGTGTCTCCGTTTGGGCAAATAGTCAAGCATTTAACCATTTGTGTCACCCAGGGACTTTTTCATAAGTTTGTTACTATTAAAAAAATAAAACAAAGAGAGACAAAGTGAAAGAAACCAAAATGTTTAATTTATAGGTAACCATGAAACAAATTCTTCAGCTTTAATTTGAACTTTCATAAGAGCAATTGATGGTTTGTTCTGCAGTCGGCCCCTGGCCTTGTTCTGACTGACGATATTGAGCTTTTCCATCGTCTCTTTCCACAGATGTAGTCAATTTGATTCCTGTGTATTCCGTCTGGCAAAGTCCATGTGTATAGTCACTGTTTTTGTTGGTGAAAAAAGGTATTTGCAGTGAAGAAGTTGATTGGTCTTGCAAAATTCTATCGTGTGATCTCTGGCATTGTTTCTATCACCAAGGCCATATTTTCAAACTACCAATCCTTCTATGTTTCCAACTTTCACAGTTAAATCACCCACAATTATCAATGCATCTTGACTGCACGTTCAATCAATTTCAGACTGCAGAAGTTGGTAAAAATCTTCAGTTTCCTCATCTTTGGCATTAGTGTTTGGTGCGTAAATTTGAATAACAGTCGTATTAACTGGTCTTCTTTGCAGGCATATGAGTATTATCCTATCACTGATAGCATTTTACTTCAGGATAAATCTTGAAATGTTCTTTTTAATGATGAATGCAACATCATTCCTCTTCAATTTGTTATTTCCAGCATAGTAGACCATATGACTGTCAAATTCAAAATGGCTAATACCAGTCCATTTCAGTTCACTAATGCCTAGGATATCAATGTTTATGCATTCCATTTCATTTTTGACGATTTCCAATTTTCCTGGATCCATATTTCTTACATTCCAGGTTCCAGTTATTAATGGATGTTTGCAGCTGTTTCTTCTCATTTTCAGTCATGCCACATCAGCAAATAAAGGTCCCAAAAGCTTGACTCCACCCATGTCATTAAGGTAGACTCTACTTGGAGGAGGCAGCTCTTCCCTAGACGTCTTTTGAGTGCCTTCCAACCTGAGGGGCTCACCTTCCGGCACCATATCACACAATGTTCTGCTACTATTCATAGAGTTTTCATTGGCTAAATTTTTTCAGAAGTAGACCGTCAGGTCCTTCTTCCTAGTCTGTCTTAGTCTGGACGCTCAGCTGAAACCTCTCCACCATGAGTGACCCTGCTGGTATTTGAATACCAGTGGCATAGCTTCCAGCATCACAGCAACATGCAAGCCCCCACAGTACAACAAACTGACAGACATGTGGGTGCGGCAACCACAAAGCGATTGCGGAACAGACCATCAATTGCTCATATGCAAATTTAAACTGAAGCTGAAGAAAATTAGAACAAGTCCACGAGAGCCAAAGAACAGCCTTGAGTATATCCTACCTGAATTTAGAGACCATCTCAAGAATAGATTTGACGTGTTGAACACTAATGACAAAAGACCAGACAAGTCGTGGAATAACATCAAGGATATCATACGTGAAGAAAGCAAGAGGTCATTAAAAAGACAGGAAAGAAAGAAAAGACCAAAATAGACGTCAGAAGAGACTCTGAAACTTGCTCTGGAACATAGAGTAGCTAAAGCGAATGGAAAAAATGATGAAATAAAAGAGCTGAACAGAAGATCTCAAAGGGTGGCTCAAGAAGACAAAGTAAAGTACTATAATGACATGTGCAAAGGCCTGGAGTTAGAAAACTAAAAAAGAAGAACACACTTAGCATTTCTCAAGCTGAAAGAACTGAAGAAAAACATCAAGCCTCAAGTTGCAATAGTAAAGGATTCTATGGGCAAAATACTGAATGATGCAGGAAGCATCAAAAGAAGATGGAAGGAATACATAGTCACTATACAAAAAAAAATTAGTTGTCGTTCAACCATTTCAGGAGGTAGCATATGATCAAGAACCAATGGTACTAAAGGAAGAAGTCCAAGCTTCACTGATAGCATTGGCAGAAAACAAGACTCCAGGAATTGACAGAATACAAATTGAGATGTTTCAACGAATGGATGCAGCTCTAGAAGTGCGTACTTGTCTATGCTAAGAAATTTGGAAGACAGCTACCTGGCCAGCCAAATGGAAGAGATCCATATTTATGCCTATTCCAAAGAAAGGTGATCCAACAGACTGCAGAAATTATTGAACAATATCAATAATATTACACAGAAGTAAAATTTTACTGAAGATCATTCAAAAGCGATTGCAGCTGTACATCAACAGGGGACTGCCAGAAATTCAAGCCGGATTCAGAAGAGGAATGAGGAATATCATTGCTGATGTCAGATAGATCTTGGATGAAAGCAGAGAATACCAGAAAGATGTTTACCTGTGTTTTACTCACTATGCAAAGGCATTCAACTGTGTGGCTCGTAATAAACTGTGGATAACATTGCAAAGAATGGGAATTCCAGAACACTTAGTTGTGCTTCTGCGGAACCTGTCCATAGACCATGAGGCAGTTGTTCAAAAGGAACAAGGAAATACTGCATGGTTTAAAGTCAGGAAGGGTGTGCATCAGGGTTGTATCCTTTCACCATACTTATTCAGTCTGTATGCTGAAGAAATAATCTGAGAAACTGGACTATATAAAGAAGAATGTGGCATCAGGATTAGAGGAAGACTCATTAACAACCTACAATACGCAGATGACATAGCCTTGCTTGCTGAAAGTGAAGGGGACTTGAAGCACTTACTGATGAAGATCAAAGACTATAGCTTTCAGTATGGACTGCACTTCGACACAAAGAAAACAAAAATCCTGATGGCTGGACCAATAAGCAACATCATGATAAGTGGGGAAAAGATTGAAGTTGTCATGGATTTCCTTTTACTTGGATCCACAATCAATGCCCATGGATGCAGCAATCAGGAAATCAAAGGATGTATTGCACTGGGCAAATCTGCTGCAAAAGACCTCGTTAAAGTATTCAAAAGCAAAGATGTCAATTTGAGGACTAAGGCGTGCCTGACCCAAGCCTTGGTCTTTTCCATCACCTCATGTGCATGCAAAAGCTGGGCAATGCATAAGGAAGACCAAAGAAGAACTGATGCCTTTGAGTTGTGATGGTGATGAAGAATATTGAATATACCATGGACTGCCAGAAGAACCAACAAATCTGTCTTGGAGGAACTACAGCTAGAATGCTCCTTAGAAGCAAGGACAGCAAGACTTTGTCTCACATACTCTGGGCATGTTATCAGGAGGGACGAATCCCTGGAGAAGGCCATTATGCTGGGTAAAGTAGACAGCCAGTGAAAAAGAGGCAGACCCTCAGCGAGATGGATTGACACAGTGGCTGCAACAATGGGCTCAAGCATAACGCTTGTGAGTATGGTGTAGGACTGGGCAGTATTTTGTTCTGCTGTACATAGCGTTGCTGTGAGACAGAACTGACTCAACAGCACCTGACAACAATGAGTGCCCACTGGACAATTCCACAGGTAAAGGTGTAAGCATGTAATACAGACTGCCTGGGTTCCTGTCTCAACACTGCATGAGTTTCTTGTGGCTGCTACCACAAATGACCACAAACTGAATGGCTTAAAATAACAGAAACTTATTCTCTCATAGTTCTGGGGATCAGACGTCTGAAATGCAGGTGTCATCAGGCCACATTCCCTCTGAAGGCTCTAGAGAAGAATCCTTCCTTGCCCCTTTCTAGCTTCTGTGACTCCAGGTGTTGCTTGGTTTGTGGCTGCATCACTCCAATATCTGCCTCTGTTTTCTCCTAGCCTTCTTCTCTGTATCGCTGTGTCCTTTACTCTTCTTAGAAGAATACCTGTCATTGAATTTCAGGTCCACTCAGACAATTCAGGATGATCTCACCTCAAGATCCTTAACTTAATTAACTGCAAAGACACTTTTGCCAAATAAGGTCACATTTACAAGTTCTGGAAATTAGGACATGAACATATTTCTTGGAGGGCCACCATTCAACCCATTACAAACACTTAGTACCATGCACTCTTAGTCTAGTTACTTAACCTATCAGCATGTCATGGGATTGCTTTGATGGTTAAGTGAGATAATGCATGCGAAACTCTTGGTCCTTGATGTTGTGTATATTAAGAGTCCAATAAACATTAACTAGTATTATTTCCCACTATCACATAGTTGGTAAGTAGAGAAACTAGGGTTTGAAGCCAGGCACATGTAACTACTTTTCAGTATGAGTTCCATCTGAGAAGACTTGAAGAGGGGGATGTAGAAGAATTTTCTAGATCCAATGATCACCCATCCATTATCCTCCAGACTTCTGGCTAGGACCCTTCTACCCACTCTTTTGACCTACAGGTCATGTAGGAACTGAACTCTCCCAAGTCCCAATCCTGAGACCCTCAAAGAAGAATTTTGGAGAATCTTGGCCCCTCTGGTTCACCATCTCAAAAACCCCAATCGTAATTACAGCTGCCACCCTAGAGTGCTTTGAGGGTTATCAAGTTAATGACTATAAAGTCTGTGGAGCTCTTCAGAGAGAAGAAGCCACAAAAACAAGAAAAATAAAACAGTCAATCACACATAGTTATTGTGTCCATGGGGTACATAGTGCTGTATTCATAAATAAAGATTAAAGGGGAGAAAAGCAAAGGAAAAGAAGGACAAAAGTTAGTTCAACCAAAATCTTTCTAGGCCAGAGTACAAGGCCAGCTAAAGCGTTAGAACCCTCTAAGGCTTTAAAAGATGAAGGAAGCATCTACAAATTAGTGAGAAAAAGATAAAGAACTAAATCAGAAAAAAAAAAAATGGGCAAAGAATTCAAGTAGGCAGCTCACAGAAAAATTCATACAACTAGCCAATAAGCAATGAAGGGGTACTTAACTACATTCATAATGAATCAAAACAATTACAAAATACCATTTTTCACTTATCATGTGGATAATTTTATTGTTTGGTTTTCTGATACACAGTACTGGCAAGGGTGTAAGCAATCAGGTATTCTCCATCCACTTTTAGGGGGAATATGAACTGGATCAACCTCTACAAAACAATTAAAAATATACATGTCTCTGACCCAACAATCCCAGAGCTAGGAATTTGACCTATGAGTAAACTCACAAAAACATACCTGACTGTATAAATGTATTCATTACATCACCATTCTTAATGACAGAATATTGAGAACAACCTAATGTCCAAGAGTAACTTGCTGGTTAAATTATGGGTAATGTGGACTTCCTGCAAAATGGCACTCTAGGCAGAAGTACTATACCGTCCCTCCACAGCAAAGATCTGGAAAACTAAGCCAAACAGAGAAAACAACAATCCTGAAACCCTAAAACAACAAATGAAGAGATAAAGAACTCAGCCAAGCACCAAATGGAGTGAGAAAACTGACAGAGAACAGAGAGCGAGGAGAGATTCATGCAGAGGTCCCCTATCAGCTAATGCAGCGTAGATCCACCATCTTTGACTCCCATCGGAGACCAGCAAACAGAGGGTATGAGAAAGCAGCTTCACGGAGCTTCCAGCAGGAAATAAAACAACCAGTAATTTGCAATATATGCTTTCCCACCCCCACCCTTCTTCACCCCCACTCAGCCTCCTCTGCTCCCCGTGGCCACAATCTCTTGACCGGGAAACACCGGCTGCTTGGATTCCACCCACCCAAATGGGCCGGCTCTCTGAGTGTCATTTGTTAGCTGCTGGTGTTGCTTTTTTCCACTTGTTTTGATTTCTTCCTTACATCTCACCACCTCCCCCCCTTTCGCTCAAATACCTGGCTCCGTGCGCCATCTTTGCTTCTTCCTAGGGGGCTGCGGGGCTCCGTTCCAGTGTGGACCTGTTTCCCGGTCTGCGCTGCCACTCTGGTGGGGTCCGGGGCTTTTGTTCATTTGTTTGTTTTGAATTGTTTGTTTTCTTCACCTTTTCTTGAGTTGGGAGCCCATTCTGGCCGGGCGGTGCTGCATGGCTTGGGGCAGACCCCCTCGGCTTGCGCAGAAGTGCAGAGGGATCCCTGAGGACATTTCTTCTCTCGTTGGATTTTATTTTATTTTTTTCTGTTTTGGGGGGGCTTTTCCTGTTCTTTTTTTTTTTTTTTTAATATTTTTTGCTTTCTTATCCCTCTTTTTCCCTTTTTGTCTTTCTTCATTACTCAGTTTCTCATCTCTCTATATCTTCCTTCTCTTTTTGTTCCCTGAATACCTGGCATTGTATACCTCTACGCCTGCTAGCCAGGCTGTACTGCAACACATGAGAACAACTTCCCCAGACCTCATAGCTGCACCAGTGGGATCCCTGGGAACTTTGCTGTTCTTGTCCCTTTACGATTTTTAATTATTCATTCTTTTCTCTTTTTTTCTTCCTCTTCCCCTTTTTGTTTTTCTCCATTTCATAGTCTCTCATCTCTCCACTCCAACGGCAAGCTCCCCTAGCATTCTTTTTAGTTTGTATATTTTTGGCTCCGGTTCCTCTCTCCTCTCTCTCATATCCATCTTAGCTCCACACATAACAATCTCCCAGCTACATCCTGCCTACCTGCACCATGCGTTTAACATCACACCTCCAAGCAGCACAGGGACAGCCTACTGGAATCTGCCCTGCACTGATTACCAACCTGCCCTGGTGGCTGTAGTAAGGGCCACAAACAACCTGTCCCAGTAACTCCTCTTCAGCTAGACCTGCCCTGCGCCTTGCTGTACCATATCTGAGTGACTGGCCCTGCCAATTGGAGAAGGAG
>NW_004443989.1:5622857-5668783 GCF_000243295.1 Trichechus manatus latirostris | reverse complement strand
ACAGCAGTCCAGGGACAAGGGCCAGAAGGAAGAAGGGGCCAGGAAAGCTGGTGATAGGGAACCCAAGGGTTGAGTAAGGATAGTGTTGATGTGTTGTGAGGTTGTTAACCATTGTCATACGGCAACATGTGTACTAACTGTTAAATGAGAAACTATTTTGTTCTGTAAGCCTTCTGCTAAAGTGAGAATAGCAGCACAATTGGAAGAGCGTAGTCGATGTCACTGAAATGTGCATGTAGAAATTTTTGAAATGGTGTATCTTTGGCTATGTATTTTCCCCCCCACCAAAGAAAAAGGTCGAGAAGGGAGAGGGTTGACATGTTGTGGGGTTGTTAACCAATGTCATAAAACAATATGTGTACTACTGTTTCATGAGAAACTATTTGTTCTGTAAGCCATCACCTGAAGTACAATAAAAAAAAATTATGGCTAATGTACATGGCAGAAGAGTTGGCAGAAGTATGCAACAATGAGGTAACTCTATCTGGCTGGTAGTAGAGTGCCAAAGGGTCATATTATCAGAAGAAGAAAAAAAGTAGAGTAATAGGCATATCTCTTTTGTGAAGAAGAATATGGTGGGCTTGATATTCAAGGATGATCCATAGGGGTGCTGTGAATGCAACTATCTCTGTGCTCCTGGCCCGTCTGCAACCAAAGACCTAGCCAGCTGTGTGACTGTCAGCTTTAGGGTTGGAGTGGGAGCAATGGGTAGATTTTATTTTTCTCTGTGAAGGTCAAACTCCACCCAGATTCTTCATCGCAAGAAGGAACAATGTAGCATATTGATTAAGATCCTGAATTTGGATCTGAAATTAAAATGCATCTTAAATGCTTCCTCCCATCAAAGCAGTTTGCCCCAGCAGGCTTCTCTCTTTCACGCATTTGCTATAGCAATAGAAGAAATCAGGCAGCCATCCTTGCTGTTGGCCAAACTGTCCAAGTTCAAAGCCCAGATCTGGTGCTGCTTTCTAGCTGTGTGACTTTGGACAAGTCACTTCACCTCTTTGTTCTTTAGCTTCCCTAAAATAGGAATAATACCTGTACTTACCTCATAGAGTCACTAAGAGGAAGAAATGTTTTACCATCTGGGAGATGCTACAGACAATGCTTGGCAGATAGTAACACCCTCTGTAAGTGTAATCTAACCACTGAGCACCCCATCTCCTGAATGCCAACGTGACCCCTTCTAGGACCCAAACACCCAAGGGTAAAAGAAGAAAAGACAAGAAAGGTGCCTTTTATATATTCAATGGGCCAGTCTATGAGATGAAGTCATTATGAAAAGGACAATTAGACCTCCAATTGGTTTTCATTTTATTTCATTTTCTTGCCTGCACTTGACAAGCAGGGAGACTGTGTTACTTTCACAGGCGCCAACAGCAAGGCTGCCTGATTTCTCCTATTTCTATAGCGAACGCGTGAAAGAGAGAAGCCTGCTGGTGCAAACTGCCTTCATGGGAGGAAGCATCTAAAATGCATTTTAATTTCAATTTGTGTGAAGCTTTTGTATCAAATTACGGATCTGGGGCACGATGCAGCTCAGTGAAGAATCCCGTTTTCCATCAGTTTGGATGTGTTCGCTGTGCTGTCAAGGACTGAAATAATTAAAGCTGAAATCCTATCTCCATTGGAGACTGTTTGCTGGTATCCCACTCCCCATGTTGATCAGGTCAGCCAACAGACCAAATTCAGTATTCCAAAGATCGGCAGTGGCCTCAGGCAGAAATCACCAGGCAAGGCAACACATCCAGGGGACTTCCTGGTCAAATGTGATAATGTCACTGGTGTTCTAACGCTAACTACAAGATCACCATCAACTAGGGTCGGCCAAAGTTGCTTGAACAAACTAAAACACAAGCTGGAAGAATTCAGTACAAACAGCTTAATACTGCAAAACTACTGAGTAACTGGTCACCAGGCAGCTGAACTCACCTAGTTGCTTTTGTGCAAGTCAGATTGAGTCTCAGAAGAGAAGAGGTTCTGTCACCATTCAACAGCAAGGCTGAGAAGCTGTCGGCTCTCCTAGTTGTCAGGAAAGATTCCAGAAAGAACACACACAGGGCTTATTTCAATCAGGAAGGGCTAGGTCACAATAATGAACAACCCCTCGAATCTTGGAGGCGTCACAAAACAAATACGTGTATTTCTAGCTTATGCTCCATGTCCAATGTGAGACCCTCGGGGGCCCTTGCTCAGCCAAGAAACTCACGACCCAAGTCTCGGCAGCTTCATCTCAATATATACTTCCAACACCACGAGAACAAGAAGGAAACATAGTCTTTTCTCCCTTAAAGCATGCATCTCTTCATCCACGTACGTCTTTCAGAACACGTGTTAAGAATGAGTCATGCCTGCTGGAGAAAGCCCATCCGTACTAAGGCTCTAAAGCAAATACTCAGAATTAATGCCACTTGGCAGTACTGCATAATCATTAAGCCTGGGCTCTGGAGCCAGACTGCCTGCATTTAAACGCCCACTCCAGCATTCAGTGGTTGGCAAGCACGTCACCTCTCTACAGCTCAGTTTCCTCATCTGTCAAATGGGATGATAAGAGTACATACCTCATAAGGCTACTGTGAGAATGAAAAGGCACAATACTTGCCATTGGTTTAGCACAGTACCCAGTGTATAGCAAGCACTCAAAGCATTTTTTTATTTAAAATGCAACCAACTAATAAGTTTCAGTGACTGCTTCTTACGTTATGCGGTTGGGCATGCTTCAAGTCATTTGTGGATGGCACATGTGATGGAATGGAGTTAAGCCAGCATTTTCCAAACCAAGCAGACTCCAGGCAGGCAGAAGCCTCCAAATGGAGGGTGCCAACAGGGCATACAATGTCTTTCATGATGACTTTATCCCCTTTCTCTTATAGAACCATGGCACACACCTGGGATATGCCTAGGTTCTTCACACTTTCCTTATATGTGGTGAACCTAAGAAGGTGGTGCAAGAGTGGTTCATGAGAATGCGGCCCTAGGAGTTGTATGAGCATACGGTCAACATCATATGGTTACGAGGAGTGGTCCTAAGAACCAGACTTGAAAGAAGGGACCCTGGAGTTGGATCACTTATTGGCTGCCTGGCAATGAGGAGCCCATCACTGATGCTAGACGGCATGCTGTTTGTCCCTGGCATGCTGGCACAGCACAATTGCTAAGACTGCTAAGATTGGAAGATCGAGGACAAGGACATCTGGGAAGTAACATGGGAAAGAAAAGATCAAATCTTCTGAGGGCTGTGGGGAAAAGGATTCAGTTGTTACTGATATCCAGGGCCGAACACTTTAAAGTTTGGGTGACTGGGGGTGTCTTAATTACTCAGTGGGTGGCTTTAAAGAACAGAAATTTATTTTCCTACAGTTCTGGAGGCTAAAATCCAAGTCAGGGTCCCAGTCATCGTTTGCTTCCTTGTCGGTAACCCCAAGCGTTCCTTGGTTTCCTGGCAGTCCTCACATGCCATCTGTCTCCCCCAGTTTGTGCACGCATCTCTGTCTAATCTGCTCTTTTTTGTAACTCAGAAGTGATTAGGTTTAGGACACACCCTGCACTGACATGACCTCATTAACATAACAAAGAACCCTATTTTTAAACAGACTGCATCCACAGGTACAAAAAAACCTAAAAATACAGGTACAGGTGTTAGGATTTCAACATGTATTTTGGGGGACACAATTCAATCCATAACAGGAGGTCAGGTAATTAACGGAGGCAGTTCTGCAAGTGGAATTTTCTTTCCTTTGTTGTTATTGGGTGTCATCAATTCCAACTCACAGAGACCCTATAGGACAGAGTAGAACTGTCCTATAGGGTTTCCTAGGCTATAGTCTGTACAGGAGCAGATCAGCAGGTCCTTCCCCTGTGGAGCCACTAGTGGGTTCGAGCCACCCACCTTTTGGTTAGCAGCTGTGCGTAATCATTGTGCTACCAGGGCTCCTAGTTTCCTTTCCCTTCAAAAAAAACAAAAATCAAACTCATTGCTATTGAGTCGATTCCAACTCATAACGACCCTATAGGACAGAGTAGAACTTCCCCATAAGGTTTCCAAGCAGCCGTTGGTGGATTCAAAATGCTGACCCTTTGTTTAGCAGCCAAACTCTTAACCACTGTGCCACCGGGGCTCCTTTCCCTTAGAGCCCACAAAAATTGAGGCTTCCTGAGATGTTAGCTCAGATTTCTTTTTTCCAGATACCTTAGCAATGATTTCTAAACCTCAAAGGTACTGCTAACAGTTGGCTTCAATTAAATTAATATCCACAGCTCCCTTTTTTTTTTTTTGCATTCCATCCTGAGGGTATCGGGCTGCCAAAAGAAGGATCGAGCTGAGAAGGAGTTAAGACTGAGCAGAGAGACACGTGTGTAAGGAGCGTGGCGTGTGTTACTTTCTAAAACTAGAGGTGTGAAAGGATTGGCTGATTCCTTCTTTCTAAAAATGAAGGCTGACTTTTTATGATTATTAAAATAATATAGAGATAGGAAATAAAAATTAAAAATTAAAATCCGACCCTCCAGAAATAATCATGGCTAACATTTTAGTCAACATCTTTCCAGTCATCTGTGAATGTCTGTCTAATTTTTTAAATCATTCTTAGAAACAGGATAATGATATACAAGTTACTTTGTAATTAATTTTTTTCTTCAATAATGTTTTTAATTGTGACGTCCTATTTTATTGAACAGTCATAATAGTTTCATGGCTGAGAGTACTGTGTGCAAAAAACAGCTAATATAGCAGGCCAGAGATTGCTCTCCTCAGAAAGAATACATTCCAGAAGCTTCTATTCAAACGAGACAACAGATTTCAACATGCCAAGAGACTTTCAGAACTTGTTTGGAAATGCAATGTTTCAATAACACGTACCTTGGTAGACAGCCAGCTATTTATCTGCTCAGGTGTCTGTAGAGGCCCTCCCTCTCAAGTTGGCTGATGAAAGAGGCCACTTTAGCACAAGATGGGAGTGTTTAGGGATACAGCTAGGCTCTGCAGTACCTCTCTGGGGTGGTAGGTACAACCTGCTCTGTAGTGATGTCGACACCTTAGCAAAAGCACGTCTACCATATGATCAGTTTCACTTTTCTGCAGTTACCTGGTCTCCATTGTGAAGAATCGAGCAGAGACACTGCTCCCTGCCTGACTTCTCAGTGTGTTAGGTCTTGTTTCAAACAGGGCTATATTTGATCAATGTCACATGTCCACCATCAGTGGGTATTAATCCTAATAAACATCACTTATTGCAAGTTGTCCCTAGCAAGCAGTAGGAGATTTCCTACATAAAATGAAGATGCAGATGTTTGTGCAGCTTCCCTACTGTCTGGCTTGCTGCTCAGATGTGCTGCTGGGTTGCACTATAACTGAAATCTCCAGTCCTGCAGGGACAAAGGGCTTAAGAGACGGTGAGAGACTGCAGGGGTGTCCACAAGAGCAGGGAGAGAGGGAAAGGCTGGGCGAGAAAGTGTCCCTGCTTCTTCCAGGTGGCAGTGAGATCTGCCTGCACAAGTGGGCAGAGACATGCTCACAGATATTGATGGTCAAAATCCTGTACAGTTTAACATGCAATAGGCTGTTTTGTAGCTTCGTCGTTGGGTAACATTCCTGCACCAAGAATTTGCTTTTACCTAATTTCAATTAACAGTGTTCTGAGCAAGAAACTAAAGTGCTCATTCCTTGCCATTTAGGGAGGTACCACCCTACTTAGTCGCTGTAGAAGAGGCAGGGTAGCTTAGTGGTTAAGAGCTCAGCATTTGGAATCAGTCAGTCCTGGGTTTCAATCCCAACTCTACACTCCTTAGTTATACAACCTTAGGAAAGTCACTTAACTTCTCTGGACCTCAGTTTTCTTACCTGTAATTTCTTCTCTGTCAGAGGTTATGATAGCCTTCTTACAGGTGAGAAGGTTAAGGAAGAATACACGTAAAGTTCAGCATATCCTCAAAAAGTTAAACATAGAATTACCATTTGACCTAGTAACTCCACTCCTAAGTATATACCCAAAGGAACTAAACGCAGGTACTTATGCAAATGCATGTACATGCAGGTTCATAGCAGCAATGTTCACAATAGCCAAAAAGTGTAAATAGCCCAAATGTCATCAATGGATGATTGAATAAACAAATTGTGGTATATCCATAGAATGGAACATTATTCTGCCATAAAAAGGAATGAAACACCGCTACAACATGGGTGAACCTTGAAAACGTGCTAAGAAAGAAGTCAGACACAAAAGGTCACATATTATATGATTTTATTTATGTGAAATATCCAGAACAGGTAAATCCACAGAGACAGAAAATAGACTAGTGGTTGCCAGATGCTGGAGGGAGGGAGGATTGAGTAGCACCTGCTGAATGAGTATAGAGTTTTCTTTTGGGGTGATAAAAATGTTTTGGAACTAGCTAGTGGCTGCACAGCATTGTGAATTTACTAAATGCCACTGAATTGTTCACTTTAAAACGGTTAATTTTATTTTATGTGAATTTTGCCTCAATAAAAAAATAAAAAGCTCAGCACAGTATGAGGAACATAAAATGAGTGCAATAAATGGTAGCTGTTATGACATCCCATGTATAACTTAAATTGCCTGCTGGGTTGCATTCAAAGGCTTCCTGTCACCTACAGGATCAAGACTCAAGTCTTCTGCTGGGAAGACAAGGCCCTCCAAATCACATCTCTAACATTATCTCTCAATATCTATCTCCCTACCAGTCATTCTCAACCATTTTAGAGTCTTGAATTCTTTTAAGAATCTGCAGAAAGTTAGGGACTCTGTCTCCAGAAAAAAAAAATAATACAAACACAAAGTTTCCACTCAACCTTAGAGGTTTCAAGGTCACTCAGGAGCACATGGAACACCACCAGGCACTGTGACTTGCGGGTCAAGAAAATGCACATAACCTCCCAACAGCCTCTTCAACATTTCCTGAAGCTACACTTGCATTGCTACCACTGCCTTCCTTCCCTCTTCCCCATCTTCATCCAGCAATGGCTACCTAGTCTTCAAGACCCCCACTAATTTACAGCCTACCCTTCATGACCACCCAGCCTCCAAGGTTCTTTCCTTCTTTGAAATTCTTCTGGAAGTCCTTATGACGTCTCTCACTTGGTACCGATCACATATTGCTTCATTTTTTTTTTTATAGGTTTTCTTTTACCTCCAATTATATTGCAAACTTAAAAAAAAAAAAAAAAAATTGCTGCCAAGTCGATTACAACTCATGGTGACCCTACAGCAACACTATAGGACAGAGCAGAACTGCCCCATAGGGTTTCCAAGGCTGTAAATCTTTACAGAAGCAGACTGCCACATCTTTCTCATGCAGAGCAGCTGGAGGGTTCGAACCATCGACATTTCGGTTAGAAGCCGAGCACTTTAACCACTGCACCACCGGAGCTCCTTATTGTAAAATAAAGGGTGCAAATTCAAATGTCTTCAGCAGTCAATTAAGTAGGGATTACAGCAAACTGGAGAGGACACATCTCTCCTAAGAGGCACGGTGTCGCTGGGTCTATTGTTTTCAAGAAAAGCCAGGAATCTGGACATCTATCTAAAATCTTCTGATTTTCAGATGTTAGTAACTACTTCCCAGAAGAAGCACATAGCAGGGGACACATTTGTTGAATTATGGCTTGTCTTGGTCAATCAATAGTGATGGTCAGAATTAACCAAGACCACCACAGCATCACTCTACAGGGTCAGCTTAGCCCTACGGTACTAGAACATGAGCTTCCGTTAATTCTAAGGTGGCCTGAGGTCTCTGACCTCATGTTCTAGGACAACTGTCTATTACCAAAAGTGACTGTGGTTTGATTTTTCTATAAAAGGCTTAATACTTTGCTTTAAGGCTCATATCTATATTTGAGAATCAAGGCAAAGTCATGCTTAGGTTAGAGGTTGTGATGACTTGGATCATTTCAATGGTATTTGGGAAGTCATTTAATGACACATGTTGTGTTAAACACGAGAGATAGGGCAGTGGACAAGACAGACGGCCCCAATCCTTAGACATCTACAAATGAAATATAATAGGATATTAATGAGAAAGAATAAGAACCAGCTACATATGAAAAAGAAAATACAAATAGCCAACAAATGCACAAAAAGGTGTTCATCGTCCCTAGAGTTCAGGGACATGCAAAGTAAAAAGCACTTCACATTCACAAAATTAAGAAGTTTGCTAATGTTATTGATGTGGGGAAATGGTTACTCTTACACACTGCCACGGGAGCATAATTTGGTTCAGGCACTTTTGAGGGCAATTTGCCAGTACGTATTAATGGTTAAAAATGTATCCCCCATGACTCAGCAAATCCACTTCTCCATGGCTACCCTGGAGAGACACAATTACACAAAGAGATGGGCTCAAGGATGACCATTGGAATGTTGTTTGTAATAGCAAAAACCTGCCAACACTCTAGACGCTTATCAATAAAGGACTTTCAGAGCAAGATGTCACATGTGGTCATGCTATAAAATACTAGGCAGTATATAAAATACTGAGGTAAGTCTGTATGTCCTCACATAGAAAAGTCTCTAAGCCATGGTGCTGAGTAAAACACACCCACACTAAACACACTACACATTTACTATGATACAAATCTATGAATGGAAATGCAGAGAAAAAGGTCTAGAAGGATCTACACTAAACTCAGAAGAGTGGTGGCTTCCCATGTGGAGGAATTCCTCTAGAGATTGCTGGTGATAGTCAAGACAACTTGAGACTTATTTATAATATTTAATCTTTAAAAACACGTTGATGCATTACTTATGTGATTGAAAAAATTAAAAACACTTAAGTGGTTGCTCTGTGAATCCTTTTTCATTAAGGAAGCCTTGCAATGTCCCACTTTGTCACAAGCCCAAAACTCTCATAATTCTCCTCCACCAACTTTTTTTTTGCCCAGTCTTCTGTTGATTGTACTATAGTGGCTCTCTAACAATTCACTAGATTATAACCTTGAACTTTCCCAAGTTTCAAAATCAGTGTTTGAGATCTATTTTTTTCCGCTTATAAATTCATTTTCCTTTCGAAACAAAAGCCATTCCGATGCGTGTGGTTCCAGTAGCCTGAGCCAGCCCAGTCAGGATCAGCCGAGAACCCTGAACTCCCTTTCAACCAGATGCCCAGGGGCTGCTGATTTCCTCCAAGAACCTGAACGCGGTAAGGTGAAGTAAAGAGACTTTGTGGTGAAACAGACCCAGGGCCAAATCCCAGTTCTACCATGCCCTGGTTGTGTGATACACAGGACATCTGTCATTCTTATTGGCTGTTCAGAGTTGTGGAATCCCTTAACATATCAGGAACTGAAAGTCCTTTCCCAGCCTCCCTTGCAGTAGGGGTGCAGACACATGATCAAGGCTCCTCCCCTCAGAGCCAGCCTTCCAAAGTTGGAAATGGAAGCAGTGGAGTTCCTGGATGGTGCAAATGGTTACGGTGCTCGACTGCTAACCAAAAGGCTGGGTGTTTGAGTCTACCTGGAGATGCCTCGGAAGAAAGGCCTAGTGATCTACTTCGTAAAAATCAGCCATTGAAAACCCTATGTAGTGCTGTTCTACTCTGATACACATGGTGTTGCATGAGTCGGAATTAACTCAATACCAACTAGAAAAAAAAAAAACTCAAAGAAGTAGAGACTGCCGCCGCTGTTCTGGGAAGGATGGCAGCGCAGCTTCACCATCTTCCCGAAGCTGCTGTCAAAGAGGATCTATCTCTCTGTCGGGTATCCTGAGCAGGATGTGTCTCAGGATTTGGACCTGGGGCAGCAGGAATGGGGTATTTCATGGTGTCATTCTTGGCCATGTGGCCTCTAGACCTGTTTCTCCAGCCCACTGGAGATCCTGTGAATGCTCCAATGCCATTTTGATAAAACCATTTTCTGGTCAAATGAATCAGAGCTGGTTTCTATTATTTGTATCTGGGAACCCTGACTGATACAGTGATCTTGGGGAAGTTACCTAATTCTTTCTGTTTTTTCATCTATAAAAATGAGGATAATAATGTCTACCTCCAAGGGTTGCAAGGAGATAAAATATATGGGATATGTAAAATATATATATTGCGTATATGAAGCATATTTTAAAATGCATATATTATTGTATCTGCTGCATATATTTTACGCATTTATGTGAATTTATGAATATTATATATTTATATATAAAATCTCTATTAAGATAAAATATATTAAAGCACCCGACCCTATATCTTTCTTCCTAGGGTTGGGGGCAATGGGGCATGATGGGTTTTTAGGATTTATAATTTATTGCAATTAGTTTCCACACCTAGTATTTCACAGATAAATGGAAAGGTAAATGATTTACGCCTTTTCAGGGTAGGAAGAATAAATAAAAAGATGGCATCTGTGGACCTAAGCGTGAGTACAAATAATCACTCCAAACTTCCTGTGGCTCACTTATTTTGCATATCATTGGTGGTGACCTTTTCATTAAAGGCCAGTTTTCTGATACAAAATAACTTCTAGTCATAGGCCTGCTGGCTTGATGGCATTCACAGAACTCACCCATCCTAATATCAGTCACAACAAACATCATTAGGATTGAAAATTTTCTGCAAAAAACTCCCGAGTCCTAGAGTGAATTCAACAGCCAAACCAGGCTTAACAACTTTGCTGGGAGCCCGAGCCAGTATTCCCTTGTCAGCACAGGTAATGGAGAGTCAGTAGGTGTGATGGTTTGGAAAGGCCTCTGGAATCCTGGTGCACAAATTAGTCTGAGCCTCAGACTCTCTAGAGGCAGCAATCCGCCTCTCTCTCCATTCACAGGGAGTATGCAGCCCCACAGCAGCTCCTCCAGCTTCTCCAAGCAGCCAAGGAGAATTGAGCGGGGAGGCCCATATTTCCCAGCTTCGTGGGAGCCTTCAAAATGATCAGCCACTGTGGGCAGGGACACAGAAATGGAGCTGAGCTGAAAATGAGTGTGTCTTCTCCTACCTCTCCCTGGACCATTTGTAGAACAGATACAGGACTTCCTCGCAAATTACCAGGGCATGATCACTCAGCTCCTCATTAAGTTGGTTCACCCAAAGGTTTCAGGCTTCTTCAGGACACCCCTTCGCACATCCAAGCAACAGAGAAACACAGGTGGAAAGTACAAGTCCCAGAATCAGATGGGGAAAATGGCAGCAGCAAATTTCAGCCTGGAAACAAAGCCATCCCCTGCTTTGGTCTTATTAGCGTTTCCCCTGCTACTTGAGCACTAAGACAGGCTCTCTGGTCCTCTAAAGTGCAGAGCCGTAAGTATAATATAATCTAGAGCTGCTTCTGGCCATTTCCTGCAGAAACATGGAAGCAGCTCTCTGCAGTGGGAGAGAATGATGCCAGTATTCAAAGAGAAAAGAAATAGAAGGATAAACAGAGATAGACACACAGCCCTGAGGCTATCAAAAGGGCCACTAAAAGAATGCTGATTAATAAAAGAAGAAAATCAAAATAAGTCCATTTACTTGTAGTATGAGGTTTGGGGGTTAGAAATGGCAGGGGGGGCGGGGACTAAACCCATTGCTGTCAAGTTGATTCCGACTCATAGCAACCCTATAGGACAGAGTAGAAATACTCCATAGGGTTTCCAAGGCTGTAAATCTTTACAGAAGCAGACAGCCACATCTATCTTCTGGGGAAAAGCTGGTGGGTTGGAACCACCGACCTTTTGGTTACCAGCCGAGCACTTTAACCACTGCACCAACAGGACTCCTTCTTTCATACATAGAGGTATGTGATAAATGTTTTATTGAATGCTTGTGGTCTGATAAATTCAGGAGACATGGGAGACTATAATCTCCCTTGATCTTTACACTTCTATTAATACAACTTAGGAGTATAGCTTTTAATCTACCATGTCACAGAACTGGCTGTAATTTGCTGTGCACTGTTAAGCTGCGGATCTGCTATCCCATATCTCTGCAAATTACTCTTCAATGTCCATTCTAGGCTGTAAATTTATTTCATTCAAATTCATCTTTTTAGGTTCAGCCCATCATTTCAGTCTGTCAACATCACGAGGACGTCTGACTCGATTATTCAACATATAAACCTCCTTCCTTCCAGCTTTAAATCATTTGAAAATTTAATAGGGCTGCCTACTACAACTACATCCTAGACATTGAGAAACACAAATAAGATAAGTAGAAGAGAGCCTTACAATATGCTGGTGGAGAAACTTCTCTTCTTCCCTCAAAAAAATTGACATTAATAGACCACTATATATAGTTACACATTCAGTTATAAATCAGTCCGTTAACTCATCCGATCCATGTTTCTCCTCATTGGCTATGAGCATTTTATAAAATATTTTGCCAGATTCCTTGCTGGGCATCATGTACATCATGCCTTCAGGAGGTTGCAACGGTACAATAATCCAGTTGTGAAAGAAATTATAGTTGGTTCTACACGACAAGTTCTTGGTGAACCCGCTCTGGCTCCCAGCGATTCCAACTTCCTTTTCCCACCCCTCACAAGCTGTAATTCAGCCTAGAATTGTACCATCCACTAATGTCAAATTCACTGGCTGAGTGTTTCTAAAATAACTTTCTTTGTCTTTTGAAATCTTCAAAATCTGTCTACATTCAGACTTCACTCCTCCTTTTTCTAGTCAACAAATAAATATGTAAAGAATTCCTACCATGTGGTGCTATGCAAGGCATTTGGCGTCCAAAGAGAAGTGAGCAGACAGGGTTGCTGTTCTTGTGGAGTTTGAATGAAGATTGCCAATAAGTGTGTCTCAATCAAGCAATAACAATCAAGCAATTGAGCAATAATATAGGAGAACTGGTAGTGGGATTCTCCAGGCAGATCTATCCTTGGGGGAAGTAAGAGATATGATTTAGTATCTTTGCCTGCATCTTCCTGATTGTTTTTGGTTGAATTGTGTCCCCCAGAAATATATGTTAAAGTCCTAAACCCTTTACCTGTGAATGTGATCCTGTTTGGAAATAGAGTTTTTCTTTTGTTATGTTAATGAAGTCATACTGAAGAAGGAAACTCTGGTTTCCTAATGGTTAGAGAGTTCTGCTGCTAACCAAAAGGTTGGCAGTTCGAATCCACCAGGTACTGCTTGGAAACCCTATGGGGCAGTTTCTACTCTGTCCTATAGGGTCGCTATGAGTCAAAATTGACTCAATGGCAACAGGTACTGAGAAGGGTGGGTCCTAAACCTAATCCTTTCTAAGTGGTGTCTTAGAAAGGGGAGAACAGACACAGAGAGTCACACACATGGGGGAGATGCCACATGGAAGACAGAGGCCAATGCACCAATAGGCAGCAAAGGAATGCCAAGGATTGCCAGAAGTTATTAGAAACTAAGTGATAGACCCACAGAAGGAATTGACACAGCTGAGACTCTGATTTGGACTTTTAGCCTCCAGAAGCATGAGACAATAAATTTCTGTTCTTTAAATCTACCCACTTTTGGTATTTTGTTAGGGCAGCCCAAGGAAGCTAAGACACTAGTATTCTCCCTATCTTACCCTCACCTTCCCCACCCCACTCATACACAGCAAAGAACTTTTCTCTCTTCTCTGGCAGTTCTAAGGAAAATAACAATGACCAGCAACTGCTGAGTTCAAATGCTTTCTGGGACAAATCTCAGAGGGTTTTTCTTCTCCACTTTAGAGAACTATTTGCTAAAGTCATTCATAAGCATATAAATAAGCTGGATGCAGCAGAAAGGATAAGTCCAGCATGGATCAAGAATACACTTGAAATCCTTGCATTAGGCAAAAACTTCACCTTTCAGCCCAAGGAGGTCCGGCATCGATGATACTAGGCTCACTAAACTAGAAAACCCTCAAGTGCAGGGTCATGATTGCCTGTTTGCCCTCATAATTCCACAGCAATTCTTAGCACGTAGCAGGTACCAGTGGGAGGTCGCTTGCACTTGTGGCCCCTTACTAAGTGACTTTTAAGTTCTTTTTACTAAAGGGGCAGAATCTGCCTTTCCACCACTTGAGTCTGGACTGAGCTTGTGACTTCGTTTGACCAACAGAATGCAGAAGTGCTGTGTGCTAGTTCCAAGTCTAGACTTCAAGGTCTTGTTGTTTCTGCTTATGCTCTTGCACCTCTGCCACCACCATGAGAATAAACCAGGACTAGCCAATGGAGCAGCAGGTCTCCTCAACTACCCCCACCAAAGCCAGACTACACAGTCCACCCCAGTCGACCCTAGACACATGAGTGAGCCTAGCCAAGATCAGCAGAGCTAGCTGGCCTACTCACACTTGGCTCCAGACACTTGAGCAAAGAACACTGATTTGTGGTTGTTTGTTATGCAGCATTATTTGTTATGCAGAATTATTTTAGCATAGTGCTCAAATTTAAAAAGAACAAGGGGGAAAAAGGCATTTCAACACTAAGCTTGTGAAGAAAGTAGCCACATATGCAGAGTATTAGTTTCCTAGGACTGCCACGACAAAGTACCACAAACTGGGTGGTTCTCAACAACAGAAATTTATCGTCTCACAGTTCTGGAGGCTAGTAGTCTGAACTCAGGGTGTCATCAGGACCATATTCTCTCAGGATGCTCTAGGGGAGAATCCTTCCTTGTCTCTCCTTGCTTCTGGTAACACCAGGAGTTCCTTGGTTTACAGCTGCATTATAACTCATCATCACATTGCCACCTTCCCTTTGTCTATGTCCTTTCTCCTCTTTTATAAGGACATCACTCAGATTGGATTAGAACCCACCATACTCTGGTATGACCTCATGCTAACTAATGACATCTGCAAAGATGCTATTTCCAAACAAGATCACATTCACAGTTACCAGGTGTTAGGACTTTAACATATCTTTTTGGGGAGCACAATTCAATCAGTAACATGTGGTGAATACCCTTTGTGTCTGACATATGCTTCTTGTGCCAAAGTGTTCTCAAGGAATAGATCTGGAGAAGGAAAAACTCTACCTATGTGCCTGTCATAAATATTTTGAGAATGAGTAGATACCAGATAAAAGGGGAAGGGAGGGTTCAAAAGTAGCGTCACTGGTAACCAGCACCATAGACTTCATGCTTGAAAGTTCCAACAGACCCGCAAGGTGAATCCCATCTAAGCCTGGAGAACTGAGCTTATTTCAATGAACTGGTACTGGCTTCCTGCCTTCACACCTACACTGGACCCCAGGTCCCTCCTCTTTATTCTACTGTTTCCCATGGCAAGATCATTCTCCCTAGTAGACAAGTGAGGATTCACACAGGAATCAAGTAGTTCTGCTTTCTCTCGCATCTGTTAAAATCTCCCTCAAGCAGTACTGTCCTTGTTCTTCCATTTTTCTTCCCGAAATGGGAGTGAAAGCTTCTTTTTAGTTGTCTTCAGTATGCTTCTCAAACTTTGGCTCTTTTGGGTTTTAGATGGAGTGAGATGGTTATAGGATCACAAACTCTAGTTTCAGACTGACAAGGGTCTATGGCCCAGATCACCGTGGAGCAACGGCATGACCTCGGTTTTATAGATTGAATCGTGCCCTCCCACGAAAAGATATGCTAAAGTCCTAATCTCTGTACCTGTGAATGTGACCTTGCTTGGAAATAGGGTTTTTCTTTCATTATAAGTTAAATCAAACAGGGTCACACTGGAGTAAGGTGGTCCTAGTCCTAATTCCTTCTGAGTGGTGTATAATAGAAGGGGAGAACAGATACAGAGAAAGAGTCATACACAGGAGGAAGGCTGCATGTGAGGATCCATCTACAAGCAAAGAAAGGCCAAATAATACCCGGAGCTATGAGAAAGCTGAAAAGGACAAGGAAGGATCTTCCCCTAGGGCAGAGAGAGAGAGGGAGCGCGAGAGTGCATAGCCCTGCCAGCACCCAGAATTCAGATGTCTAGCCTCCAGAACTAAAAGACAATAAGTTTCTGTTCTTTAAAGCCACCTACTTTGTGGTATTTTGTTATGGCAGTCCTAGGAGTCTAAGATATTTGGATAAGTCTCTTAAACCTCTCAGAACTTCCTTTTCCATTTTTATAATGGGAGAAATTGCCGTATCTGCATCAGAGGGTTGCTGTGTGTATTAAATGAGAAAACATAAGCCAAGGGGTTAGCAGAGTGTGACACGAAGCCAGTGCCCAGTACACCACAGCAAGCAAAATTCTCTAAGCTCGGGGCCATCCTTTAAGTTGGATGCATTTTTTTTCATCCTTTGTCATTTTTTTCCTCCCATTTATATGTCCTTTTAACATCTGGGCTTTTCAGAGAGCTCCGCACACAAACACAAGGCTACCTGTTAACACTTCCCCTTTAAATCTTTATTAGAATCATGCTGTGCCAATCCCTAAGGCAGGACATTGATCAAGATTGGATTTTCCATCCCCGGACAACAGGAAGCCCTCCCAGCATTAAGCTAGACTCGGAATTATTAATAATAAGGATGATTCTGAAATCACTCTTGTCCGTGCCTGCCCCAACTCCTTCCTCCAGCCCTAGGTATTATCAAGAGCACCTCCAGACTTGCTCCCAGACCTGTCAGATAACCCCAGGTTTTCTGGAGGGGGTTTCCCAGGACTAAGAACAATGTCACAAATACCCACCACCTCGTGACTGACTCTGCCACCTAAGCCAGACAGCGGTCTTTCCCAAGGTCTATTCCTTGAGTCACCTCCCACTAGCTGGAAGTTCACTTTTTTCTGGACCCTCTGCCTCCCCCAGGCTCTGCCCCATCACTCACTCGCCCTGCTTTCCTTCTGGCCTGCCCCCTCCCGAAACACCACCCTCACCCCAGGAAGTGGGCCTCGTTTCCAGGTCTCCCCTCCTGCCTGGGGACCCCCACCCCCACTGACCATGCTACCAGCAGGCCAAATCCAAAGTGGCCAGAATCTGCACTGGCTGCTCTTGAAATTGTGTCAACACCAACTGGCCCTTCGTCATGAGGTTAATTGACCAAGCTGACTGTCTTATTAATATTCTTAGTAACATCAAAAGGCAATAACATTTTGCTCAATTATTTCTATGGGCCAGGGGTCATGTTAAGCATTCTTTGAGCATTGTCTCATTTACTCCGCATAGCACCCTATATGGAGGGATTATTATTATTCTAGAGTCCATGGGTGATGCAAATGGCTTAGCGCTCAGCTACTAGCCAAAAGGTTGGCAATTCAAACCCACCCAGAGGTGCCTCGGAAGAAAGGCCCAGTGATCTATTTCTGAAAGGTCACAGCCTTGAAAACCCTGTGGAGCAGTTCTACTCTGCACCAGGGCTTTGAACTGGTTCAAACCAGTTCAGTCATGGTCAGTAAAGCAAAATCAGAACCAAATCAATTTTTTTTTTAAATTTGGAAGCGGACCAATAACTGAAATGGGAAAAATTACAGGTCGAAGCCCTGGAATGGGAGACTCAGAAGAGTTGTAGTGAGCCTTTCAGGAGCTTGATGTGGGAGACTGGATTATTGCCAGGACTGTGGAGGGCAACACACATTCAAAGCAATGAGGTCGGCCACCATCTTTGAGCAGGGCACTGCTGTTTCCAACTCTGCCAGTCAAGAGATTTGGTTGCTATGCAACGCACATGCTGCCCTTGTTTTCAAAGAGGGAAATTAAGTTCCTAGCAGGGCTTTGAGCTGTAATTTTTCCCGTTCCAGGTATTGTTCCAATTTACCCATATTTTAAACATTTGGGTCCATTCGGGTTTTGCTTTGTCAACCATGACTCAACTGGGCAGAACCAGTTCAAAGCCTTGCTCTGAACACATGGGGTCACCATAAGTAGCAGTGGACTCAACAGCAACTAATAACTTTATTATTCCTATTTTTCTGAGGAAGAACAGAGACCCAGAGCATCATGGAACCTGCCCAAGTCTCCTGGCTACTGAGAGATACAGCTACAATTCCCACCTGTTCAAGCAATACCCAAAGCCCGGCTTACAGGATCTCTTGCTTGCACTACTACATCTGTCTTCTTGCTCCCAGGCCTACCCTAAATCCATTTTTTTTTTTTCACTAATAGCCAAAGTGATGTTGTAAAAATGTAAGTCAGATCATGTCATTTCCCTACTTACAACCCTCCAGTGGCTTCATTGTCTACTCTGAGTAGAATTCAAACCCTTTGCTAGGGACTACCAGGCCCTATATTCCCTGACCTGGCCTTGCTCATGTCCTCATGGTACCCACGATCCCCCAGCTCAGCTCTCTCAGCCACCCCTGCACTCTTTCTGTTCCCCAAGCAGGCCCACATCTGCCTTAAGACCTGCAAACTAACTGTTCTCTCTGCCTGGGACACGTGTGTCCCAATCATCCCAGGGCTGCTCCTTGTCATCTTCGGGTTTCCATGTCACCTCTCGGAGATCTCACATTCTAACACAGCCCCTGCCCCCAAGCACGCTAGGTCATCACAGCATGAGTTCTTGGTTACTTGACCAGTTCATGATTATTGACGGTTTCCCACGAAAGCAGACTCTTGTCTGCTTGCTCACTGCAGAGTCTCCAGCACCATGAACAGGGCTGCCCCAGGGCAGACACTCAGTAAACATTTGTTTAATGAATAAGGATATTTTGTTGAACTAAACTCACTCCAGAGCCCTAGAAAGCTACCAGATGCTGAAGGGAGAAAGGATTCAAGAGTCCTCAGTCTGCAACCTCTTAGTTCTAAACCTCTGCTCAGGTGACACCTGGGCCTGAGCTCAAATCTCAATCTATCTCTGTGGTGGAACAGACCCTAAGCCCCTAGTCAATGCCCCTTCCCACTACTGCAGCCATCACAAAGATCAGTAGGTTCGTCCCAAAAGCAAAGAAGGGCTCACCTCTCACAGTGCTCCATAATGCAATCAACATCTGCCCTCCATCCCCCCATGAGCAAAGTTCCCCTGCCCACCCATGTATCACCCCCAGATATATGGCCAAACTGAGGTCAGAGGACCTTTCTTGGAGCAGCAGGTAGTGGTCACTCCATGGATTCCAGAGTCACTCAGCAGCTCTCCTCCTGCCTCACAGACGGGACATGGTAGCTGCCACAATGCCCTCTCCAATTTGGGGCTGCAAGCTCTTAGCCCCAGGAGTCCTCTCAACTCCAGACTCCCCACCAAGTCCTGGCCTAGACTGCTTAGTGGGCCATGACTGTTGGAATCCCAGGTTGGAGGGGCCAGATGAGAGGAGTGGAAGGCAGAAGTCTTCCCTGACAAAGTCCCCCACACAGGGATCCAAGCCAAGTCCGGGCCACCATCCTCTTCTCCAAAGAGCAGATCCGATGATGGCTCTGCAGCTGTGTCCAGCAAAGTGGATGGAGTGAACAAGCAAGTGTCAGTCTGGCCTTTGGCAAAATCCTCAGAACCCAGACCAGCCCCAGAACACTGCACACCTTCTATGTGGTGAAAACCATGTGAAACTGTTCACACAGATTAATAAATATGCACAAGTAAGACGGTGTTCACCTTGTTTACTGGGTAATCCGTCCCTGTCAGGGACTGTAAATTTAAAAAGAGACTTTGAATCTGTAGGAAGGTGCTGTGTGGTTGGGAGAGAGGCAGATGCCAGCCATTCCTAGAAGCAGAATTTTTGATGAGGTGAAAAAATGTGAAATTGTTCACTACAGGTTGGTAAGTAAGCACAAGTAGGCCTGTGCTTACTCTGTTTATTGGGTAATCCACCCCTGGCCTAGAGTAAGACTGGGAGGTGGGGAGCAAATGAAGATGCCTCTGGAGCAACTCCTTTTCTAGGGATACCTGGCCCTTGTTCCCAGCAACTCAAGAGAAGGAAGGAGCTCCTCCCTTGCCCCCAAAAAGCCCAACCAAGGAGCTGCTCTGATTTAGCCAGTTCCACCAGGCACTGAACAGACACAGCCCTTCTGGGTTAAAAAGCTTTGGAACTCTATTCACTTACCAAGTCTGCTATAGCTAGCATCCAGCTGGTCCTTGGTGGTGCTGAAGCTTTTCAGCCGGTGCCCTGAACCCGAGAAGACTGCCTCCACAGGGTTCTTCCCTTGGCCTGGCTGGAAAATGGAGTAGACATGTCAGATCCCACACAGAATCCAGTTGAATTCTCAACCCAAAGAAATTCAAGATTCCCAGCAGAGCTGATCACCACCTGCTGCATGGGACTGCCCACTAGAGCGTGTCTTAATGCAGAATCCAGAAGTTTTCTTGAGACCTGGAGCAGATATGGAGAGGTGGAGAGTGCCTTCTGAGACACTCAGGCCCCTGTGGACCCCGAGGGGCAGAGCTGCCCCTGCAGCCTGCAACCTGCTTGATCATTAGGATCACCTGAGCACTTGCTAAAGCCACAAGCTCCCAGGCCTCCAGCCGCAGCTGAATCAAGATCTCTGGAGAGTAATGGCCATGGTCACAGACCCTCTGGATGATTCTGAGTTAGGCAACTGGGAGAGCAGGAATGTTCAGTCTTAGCCCCCAAGCTGTCCCCAATTCAAGAATCCCAACCAGTCTTCTGAACTTCCGAAGTATTAGTGACTGCCTGGAATGAGAGAATATGTCTTGCTGAGCTCAGGCAAGCCAGAGTTCCTGGAGGAACAGTCCCTCAGGGTGTGATTTGAAGACCATAGGTATTAGAAACTAGGAAGCAAGGGGAGGAGTGTGTGTGTGTGTGTGTGTGTGTGTGTGTGTGTGTGTGACCTGTTATGAAATGTAGACTTCAGACCCAAGAACCTGCACTTTGAAGAAGCTTCTCTCCCAAGGACTCCTTTGCCGATTGACACTTGAAACCTCTAGAACAGTGTCTGATGGAGGGGTCATCAGAACCAGTTTTGTGGACCCTGACACTTAAACACTCCCCTGAAGACCGAGGTTGTGTCTAGATTTTCCATATCAACCCCACTTGCAGTGACCATCACTCCTGAACCCGATTCCAAGTCAGAGCTCTTGAAGAAAGGAACCTCCCCACAGCCAGTGGTGGGACCTACAGAGCAGGCTGTGGGGGCCCTGTCTGTGCCCTCCTTAAAAGGCCAGGACTACCGGGGTGGAGCCTGGGTCTGGAGTGCAGAGGCCACACTAACAGGATGTCCCTCTTGTGTTCCAGAGAGCATCCAATCACACAATTCTTCCTGAACCACTGGAACACCTTTTCTCTTCTGCGAAATGAGTTGTGTTGAATCCAGACATGTCATACTCAGTTCTCCTGCAGGCTGGGCTTGATGAAAACCCTAACTCCACACCATCTCTTCTTCTCCCCTGGACAACTGTGATGGCTCCTAACAGCCTCTCTTCTCGCTCCCTAACTTCCTCCAATCCAGTCTCCACGTGCAGCCAAAATTCACTCTCTAAAAGGAACATCTAAACAGGTCACTTCCCTGCCTAGAACCCATCAGTACTGTGTCTGTTGCTCTTAGGAATAACTCAAAACACCTAGTCCATTGGAACTGTTAACATCATGACCACACTTGCCTCACAGGTCTGTCTTCTGCAACTCTCTACCTCTATCACTGTGCTCCTGTCGGCATCCTTCTCCTAGTTCCTCAAAAATGCTGAGCTCTCTCTCTTCAGGGCCTTTGCACATTCTGTTCCCTGCCTGGAGTGCTGTTCTCTCCCTGATTTTTTCTAACTCATCCTTGGAACTCAGCTTAACTATCCCATCTCTGACCACTCTCCCTTTCTCAAATGAGTTCAGGCCTCTTTAGCCTCTCATTGGTCCCTTGGTAGCACTTATAAAAACGTGGTAAACTAATTATTTGTGTAATTATGGGCCCATTATTTCTCCCCAGCAGACTGTGAGCTCCATAAGGACAAGGCCCATGTCTGCTGTGCTCACCATTATATCCTCATGCCTAGAAGGGGGCTAGCATGTAATAAGTGTTCAGCAAGCATTTGTTGAATAAGGGAGCAAATGAAAAAATATCAATTAGCTAATAAAAAATTTTAATAAGACTCTCTTTCTCATCCCGAATACTTTCAGGGACTGCTGAGGTCACTAAATCTCTAGACCGGCATGTCTTGCTTGGAGCAAACTTCTTGGTCTGGCTTTGAATAGTCCACAAGTTCAAAAGGGCAACATTTGCTGAATGTACATGACTTTTTTGCATGACAAAGGGATTCTTCACTTTACAAAAAAAAAAAAAAAAACCCTGAAATGAGTTTTTAAATAGTGTGTTCCCTCTGGTGCCTATAATCTGTATTAAGAGCTCATTAATTATCTGCAGGAGGCTAGAACTAAGAGGCAAGTCATAAGGATGGTTGCCAAGTGAAGAAATGATGATAAATCAGCACTTAAACGTAAGTGTAAATCATGGAGGAAGTAGGATCCGATTTACAGAAATGTGATTTGTATACAGATGATCAGGAACTTCATTATCACGGAGCACACTTGCTGGTGGTGGAAACACTGTGGACTTGGAACCACCTTTACCCATTTGAAAAGCATCCTTCTCTCCTCTTTGGTCTCTGCTCCACTTCCAAAGGTGTCTTCAAGCCATTGATCTTGGGACTGGAGCATGCCTGGCTGAAGGCTTTCAGCTGCCATCCCATCAAACTCTCCAGGCACTCAGGGCTGCAGATGTCTTTTCCTGGCATAAGTACAGCGGATTTTATAAAGGTCAAGTCCACCTTAGCCAGGGGGCTGGTGAGGGGAGAGAAGAGGGCATTCCCCAGGCACACTGCTGAGAATGTAGTGGGAGCTCCGTCAGGAAAAAACAACATTGATTGAGTGATTAGCATATTCTTGGAGTCCTTGGGTGGTGCAAACAGTTAATGTGCTCAGCCTTTCACCAAAAGGTAAAAGATGTAAGTCCACCCAGAGGAACCTCAGAAGAAAGGCCTGGTGATCTACTTCTGAAAAATCAACCACCAAAAACCCTACAAACACAGTTCTACTCCGACACACGTTGGGTCACCAAGAGTCAGAGTCAGCTTGACAGCAACTGGTTTGGATTTGGTATTAGTGTGTTCATGTTTCAGGTCTTCCTTCCTCTCAGCCTGGCTGGAGTTTATCTCAAATGGCACTACCCTTTATCTCAAATGGCACTGCACGTTGAAGCCACAGAATCCTACCAGGGCTTTCCCAAGAGGACATACATTGGGTCTCTTGTGAGCAATAGCCAGATCCATGTTTCTTTCCTTGGGACATTTTCCAGGTGCGTTTAGGAGTCAGCTGACTGCTTCCTCCCAGTTGCTCTCTCTCCCCCAGGCTGGGTCTGCACTCACCAGGAATAACTCTTCCATTTGGCTCCCTCCTCTGTGCTCTTGTGGTGCTTGGTTCTTTTTCTTATGGTCAAGGATACTGTCCCTGGGTGTTGATGTATCTGATTATCCTCTCAACTCTGAGCTCCTTGAAGACAGGGCCATGTCTGAGTTATCTTTATAGCCTCAGAGCCCAGCACAGAATGTGGCACACAGAAAGTGTGCAACAAATGCCATGTAAGTAATTGAATGCATACATTGGTTTTATCAATTGGTTCCAGACACTCATGATAAGGAAAGGAGAGGGAAAGATAATAACAAGAACAACAAACATGGGTGGTTATAAAAGCTCAAGAAATCTTAGAATACTTTCTACAATTGTGTGCCTTGTCTTCATGAATGTAAATGAACCAAGATTGGGTCTTCTGTCTTCTTTTCCCTTTTCTACTGCCATTGTTAAATGGTCCCAGGTAAGATTTCTACTCTATACCCTTCACAATTTCTCGAGTTTTAGGGGTCTTATATTTTTCTTCCTCCACCCAACTGTTAGTTTGTCATACTGTATGTCTTAGGCTGGGTTCTCTAGAGAAGCAAAACCATTGAGGCTTATATATATATATATATATATATATACACATACACATATATACACATTATATATATATACATATATACATAGGTATACCTATATAGAAAGAGATTTATATCAAGGAAATGGCTCACATAGTTGTAGAGGCTGGAAAGTCCCAAATCCATGGGTCATGCATCAGTCTGGAGGCTTCTCCTGACTCATGTACCTACAGGGGCTGACGAATCAAAGATCAGCAGGCAATACGGCAAGCTGCTTGCTCAAGTTCCAAGAACCAGAAGTCAGATGATGACCAGCTGGATGCAGGATCCAGAGCGAGCAAAAGCCAGCGAGCTTTACCAGAAAGTCCACATATATTGTATGCAGGCTACACCCCCAAGGAAACTCCCTTTCAACTGATTGGCTGCTCATAGCAGATTTCATCATAGAGGTGATTACATTATATCAGAGCTCATCATGAAGGTGATCTTACCCTTACATAACTGCCAAATCACTGAGAATCATGGCCCAGCCAAGTTGACACACAACCTTAACCATCACACTGTGGTAGTTTGTGTGTTGCTATGATGCTGGAAGCTATGCCACTAGTATTTCAAATACCACCAGGGTCACCCATGGTGGACAGGTTGCCGCAGAGCTTCCAGACTAAGACAGACTAGGAAGAAAGGCCCAGAGATCTACATCCAAAAATTAGTCAATGAAAATCTTATGGATTACAACTGAACACTGTCCGACTGGCTTGCTTTGGACATATCATCAGAAGGGATCAAGTGCTGGAGAAGAACATCATGTTTGGTGAAGTAGAGGGCCAGTGAGGGTGAGGGAGACCCTTGGTGAGATGTATTAGCACAATAGCCACAACTATGGACTCGAACATACCAATAATTGTGAGGAGGATGCAGGACCAGGCAACATTTCATTCTGTTGTACATAAGGTCTCCATAAGTTGGAATCGACATGATGGCAGCTATCTATATTTTTCTTGCATCCCCATACTTGTCTACTGCAATAGAGGAGATGTGGCAGGATTTCAAAATGCATTCATCAAGTAGTTTCAGAATGAATGGTAGTGTGAGTGAGAGGATATTTTGAATAACCATGGCCAAAGTTGGTAATGGATAAGTCCATAGGACAGCAGGATAAGCAAAAACTTCACCTTGGCCCCTCCAGTCCAAGGTTAAATGCATTGTTCCCAAACAACATAAAATGATAACTAAAATGGCAGTGCAAGCATAACCATTGTGCGACATAGGAGGCAATGCGTGTGTGTGAGCGTACGGCTGCCACCCAAATTTTATTTGGGACACTGTAAGAAACTGCCAAGCAAAATTATATTTAACCATATCACAAAGTCTGTTTCTTTATAGTTGAGATTAACTAGTTAAGTCAGGTAAGAGTCCCTGTCTTGGCCCATCTCAGTCAAATTATTAAAGGAAAATCAAAGCTGTGGGCCTAAAAAATTGACCATGCTCCAATATTTACTCATTTGTAAATACAACAATATCCAGCACCTTTCCCATAGCAAAGCAGAGAGGAGATGCCATGTCCTCTCTTTCCTAACCCAGACTGCTAACTGCAGTTCTGAATGTGTACTGCGCAGTGATAATCACGACCCTGAGGCCCTGTAAGACCGGGAAACGCCTTCTGAAGCATCAAACAGAGATTAAATTGTCTTGCCTGTAGTTGTAATTTAAATTATAATTCTTTGAAAACTGGTATTGGATACCAATTCTCAAAGGACATGAAATTTTATCTAAGGGTGACTCTTTATGAACCAGAATGTGCGATTAACATGAACATTCTTTTTCTGGGTTTTTCTGGATGCTTAAGAATTTTTCTTTTTTTTTTTTAATGTATTGAATATAAAACCATCATTTACTTTGGAATGGAACATTACAGTTTCCAACACATTTTCACATCTGATACCAATAACTCTTCAGAAATGCAAATAAGGCAGGGTGTAGCAGGTAATGCTGTCGATTCCGTTTTACTCTTTTCGGTATGACTACCGACTTTGGTGTTCTTCAGTTTCCAACTTGCAGCTGTTTTGGAGAACTGCCCTTGGGCTACTGGAGACCACTTTGCCTCATTGTGTAAAAAGCTGGAAGTGTCTGGAAATTTACATTCCTCCCATCCTACCCCCAGTCCTTAGGCAGTAACTGACAGTGCACTAGTACAAAAGGGCAAGACCTCTTGCTTCAGATTGGAGCAACTATCAGGCATAACTCACGCTCCAGAGTTCCCCTGCGGGATCGGGCTGTAGCTACCTGCTGCAAGACTTTGTGTGTGATCACAGCCTTGCTCCTCCTCCTCGCCTTCCCTTAATGCTCCTCTCTGGGAGCACTTCCTTAATAAGTCACTTGGACATGAATCCTCTTTTCAGGATTACTCCTGGAGAGTCCATCCCAAGACTCAGAGATAATTATCAGTCTCTTGCAAATGAAAAAATAGAGAAAGTAAGTGACTTGCCCAAGATCAAATAGGCTGGGTGTAGAATTCAGGTCTTTTTATTAATCAACCATTCAGCCAATACTTATTAAACCCCTACTGCTGTGCTCAGAATGGGGAATAGAGAGATGAATACACAATGGTCCCTAGCTCCATTAAAATGTGCGGGCTGGTGAGAAAGGCAGTAAGACCCAGCGTGGAGTTGTAGCTAGCAGTACTTTCCAACTGGAAGGATCTCAGAATAAGAGTAGTCTTTGTGTTTTAAGTACCTCTGTATAAGAAAGAGGAGCTCTGGTGGTACAGTGGTTAAAGTGATCAAATATTAACCGAAAGATCAGCAATTCAAAACCACCATCGGCTCCACAGAAGACAGATGTGGAAGTCTGCTTCCGAAGAGATTACAGCCTTGGAAACCTTATGGGGTCACTGAGTCAGAATCAACTCCATGGCAGTGGTTTTGGGGTTTTTTTGTTTTGTTTCGTGTCTTTGCAGGTTGACTTTGTCATGACTCCACTTAAAGGTAAGCACGACACAACACTAGAGGTGTCTCAAGTCTAACCAATTGCTTTCCCTGCCCACTGGGGTCCCATGACCAAGGAACTGCTGGGCAGGGAGATGGACAGATAGAGGAGTAGAAGGACAAGCGGGACTTTATGGGATCCACACTGGAGAACTAAAGAGGGAAGAGATAGATGGGCCCGAGAAGAGCCTCTCACAGAGGAGGCACCAGTCCTGCACAGGTTACACACTCTGACGACCTCAGGGCTACCACCCGCAGCTTTTGGGGTGCCAGCTTCCTAGGGAAGATCTGAGCCCATTCTCCTTGCATCACCCACAACAAAGTGACTCTGAGACAGCACCAGGACCTGGTGGCCCAGCTGTCTGAGTCTCTGTATTCCTGAGTCTGGCTCAATTGTGCTGAGGCTCAGGGAGGTGAAGTTATTCACCAAAGTTCCTACAACCAGTAAGAAGCAAAGCTGAGTTTTGAACCCATGCTCCCTGACCCCAAAGCCCACACTTGAAGAATAACTAAGAAAGGAAAGGAGAACGCTGTTCTCATGAGTACTCAGTTATCCCAGCAGAATAAAACACACTGATGAGTTAGGTTGAGTGAATGCCTAAAATAAATAATAGATATTGAAAACACATGAAAAGGGTTAAATAGTATTGTCGTACTGTTGTTGTTGCTATGAGCCAAGTGGGCTAATTCCTGGTTCTGCACCATCCTCACTGTCATTCTATGCTCGAGTCTATTGTTGTGCCAATGTATATTTTGACTGCCTTCCAGCTTAGGGGGGTCACCTTCCAGCACTATATCAAACAATGTTTTGTTGTGATCCATAGGGTTTTAATTGGCTAATTTTTATAAGTAGATCACCAGACCTTTCTTCCTAGTCTGTCTTAGTCTGGAAACTGCTGAAATCTATCTACCATTAGTGACCCTGCTGGCATTTGAAATACTGGTGGCATAGTTTCCAGCATCATAGCAACATGCAAGGCACCACAGTACAATAACTTGACAGATCGGTGGTGGAGATTTGTCCTAGAATGTGCTAAATCATGGTTTAGACCAGGCCTTTCCTAAGAACTAGAGTAGCAAAATGACATGTTGTTGGGTGTCGTTGAGTCATTTCCAACTAAGAGACCCTATGAACAACAGAATGAAACACTGCCCAGTCCCATGCCATTCTGCCAATCTTTGCTATCTTGAGCCCATTGTTGTAGCCACTGTGTCAATCCATCTCTTTGAGGGTCTTCCTCTCTTTCAATGACCCTCTACCTTACCAAGCATGATGTCCTGGTTGCTCCTGATAACATGTCCAAAGTACATGAGATGAAGTCTCACCATCCTCGCTTCCAAGGAGTACTCTGTCTGCAGTTTTTCCAGGACAAACTTCTGTTCTTCTGTAAGTCCATGTTATATTCAATATTCTTCTCCAATACCTTTGTTCACAGGCAACAATTCTTCCTCTGTCTTCCATATTCATTGTCCAGCTTTCTCATGCATATGAGGTGATGGAAATTATCATGGCTTGGGTCAGGTGCACCTTAGTCCTAAAAGTAACATCTTTTCTTTCCAACACTCTAAAAAGGTCTTTTGCAGCAGATTTGCCGAATGCAATATATTGTTTGATTTCTTGACTGCTGCTTCCATGGCTGTTGATTGTGGATCCAAGTAAAATGAAATCCTTGACAACTTTGATATTTTCTCTGTTTAACATGATGTTGCTATTGGTCCAGTTGTGAGGATTTTTGTTTTCTTTACGTTGAGGCATAATCTATACTGAAGGCTATAGTCTTTGATCTTTATCAGTAAGTGCTTCAAGTCTGCATATCGCAGGTTGTTAACGAGTCTTCCACCAATCCTGATGCCATGTTCTTCTTCATATAGGCCAGCTTCTCAGATTATTTGCTCAGCATACAGATTGAATAAGTATGGTGAAAAGATGCAACCCTGATGCACATTTTTCCTGATTTTAAACCATGCGGTATTCTCTTGTTCTGTTTGAACGACAGCCTCTTGGTCTATGTACCAGGTTCCACATGAGCACAATTAAGTGTTCTGGAATTCCCATTCTTTGCAATGTTAGCCATAATTTGTCATGATCTACACAGTCCAATGCCTTTGCATAGTCAATAAAACACAGCTAAATATCTTTCTGGTATTCTCTGCTTTCAGCCAAGATCCATCTGACATCAGCAATGATATCCCTCCTTCCATGTCTTCTTTTGAATCTGGCCTGAATTTCTGACAATTCCCTGTCAATGTACTGCTGCAACCGTTTTTGAATTATCTTCATCAAAATTTTACTTGTGTGTGATATTAATGATATTCATTGATATTTCTGCACTCTGTTGTATCACTTTTCTTTGGAATGGGCACAAATATGGATCCCTTCCAGTCAATTGGCCAGGTAGCGGTCTTCCAAATTTCTTGGCATTGGCAAGTAAGTACTTCCAGCACTGCACCGTTTGTTTAAACATCTCAGTTGGTATTCTGTCAACTTCTGGAGCCTTGTTTTTCATCAATGCCTTTAGTGCAGCTCGGACGTCTTCCCTCAGTACTATCAGTTCTTGATCATATGCTACCTTCTGAAATGGTTGAATGTTGATCATTTCTTTTTGGTACAGTGACTCTATGTATTCCTTCCATCTTCTATTGATACTTCCTGTGTCGTTCAATATTTTGCCCATAGAATCCTTTACTACTGCAACTTGAGGCTTGCTTTTTTTCTTCAGTTCTTTCAGCTTGAGAAATTTTGAGTGTGTTCTTCCCTTTTGGTTTTCTAACTCCAGGTCTTAGCACATTTCATTATAATACTTTACTTTGTCTCCTTGAGATGCCCTTTGAAATCTTCTGTTCTGCTTTTTTACTTCATCATTCTTTAATTCGCATTAGCTACTGTATGTTGAAGAGCAAGCTTCAGAGTCTCTTCTGATATCTATTTTAGTCTTTTCTTTCTTTCCTGTTTTTTAAATGACCTTTTGCTTTCTTCGTATATAATGTCCTAGATGTCATCTCACAACTCATCTAGTCATTAGTGTTCAATGCATCAAAGCTATTACTGAGATGGTCTCCAAATTCAGGTAGAATATACTTAAGGCTGTATTTTGGTTCTTGTGGACTTGTTTTAATTTTCTTCAGCTTCAGCTTAAACTTGCTTATGAGCAATCGATGGTCTGTTCAGCAGTCAACCCCTGGCCTTGTTCTGACTGATGATATTGAGCTTTTCCATTGTCTCTTTCCATAGATGTATTCTATCTGATTCCTGAGTTTTCCATCTGGTGAGGTCCACATGTATAGTTGTCATTTATGTTGTTGAAAAAAGGTATTTCCAATGAATACATCATTGGTCTTGCAAAATTCTATCATGCAATCCCAGTGTCATTTCTATCATCAAGACCATATTGTCCAACTACAGATTCTTCTTCTGTGTTTCCAGCTTTTGAATTCCAGTCACCAGTAATTATCAATGCATCTCGATTGCATATTTGATCAATTTCAGACTGCAGAAGTTGGTAAAAATCTTTAATTTCCTCATCTTTGGCCTTAGTGGTTGGTGCATAAATTTGATACCAGTTGTATTAACTGGTCTTCCTTGTAGGCATATGGATATTATCCTATCACTGACAGCGCTGTATTTCAGGATATATCTTGAAATTTTCTTTTTGATGATGCATGGGACACCATTCCTCTTCAATTTGTCATTCCCAGCATACTCTGATTCAAAATAGCCAATGCTAGTCCATTTCAGCTCACTAATGCCTAGGATATTGATCTTTATGCACTGCATTTCATTTTTGACAACTTCCAATTTTCCTAGATTCGTACTTCATACATTCCATGCTCCTATTTTCAATGGATGTTTGCACCTGTTTCTTCTCATTTTGAGTCGTGCCGCATCAGCAAATGAAGGTTCCAAAAGCTTGACTCCATCCACGTCATTAAGGTTGACTCTACTTTGAGGAGGCAGCTCTTCCCCAGTCATATCTTGAGTGCCTTCCAACCTGACGTGCTCATCTTCTGAAACTATATCAGACGACGTCCCACTGCCTATTCATAAGGTTTTTGCTGGCCAATTTTTTCAGAATTAGACTGCCAGGTCCTTCTTCCTAGTCTGTCTTAGTCTGCAAGCTCCACTGATACTTGTCCACCATGGGTGACCCTGCTGGTATTTGAAATATCCTTGATGTAGCTTCCAGCATCACAGCAACACACAAGCCACCACAGTACAACAAAATGAAAGACATGTGGCAGGAAAAAATGACATGAATAGGTGCTTTTTACCTATACACAAACAAAGGGAAATAGGAGGATGGTAGAAATTACAAAGCAGCCACTCTAACCTCGTCTAGCAGAGGAAATATTTGATGAATCTAACTTGAGGTTAAGCTCTAAAAGAGCACATGGTAAGGAGGAGCAAACAGTCCTGAACATATATCTGAAAAATGACATCATGAAGTGATGGCTGAAGCTAAATAATATTTCTCCCAGTGAAAAACCCAACTCAGAACCTAACCCCTTTCCAAGCACAGAAAATAGGCTGTATCTTGAAAGGACAATTTGTGGGGAATCATAGGGAGACTTCTTACCCCCCTGTCTTACTTATCTACTGCTGCTAGAACAGAAATACCACGAGTGGATGGCTTTAACAAGCAGAAATTTATCCATTCACAGTCTAGGAGGCTAGAAATCCAAATTCAGGGTGCCAGCTCTAGAGGAAGGCTCTCTCTGTTGGCTCTAGGGGAAGGTCCTTGTCATCAGTTTGCCCTGGTCTAGGAGCTTCTCAGGAGCAGGAACCCCGGGTCCAAAGGAATACCTCTGCTCCTGGCACTACTTTCTTGGCAGTATGAAGTCCTTATCTCTCTGCTCTCTTCTCTTCTTTTCATCTCTTGTAAGACAAAAGGTGATGCAGGCCACACCCCAGGAAAACTCCCCTTACATCAGGTCAGGGCTGTGACCTGAGTAAGGCTGTAGCATCCCACTCTAATCCCCTTTAACATAACCTAATCTTGCCTCATTAACTACAGGCATAGATTAGGATTTACAACACATAGGAAAATTGCATCAGATCACAAAATGGTGGACAACCACTCAATATTGGGAATCACAGCCTAGCCAAGTTGATAGACATTTTGGGGGACATAATTCAATCCATAAATCCATAACACTCTCCTACCCCTTGGAAGGAGTCCCTGGGTGGTACAAACAAGTTAACACACTCAACTGCTAACCAAAAGGTTGGAGGTTCAAGTCCACGCAGAGTCACTTCAAAAGAAAGCCCTGGTGATCTGCTTCTGAAAAGTCAGCATTTGAAAATCCTACAGAGCACAGTTCTACTCTGACACACATGGGGTCACCAGGAGTCAGAGTCTACTAAAGGGTAACTAGTACTCTCGAGAAATCTCCATCTTTTAGATCCAAGCAAAGAAATCTGAAATTTTTACCTGGCTCCCTCTTGGGGCTGGAAGGTTCGCTTAAAATGCAAAGAGAGCCTGGAAGGAAGGAAAGCCCCATTAACTTGAGTTAGCAGCCATTGACATCTTCACTGTCCACATACTCACTCACTAGTGTGACCTTGGGCATTTTCTCCCTGTAAAAACTGTGGTTATGATCAAACTCCCTTCTCCAGGGTTTGTTGTGAGGACTCCACAAATATGGGGAAGAACCCAGCACGTAGTGGATGCTCAGTAACATTATGTTTTCTCTCCAATAACAGAGAAAGAAATGCCAGAGACAAGGGGAAACAACTTTGATGATGATAAGGAAATAGGGGATGGGGGAAGAGAGACTGAGTCTCCAGCTTTCCCTGGCTAAAACTAACCACCAGGAGCATACTAAGTGAACCACATCCAATAGTTGGGCATCAGGGCACAGGAAAATGGGGAGCATAGAAGACAAGTGTCTTTCTACCTCCACTCAACATAGACATGTCTAGGTGAGTTAGTCACTCTTCCTAGAAAATGTCTAGAAGAGGTTAAGTTCCAGAGAGAAGCTGTGAGATCCCCATACTCTTCAGAGTCCAGAGCCTGGATAGATTCTTATAGCACGAAGGACTAGGATCTAAAGACTTAACCCCCCCTACTCCTCTTATCAGTAGACCTCAAGCTTCGATGAAATCAGAATCCCCAAGATGGCTTGTTAAAACACAAATTGTTGAGACTCACCCCAGCGTTTCTGATCCAGTGGGTCTGGGATAGCAAGTAGCCAGATGATGCTGATGCTGCTGGTCTGGGGACTAGACTTTAAGAACCACTGTCCTCTATACCCTCATTTACTAACCTTATGAAAGATTCTCTGCCCTAAGCTAATGATGACCTTGGGCAATTCATCCCCCTCTAGGCACCCCTGTATTTGAATTGAGGCACTGCACTGAATGATGGAAGCCCTTCCAGCTCTGACATTCTGTGACTTTGCAAGTCTAGCCAGTTCAGTACATTTACTGCCTAGTTCTGGGTTGGGAATGGGGGGAGACCAGGCACGCAGGAGTGATTGAGTGATAGGGAGAATCTACGGGATACAGAAAGAGCCAATGCTGTGCTTCTTTTCCCACTGCCCTAATTTTCTCCCATACTCTAAAGTGCTCTCCTAACTTCAGTTAAGCTTGCCCTCGGCTCCTGAGGTTGGCAGATACTTAAAATAAAGAACGAGCTGTTTGGCCAGGTAAAGCTTTCCCAAACGTCATCCCCAGGAAGGCTTAACAGTGTGTGACTCAACAGTGACATCTGGTGGCCATCATCATGAGTTCTGGACCCTGATAACACCCACACATCCTTCTGGAGATACAGCATATGAACAGGGTACCTAAGTTCCCATAAAAATGTCCATTTATCAATCACCTGTCACTTATCCGCACTATCTGCAAGCCAATTATTCTCTTGGTTGAATGCCAGAAGCATTAAAGCTTCTGACTCTTATTTTAAATCTCTATTCATTGACCTATTTGAAAGGATACAATCCTTTGGAGACCGACAATTCCACTGTGGTTGAAGCATCTTAACTAATATTCATATTTAAACTGTTTGGTTAAAGGAAGGCATCAAAGCATTTGGCAGGAAAAAAACACAGCTTAACTTTGCTTCCAACGATTGGATCTAAGCAAATAAATAAGTCATTTTCATTTTCAGTTTAACATAACAAGAATATTTTTACATGATAATTTGCTTTTAAAAATTCTAGCTGTGAAGTTGAATAACAGCGTGCGGAGTTGCCTGTCATTTCATATTTATGTTCCAATCCCAGTTTTGACAGTTTCCATGGGCTCTAGACTGCTTGCTAGAGATATTCTAGGCTGTGTTTAGGTAGAAACATATTAGGTAGAAAACCCAGTCCCAGAACCAGGAAAGAATAAAGAACTTTGTCTTAGTTATCTAGTGCTGCTATAATAGAAATACCACAAGTGGATGGCTTTTAACAAAAAGAACTTTATTTTCTCACGGTCTAGTAGGCGACAAGTCCAAATTCAAGGCATCAACTCCAGGGAAAGACTTTCTCTGTCAGCTCTGGAGGAAGGGCCTTGTGATGCATCAGTCTTTCCTTGGTCTAGGAGCGTCTCAGTGCAGGAATCTCAGGTCCAAAGGAAACGCTCTGCTCCCTGCTCTGCTTTCTTGGTAGTATGAGGTCCCCCTGACTCTCTGCTTGCTTCTCTCTTTTATATCTCAAAAGAGATTGGTTTAAGATATTATCTGATCTTGTAGATCTCATCAGTATAACTGCCGCTAATCCATCTTATTACATCATAGTGATAACGTTTACAACATATAAGGAAATCACATCAGATTACAAAATAGTACACAATTATACAATACTGGGAATCATGACCCACCAAAATTGATACACACATTTTTGGGAAGATATAATTCAATCCATGACAAACCTTTAACAGGATTTTCCACTCCTTACTGTGAGGCAAGTTTCACAACTTACAGAAATAATCAACCAAGCCCTTCCTACCGGTCTCCTTATCTCTTGAATCTGTTGGAGTTGTTAGCTGTCATGGAGTTGGCCCCTGACTCAGAGCAACCCCATACACAAGGGAATGAAACACTGCCCGGTCCTGTGCCATCCCTGTGATCAGCTGTGACTCAAACCGTTGTGATCCACAGGGTTCACTAGCTCACTTCCAAAAGTAGATCTCTAGGCCTTTCTTCCTAGTCCATCTCAGTCTGGAAGCTCCGCTGAAACCTGTTCAGCATCATAGCAACATGAAGTGCATTGGCTGGGAATCAAACCAAGGTGTCTCGCAGGGAAGGCAAAAATTTTACCACTGAACCACCAATACCTCAACAGCATGGAATTTACCCACTACCTGAGCACTACCTGCTTGTCTGTGTTACTCTCTAGACTGTGAGCTCTCTGAAGGCATGGGCTGTTTTTTCTGTTCTCTGCTAAATCCTGGCATCTCTCACAGCACTTGACACCTAGACAGCGTTCAATAAATATTTGTGGCTGATTCAAACCTTCATTTCAGCAGCAACTTAAAAGCAGTGGTAAAAAAGAAGTTTGTGTCAAATCCAGAGCAATAGCCAGAGTTCCTTGGTCTTTTACAGAAAGGGTGATGTATGTGTGTTTATATTTTATAGATACTAATTGTTGACAACATGATTCGGTGGCTCAACAAATTGGAAGTGACACCATCAACCTGCTCGATTCATTTACAATCTTTCATCATCAACTCCAGGGACTTTGTCAACGGAGCAGTGCCAGCTTCCCTGCGAGGCCAGCAACTTGTCTCCTATTAGTGATGAGCATCACAAGTAAATAGATTGGCTTAGCACATTCCGTTGCATCCAACAGCCCAGCAAGAATCACAAGCTAATGTAAGGAAAGGGCAGCTTAAGTTAATGCACATTTACTGAGCAGAAGTTTTGCTTACTAGTTTTTGTACCACTGTCCTTGCCACATCCCACCCTCCACAGAGCCCCCAACATAATCTTTCTAGAATGCCAATCGCTTATATCACCACCCTGTTTAAAATTCTTCAGGAGTTTCTCCCTTCTCTCCAAATTGTCATTCTAGGCCCTCTAGGGTCTGAGGGTCTTGCCTACTTCTTTACCCAGCAATGCTCCCTTCCCCTACTCCCCTCCCCATTGTGACACACACACACACACACACACACACGTACACCTCTCCAAGAGTATCATGACCTCTCCATTTCCCCATGAATGACCAGAGAGTGACTTCCCTCAGGACTTTTGCACATTGCTGACCCCTTTTCCTGGAACACTTCTCTGTGTGCTTTCACCTGCCTAATTCCTGCAAGACTTAGCTCAACTGTCTTACTGCATCCAAGAAATATTGCCTGGTGTGGTGGGTTTAATGGTGGCCACCAAAAAGATATGTCTACATCCAAATGTGACCTCATTTGGAAAAAGGGTCTTGCAGATCTAATTAAGGATCTTGAGATGAGATCATCCTAGATTATCTGGATGGGCTCTAAATCCAATGACAAGTGTCCTTATAAGAGACACACAGAGAAAAGACACAGGATGTAGGAGAAGGACACATGAAGATGGAGGCAGAGATTGGAGTGATGCAGCTACAAACCATCAAAAGCCTAAAGGCACCAGGAGCTGGAAGATACAATGAAGGATCCTCCCCTAGAGCCTTTGGAGGGAGCATGGCCCTGCCAACACCTTGATTTCAGACTTCTGGCCTCCAGAACTGTGAGAAAATAAATTTATGTTATTTAAGCCTCTCAGTTTGTGGTGAACTAGGTGTACCCCTGACCTTCCCTTCAGATGTTCTCTGCTACGTACCACCTGTGTGTACTCCCTTCTTTGCCTTTGTCATGTGGTTTTGCAATTCCAATTTGACTCTGCTGCTTTCCACACTACACCCTGAGCCCCTGGAAGGTGGGGACGGTCTCTTCCATGACCTTCTGCTGGGTGCTAGCACAAGCCTTCATGCGAAGTAGAGTCCCTCCTTGCAGGGATCACATGGGAACCAGCAGAGTAGGACAAAAATGACAGAGTCAAGCTTTCTCTTTAAAATCCCTAAATTTCCCACAGATGTTTTCTGAGGACAAGCCTATCAGTTCCTCCCTTGCCTACTTATTCAAAGCTCCTCTTGGCCCTCAATTAATTCCTCAATTTCTTTGTTGACAAAACCATCACCACCTACTTAGCTAGCCACTTGATCATGCATCTCACTTCTTTGTTGAGGGGTGACAAGCCCTTAAAATTATTCATAAATAATTTCCACAGGTTTCAAACCTGCATTTACTGTTTTAGGCTTGAGGGCACCTATTGCCTGTGGGCATACCTTCATTGTGTGTAAAGGTAGACACCAACTGTAGCATTTAAATTATTTTCCTTTGTATAAGCATTGAATAAGCATGCACCATAACTCTAGATGAAGTGTCTAATGAACAAATGGAAGAATGATAAGTGCTTATTACATTCTAAGCCTTTTGTTAAGCTTCATGAAGAAAGCATATGTAAATAAGGCTTAGTCTCTGACTGCAAGGAGCTTAAAGTCTAGGTGAATTATATCTCAATAAAGCTGTTAACTGGAAAAAAAGAAGCAAACAAACAATGGGAGAAGGCATCACAACCTCAAAAGATCAAGAATGAATATATCCTCAAAAAAAAAAAGAAAAAACTTGTTGCCATTGAGTCGATTCCAACTCATACCAGCTCTATAGGACAGAGTAGAACTATCACATAGGGTTTCCAAGGCTGTAATCTTTATGGAAGAAGACTGCCACATCTTTCTCCCACAGAGAGGCTGGTGGGTTCGAATCCCTGACCTTTCAGTTAGCAGCCGAGTGCTTAACGACTGCACCACCAGGACGCCTTGAATATATCCTAAAGGAGATATTACCCAATGAGACATTCAAACTTTATTTCAACAGCAACTAGGGTTCCTGGTGTTGTTCTAAATGTTCTACATACTTTCCATTATTTATGTTTCACAAGGACACCATGCAGTAGGTAACATAATTTATTTTTACAGATGATAACACTGAGGCACCAAGAAGTTAAGTGGCTTGTCCATGATTTCTCCTTGGTCAGTGGTGGAAGCCAAGCCCCAAACCTGACTCCAAAGCCCATCACCCAGTTGGCTAGACAAGACACCCCTGTATGAAAAGATGACTCAATGCCCAGCAGGAGAGCACAGTCCAAGTGCCAAGACATGGCCTGGACAGTGAACGCCCCCACCTGAAACTTGGGATGGGGAGCTGAGGGCCTGTATCTTTTAGCACTGGACACACGGCAGCAGGATAAGTGAAGTCCATTCAGGATGTCCAAGTGGAAACCAAGGGCCTGGCCAAATGAGCAAGCTAACGAATCTGGCTCTGGGTGTGCTAAAAACCATGCAGTCAGAAAGATCCACATTTATTTCCAGGCCTAGAGCAAATTTTACTGGGCAGCAAGATCCGTCTCTAATGTAATCTCTTTAAACTGGACACAACTGAAATGTCAAGATCATTGTTTCTCAACATGTGTTCCACGGGACACTGGTTCTGCTGGATGTTAAGAGGCGATTAGGTGGAGAGGAAAGGGGTCCGTGATTAAATCAGTTTTGCAAATGCTTAATAAAACAGAATTAAGGTTGCTTTACTGAGGACTTGTCACAGCCTCTGCTATGCTCACATGCATTGAGAATCTCCCAGGAGTGCAATAATTGCAACTCTCACCAAACTCCTCTCATAGCTACACTTCATAACATATAATGTGGCTTCACTGAACACATTTCAGTTTTCTACAAATGTGTATCCTCTCCCCTTTAGGTCTTTGCCTACTCTTCCCCCTCCCTCTTTATTACCTGCCAAACTCCTGTGCCATTTCCTTTCAGAAATCTTCCCTGGACTCCCCAATCTGGCTTAGGGCCTCTTGCTTTAGGTTCCCTAAACACCCAACCCACCTCAATCCACCATCGTGGCATCTGATGTGCTTTATTGATATCATTTATTTCACCCTCTGCCTTTCTTGCTAATCCATGAGCTTGGTGGGGAAAGGGGTCATATCCGTCTCACTTTTCATGGTACCCCAGAGTCTGGCACTCTGCCTGGCACATAGTTGTTGCTCAATAAAATAATGGCTATATAAATGAATGAGTTGCAATCTACCTCTTATAACCTCCTCTGCCCTCTGAAGACCCACAAGAGATGGTCTCTGCTAGCAATTCTGTGACAGTTAAGGTTATGTGTTAACTTGGCTGGGCCATGATTCTCAGTGGTTGGGCAGTTACATAACGATGTAGTTTGACAGTTATGTAATGATGTAGTTATCCTCCATTTTGTGATATAATGTAATCACCTCCATGATCTGATCTGATATGATCAGCCACTCAGTTGTAAGGGGAGTTTCCTCGGGGTTGTGGACTACATCTGATATACACGGATGTTCTGGCAAAGTTTGCTGGCTTTGGCTCACTCTGGATCCTGCATCCAGCTTGTCAACACATGACTTCCAGTTCTCGGAACTTGAGCCAGTGGCCTGCCAGATTGTGTGCTGATCTTGGGATTCGTTTGCCTCTGCAGCCTGTGAGCCAACAGCCTACCATCCTACCTGCTGGTCTTGAGTTTGTCAACCCCTGCAGCTACATGAGTCAGGAAAAGCCTCTAGCCTGACACCTGACCCATGGACGTGGGACTTGCCAGCCTCTACAACTGTGTAAGCTATTTCCTTGAGATAAATCTCTCGATAGGAAAGTAGGTAGGTAGGTAGGTAGATAGGTGGATAGATAGATAGATAGACAGACAGATAGATAGATGTGTGTGTGTATACACATATATATGCGCTTCATTGGTTTTGCTTCTCTAGAGAACCCAGCCTAAGACACGATGCCAATAACTGCTTGCCCTGCCTGTAGGCTTTCCCACACCCCACCTAAAGGGCTCAGCCCACCCACAGTCCCTGCTGTCTACACGACTGTATTCATATCTCACAGCTCTGCCCCCATCCCTAGGCACAACTGACTCAGTAAGACTTGAGCACCTGACCCAAAGGTGGCCCTGCAGGGGCTATATAAAGGTGAGCTGGATTGGTCAGATGCTCTCCATTTCAGGAATTGGAAATAATACTCACAGAAAGAAGCTGCCAGTTGGTAGTGGACAGTGAACAAGGAACATTTACAGTCTGAACAGGAGCATTCAAGATGGCCAAGGGCAAGCTAAAGTTATCAGGGAGCAGAACTGCTCTTTAGAGAAAGGGAATGGAGCACAGAGAGAAGAGAATGGAACACAGAGGGAAACAGAGAAAGGCAGAGAATGTAAGAGTGAGAAAAGCCATTACCTAGAGATGCCTAAATCCAGAACCACCCTTTATGTCCTGTTCTTGAAATCTTTAATCTGCCCGGTTTGATATAGCATCTATTAGCTATTTAAATGTGAATTAAAATTAAAATTCAGTTCCTCAGTTGTACCTGCCACATTTCAAGTGCTCAATAGTCACACAAGGCTAATGGCTACCATACTGGACAGAACAGATACAGAAAATTTTCATCATCACTGGAAGTTTTACTGGACAGCAGTGTCCTTGTCTTTACAGTAAAGCCCACTTACCTTGAACGATGTAAGAGCAACATAAGGAACTCTACTTCTAGCAACTAAAGGAGTCCACCCAGAACACCCGTTACATGATTCAGTCCCTTATTCAATCAACATCAAGTTTGTATTGAACGCTGCTATGTATAAGGCATATTTTAGCTGCTAGGGATACATTAGTGCACTGAACAGATTACAGCCCTAGTGGAACTCCAGTTATAACCCTCCAAATGTTAGCAGGCCTTGCCCCCATTCACTGAGTCTTCTCTTCTCTTTTCTTCTTTGTGTCAAGTGGACCCCCAGCTTCTTTAGCCAGCCCTCCTCAGGTGGTGTGGTTCCCAGGGCCTCCACTCTCTGGGTTCCTCTCTGCAGATAGTTTAGGTTATCATTATCCCTGGTAAAACTCAGTGCTCTTAACTGCATATAATATTCCAAATAGCCAGTGCAGAGTTCGATGGAATAGTGTTCCAATTGCTCCAAACACTGAATCTCTATTAATTCAGCCTGAGAATGTGTTTAAGCAGCCAGTCACATTGCATGACTAGTTGGACTTAGGGAACAACCAAAACAAAACAAAAATGTTTTAAAGTACTTTCTAACCAGAGCTGCTCTTTGGTTGTCTAGCCTCAGCTTGTACTTATGCAACTGGTATGTAAACCAAAATGCAAGTTTTCACATTTATCCCCATTAAAGTTTTTCTAGGTCAGCACCAATTCACTAATCCCCATTTTGCATGCATTTTGCAAGAATTTGAAATTATGAAGGTACCATGTGAAGCATAAAACAATATAAATGTTCTAAAACTCTAAAGATGTGCTTCATCAGCCCTCAGTTGTATGGGCACCAACAATGTGTCAAGCCCTGACTAGGTGCTTGTTCCCATCTAATCCTTACAACAACCCCGTAAGGCTGTTGCTCCATGTTACAGGTGAGGAAATAGACTACGGGAGGTTAAGTGGCCGGCCCTTAATCACACAGCTAGAAAGTGATTGAGCTGCAGTTTAAATCAAACTCTTTTACCCCAAGGCCAAAAGTTTTTCTGCAATGCCTTAATTTCTATTCTCTCCTCTGGGCTGTCTCTACTTCACAGCTCCAGTGGCCTCAAAGGGTCCCTGCACTTACAGCGTCTCCTTTTATCTGCTTTCTATCAAAACATTCAGTTCTTTCGCAAAGAGATACCAATCGCAGATAGTGGTTTAAAGCCTGATTTCAACTTGGAATAGGCAAACTATGGCTCATGGGTCAAATCTGGTCAGCTCCTTGATTTTGTACAGTCCTTGAGCTAAGAGTATTTTTTACATTTTCAAATGGTTAAAAAAATCAAATAAAAGCTAATATTTTGTGACACATGAAAATTATATGAAACCAAAATTTCAGAGTCCATAAATAAGGTTTTATTGGGATACAGCCACGTCCTTTCTTTTATGTTTTGTCTATGGCTGCTCTTGTACTACAATCACAATGTTGAACAGTTGCAAGAGAGGCTTATGACCCACAAAGCCTAAAATATTTACTCTCGAGGCCTTGACTGGAAAAAGTCTGAAGACCCCTGACCTGAGCTAAAGGTGTGTTGTTCTGACTCAGGCATCGATCATGATGGGAGCAGAATCTGTAGGACTGAGATCGCACCTGTGATTTCAGAGTTGGCATCAGTGATGGTGTAATTGTCCAAGTCCCTGGGTTGGGTGCATAGTGAGGAAGGACCCCAAGGAGTGCTTTGGGTGATATTTATTGGGTGGGAAGAGAAGTGGTATTCTGACATCCTCAGAGATACAAACTGCTCATCGTGGTCCTACCAGACATGATTTCAAACCTAAGCAACACTTCATAGGAAAACACATTGGGAAGATGAATGCCTGGGGTAAGAATTGATATTAGCGACCAAGGAGAGTGACGCAACCAATTAGACCGAGAAACGTGCAACAGCTCTTCGCCCTGCAGCTTTATCCAACACAGCATTATCCGCTCACGCGTATATCATTTTTATTAGCCTCATAACTTTTATTCGGGCAGTATCTTCAGTCTTCTAAGCACTACGACCACTACAAAGAGAACCATTATACTCTCACCCCCCCAAAATGAATTATTTCCCTCATTCCTTCTTAACATCTCCTTTCCAACAAGTGTAAACACAAAAGCAGGCATTTGTGTTGCAATCACTTTTCCCTCTTATTCTTACTCCCAATCATCAAGAGAAGTGATCAGGTCCCCCACTGTGACTCATTCCTCAGACAGGAAGGTGGCCATCTTCTTCATTCTATTCACTGAAATATGAAAGGAAGAGACAATGGATGTGGTTTCTTGTGTGTGTATGTGTTTAGCTGTTTTTTGTTTGTTTTTGACTCAGAGCTAAATTTAATGCTTAAGTACCACAACTATCCTTAGCCTAGAATTCTGATATCACAATCTTCCTGTCTCTAAAACATTACTCTTGATGTTTTGCTCTTATTTCAATAATTCTTTTGTATAAGTATTCATTAGTGTCATCTACCTTAAATTATTTTTTTGAAATAAGAAGTATATAAGGAGTAAAGACTATAATGTATACACACACATGCATATGTATGTACATATGTACATATATACACATATATATGTGCATATATATTGTTTTTGTTGTTGTTAGGTGCCATCAAGTCGGTTCAGACTCATAGCAACCCTATGTACAACAGAACAAAAACATAAGGTTTTGGCAGAAATTGGTTGCACAGTGCAACAAGAGACATAGTCCAGGAGTTCTTGTTGAATCACCAAATGCACAGAACAGATACAGATGTCAGCATAAGTTGAGAACCAGGTAGGGGTGCTGGAGGCATCATGTGGCCAAGGAGCATGGACAGGGGCAAACATCTACTTATTCCCAAATGTTTTTGAACGTCTTCAAACTCAAGGAGTTTTAGGGTCAAGTAGATATTAGTATAGCTATTTACGACATAGAGAGAAACTGCTGTGGGTCTTCAGGCTACCTCCAACTTCGCAGGAAATAATGGATGAGACAATCAAGGAATTCAACAACTATTGATTTAAGGGCCCAATATGCAATAGGGCCTCTGCAAGTCAATGGGTATAAAGGTGCATAAAACATGGCCACATCACTGCTCACCATCTAGCAAGGATAGAAGAAGCACTTAGGGGGTTTCCTGGAGGAAGTGGCATCAATAGTGAGCCTTAGTGATTAAATCATATTTGGACTTGTTAACAGAACCAGGGAGCAATCTGTGCTCTGGGCTCCCCATCATCCTGGACGAAAGTTCCTCAGAGCTACTCTGCAGGCTGAGGTTCTTCCCGCCCAGTGCTCCTGCTTCCTTGCCCTTCTCATTTCACAGGGGTCAGAACTGCACTGTGGGCTTAGGCCTCACCTGCCTACTCCTGCCCCTTCTCTCTTTTAACTTTCACAGGTGTTACCATCAATCAATCTCTTGCACTTCTAACTCTGTCTTGCCATCTGCTTTCCAGAGGATCCAAACTGACACACTGACCAACTCCTCCAGTTTACAGGTGAAGAAACTGACTCCTAAAGAGGTAGTGTATCCTGCCCATTCCCTCTCAGAAAATCCATGTTAGAGCTAGAAGCAGAATGCATGAATCTCCAAGCTCTAGTTCAGTGCTCTACCCACACCATGCTGCCCTCCACATCCAGGCAGGCTGGTTAGTGGCTGATGTAATTGCCACAGTCAAATATCTTACACATGTAGACTCAGCAGTTGCCTCACTAGGTACTCAGACCTCCAGTCACATGTCTTTACATCCACTGGCTGTACTATAAAACTGAGAAGACGCTTGCCTGGCACCAGCTCCCATGGACTGGGTGAAGAGGAATAAAGTACTTCTTGTGGATGGAAGAAAAGCCATAAATAACAGAACTGTGTAGTCAGCTTTCATTTCTGGGGGCAAATGGATGGGTGCACTGTTCAGATACTCAGCTGGGGCTTCTATGGCTTCTGTGACTGCCACAGCAGCAGTGAGACACCAGGTTAGAGAGAGGGAGGAGAGGGAGCTCCGAGAGCAGCCCTGGATAAGCCATGGGGAGAGGGGCCCTACTGAGCCAGGACAATTGAGCCAGCTCTCTTAATATGTGCTTTTTAAAAAGTACAAAGAGCATGTGAAAGCAGTCCACAAATACCTGGCTTTTAAACTTATGAAGAAATAGATGTTAGACCTCACCCAAAATTACAGCAATGCAAAAGTAAACTAACAATGAGATAAACCAAAAAACCAAACCCGTTGCCGTCGAGTCGATTCCAACTCATAGCGACCCTATAGGACAGAGTAGAACTGCCCCATAGGGTTTCCAAGGAGCCACTGGTGGAGTCAAACTGCCAGTCTTTGGGTTAGCAGCCAAGCTCTTAACCACTGTGGCTCCAACAATGAGATGTCATTTTAAAATTCAGGTATATTCAGATAAATGTGCAGTATTGGCAAAGGAGTGGAAAAACAAGACACTTTCATACCATGTTGGTGCAAATGTAAATTGTTGCTATGTCTTCAGAGGGCAGTTTGGCAATTTCTACTAAAATATAAAGTGCTTGTGTTCTTGAACCCAGCCATCCCACTTCTTTTTCTTTTTTTATTGTACTTTAGATGAAGTTTTACAAAGCATATTAGATTCTCGTTAAACAATTAATACACATATTGTTTTGTGACATTGGTTGCCAACCCCATGACACAGCAACACTTTCCCCTTCTTGACCTTGGGTTCCCCATTACCAGCTTTCCTGTCCCCTTCTGCCTTCTTGTCCTTGCCCCGGGCTTGTTTTGTTTTATGGACCCGTCTAATATTTTGCTGAATGGTGAACCTTAGGAATGACTTCAGTACTGAGTTAAAAGGGCATCCAGGGGCTATACCTCTGTCAGACCAGTAAGTCTGGCCTTTTTTTGTGAGTTAGAATTTTGTTCTACATTTTTCTCCAGCTCTGACTGGGACCCTCTATTGTGATCCCTGTCAGAGCAGTCTGTGGTGGTAGCCGGGCGTCCTCTAGTTGTGGTGGACTCATTCTGGTGGAGGCTGTGGTAGTTGTGGTCCATTAGTACTTTGGACTAATGTTTCCCTTCTATCTTTGGTTTTCTTCATTCTCCCTTGCTCCAGACCAGGTGGGACCAGTGGAGTATCTTAGATGGCTGCTTACAACCTTTTAAGGCCCCAGACACAACTCAGCAAAGTAGAATGTAGAACATTTTCTTTATAAACTATGTTATGTCAATTGAGCTAGATGTTCCTGAGACCACCAGCCATCTCACTAAGACTTTGTGATACAGATATACCTGCACAGGTGCACAAATGCACAGGATAGTCACTGTAGAAGAGTCTGAAATAGCCAGTTACTGGAAATACATTAAGTGTTCATCATTAGAAGAATGGTTAAGTAAATTATAGTATGCGATGACATGCAATGGAAGACTAGGTAGCTGTGACAAAGAATGAGAAATATCCAATGTGTTGATATGAAATAATCACTGACCTATACAATTAACAGCAAAAAGAAAGATGCGGAGGTTCCAGCAAGATGGTGCTCTAAGCAGAAGCACCACGCCGTCCCTCCACAGCAAAGATCCGAAAAACTAAGCCAAACAGAGAATGCAACAATCCTGAAACCCTAGAACATCAAATGAAGAGATAAACAACTCAGCCGAGCACCAAATGGAGTGAGAATATTGAAAGAGAACGGAGAGCGAGGAGAGATTCATGCAGAGGTCCCCTACCAGCTAACACAGCACAGATCCACCATCGGGGACTCCTATCAGAGACCAGCAAATGGGGGTACGAGAAAGCAGCCTCACGGAGCATCCAGTGGGAGACAAAACAGCCACTTAGCTCCACACATAACCATCTCCCCGCTTCATCCTGCCTACCTG
>NW_004443989.1:5602585-5618901 GCF_000243295.1 Trichechus manatus latirostris | reverse complement strand
AAAAAAGGTTGAGAATTTATAGGGTTAATATGTTGTGGGGTTGTTAACCAATGTCATAAAACAACATGTGTACTACTGTTTCATGAGAAACTGCTTGTTCTGTAAGCCTTCACCTGAAGTACAATAAAATATAAAAAGAAAAAAAAGAAAGAAAGATGCGAAAGTGGGCTACAATTTGTTTAAAAACAAATATATGCATATGAATGTGTGTGTATATATTTTATATACACATACATACATATATATGTGGAGAATATTTTTGAAGAAACTGGTAGAAAATAGTTATACTGAGAAGGAACTGATGGTGGGAAGGAGACACAGTTTTCACTGCATAATCTTTATGTCCTTTGTATTTTTACCATGTCTTTGTCTCACTCATTTGAAACAAACAAACAAACAAACAAAAAAAAAACTGGTTAAAAGAGTGTGTTTTCTCCTTACGACACTGTTCATGTAGCAAAAGTAAAAGAGCAATAATAGAAATTTACGTTCCATATTACACTTTCTCATTCATTTTTTAACACAGGCAGAGAGGAACAATTTCTACCCCTGTTTTTCAAATAAGGAAATTGGAACCAAAAGGGAGTCCATGATTTGCCCAAGTTCGTTGGAGAGGTCATATGGAAACCGGAATTCCTAGCCCGCGTTGACCATTGCTCACATCCACATTTTCAAGGAAAGCACTGGTAGAAGGCGAACTTTAGTTTTCAAGCTCCAGATCCTTGGATCTTTCTCCCCACATCTTCTCCCTCTGCCTCACAAGAAAGAAAAGCCTTGGCTTCCATTTTAAAAAGCAGTGAAGCAACAATGAAGTTTGTAAATAAGGGAAAGAAACAATTATTGGGCAAGAGGAAGAAAGGGGCACAAAGGCCTTTCAGGCTAGAGAAATTGGCATGGGATGGAAGAGGGGGATAACAACACAAGAGTAGCATGATCCCACATCCTATGGAGATGATTTTCCTTAATTCTGCATTCTCTGCTGAAGCTTGCCATTCCTTGATCCAGGAAAAAAAAGAAAGAACCCATCACATATAAGATAAATTATATCAGTAGTTATCAGTAGCTTGACTTGTTAAATGTTCTTCGTGGTTTTTAGTATTTTCCAGTATTTTCAGTTTTCTATAATAAACATATTATTTTCATATTCAGAAACAAATATATATTCTGATAAAGATTATAAATTCATTGCAGAAAGCTGAAAAGAGAACTTCACTTGCTTTAGGATGCAAGAGGGCTATATGTGATCCCTTGCTTGAGGACAGGGATATGGAGTTAAACCAGGCTTGGCCAGGATTTCTGCCTCCTTTGTTCTCTAGGTTTGGAATAGGCCACTAACACCCTGAATTACCATTTCCACTAACCATTAACTTTTTCCATCTTAGAACATGTTGCTGTCAGTTTTCTCCTAGTTGACACGTAGAGTTATTGTTAGCATGTTAACATATTAAAGCATGGAAGGAGAGTGAATCAGACTTCCTGTGAGCAGGTCAGGCTCAGACACAGAATCCAGAAGCTTGTGTCATTAGTCCTTTACTTTGATTAGAAGTAGTGGTATCCAAACAGAAGGCACAAAGGGACAGAGATTTGGGAGTAACTCCCCTAGTCTCTTGTTACTCAAAATGTGACCCATGGAACAGCAGCATCAGCCTCACCTGGGAGCTTGTAAAAATGCAGAATCTTAGACCCCATCCCAGACCTACTGAATCAGAATCTTCATTTTAACAAGATCCCCAGGTAATTTGTAGGAACATTAAAGTTTAAGAAGCACTGCTTTTGTCAGCATGACCCCATTTCCTTCAATACGCATAGGCACTTAGTTCTAGACTTTCAGGGCCACCACCACCCTTCCCCGACCCCTCCGCCAGGACCAACCACTCACAACCAGCCTAGGAAACTCATTGCCTCAAGCCCTGTCTCCCTTTAACTCTCATTCTTTTAACCTTACTTGTTCTCCCCTGGATCCCATTTTCCATGAGCTCTGCCTCTGCATGAGTTGTTAATCATTCTGCTGTCTCCATTGCACAGGACTGGGGTGGGGATTATTCTTTGAATCCTGAGGGTCGGGGAGGAGAGCAGGGTAAGAAGCTCTCACCAAGATCTGGCCCTGGAACGGAGTTTCAAAAGGCAATTAGACTTTTAACACCCCCAAGATTAACTTCTTCTTAGTATACATCCTCAGGCACCTCAGGCCATGTGTTCACTCTGCCTTGAGTTGCATAACAAAGACCCCCTTCTGTTGTACTGTGGGGATCTGGGCTAGGAGCATGGTAAGACTTCTTTTGCCACACGTGTAACATTGGTAATCATTTGATCTAAGGAAATTAGACATGGGGAAGAACTCAAGCCATCCATTTAGCGCCAAGATGCCAAGTGAGCCTGGGTCAGGATTGTTAGAACATACTTACACTAAAAAAAATTCTGGTTGTTTATCTGAAATTCAAATTTAATTATGCGTCCTGTATTTTATCTAGCAATTCTAGCCTGAATCTATCTGGAAACTTTTCAGGGCTCATAAGTGAGATCTATATGTCACAAGAAGATGAGATTACTGGACTTGACCTCTGGTTAACTCCACTACCCACTGTGATTCCGACTCATAGCAAGTCTAAAAGACAGAGTAGAAATGCCCCATAGGGTTTCCAAGAGAGGCTGGGGATTTGAACTGCCAACCTTTTGGTTAGCAGCCGAACTCTTAACCACTGCACCACCAGGGATCTTATTCTCTCCTAACTGAAAACAGAGATTTTATTGGCAGGTTCACCCCTTCTACCACTCCTTCAATATTTTAAGTGGATGGGAGTTATTACGGAGAAGGGAGAGGCAAGTCTGAATGTGTAGAGTATTGTTAAATACCACAGTAAAGAGAACAGCATTTTAATTTGTGTACAGCTCTTTCAAAATGCCCTCCTTTTGTTCAATCTTGGGTTGTTTCACTGTCTGCTCTGTATTGCAGGAGATATCATGAAATCGCTAAAGTATTCTAAGATTTGACAAACCAAGATCTCTTCCATGATGCACCTTCCTGATGTTTCTCTTTGGACCCCAAGGAAGTCATGGCACTACCCCAGTGACAAAATTATGATCCTCCCTCCTCTCTACTCCCCACCCTACCACGTGCCTCTCAAATTTACCTGGTTAAAGAAAATGTCTCTCTCCTCCAAACCAAGTCATTGGCTTTTCCCTCCCTCAGAGCTCTGCTCCTATTCAGTCTTATGCAATAGTTACAGGTGTATTGTGTCTCTTGATTGTCAGACTGTGGGCTCCCTGAGGGCAGGGATATGCAGCCCTCCAACCCCTAGCCCAGGGTTCTGCATATGGAAAGCCCTCCGTAAATGTCTTCTGAATTAGTTCTCTATAGTTTTCTCCTAAGCCTAACAAAGGTTAATTCTTTGACTGGACTCTACTAGACTGTGATTGGAACTGAAAATGAAATGGCATAGCTTGGGTCCAGAACCCCCTCCAGGGCTTGCAGCTACAAAAACTACTGACAACACTTTACCATGCCCTCTCGAAAGACTTTCTTTGATCTCTGAATGTACTGGTGCTTTTGAAATGGATGCAAGCCCTTCCATGCCTGCTGGGTTCCATTTTATAATCCACTGCAACCATTAATAAGAAAAAAAATAGAAAAAAGACTCTTATATGCTACCACTTCAGCCACTTTCTTACTCAAAATTAGGAACAGCCCCCAGGAGGTGGGGCCTCCAACCTCTCAGGCAGGAGAGAAATAAAAACTTTTTCAAACTCCTTTTCAGACCTGTGGAAGCCTCTGGTGAGAGTACTACCAATCATGGCCGGTTGTGAAACTCCAAACCAGTTCAGAGTGAGAAACCTATTACATGGAAGCTTTTGTGGGTATAGGTGGATGTGCACAGAAGATACCACACTCATCTCTGCTTGAGGTTCCTGGCCCAGCTGAGGCCCCATATCCTAGTCATATCCTGATGATCCCTGAAGGTGGCCCAATGTTCCCACAGCCAGTTTATCCAGACCTCATGCTCTTCAAATCCTGCAACCCATCACTCCTAGGTAAGTTGCCTTCTTCTCTTTCTGAGGAAGAGGCTAAATGCTCCTGAGGAGAGATGGCTGCTACCTCTAAGATCCACCAATCTCACACTCTATTTCCAGTGTCTTTTCAGGAATTTACTTGCACATATTATCCCAGCATGAAAAAGGAGCCTCCTCTCTATAGAGGATGTTGGCTGTTTTGTCTGTTCCATTCTGAGACTGTAGTGATGGTACCTTAAACCACCACTGTCAGAGATGCAAGCAACCCAGGCCTGGCCAATCTTATCCCCCATGCCCCTGGCCACAGTGGCTGGTACAAGAAATGAGCATGACTCCAGGTGGACTGCACAGAGCCCTTCCTTGGCTCTGACGCACAGACATTATATAGCAGAAGCACTCTTCTTCTGTGTGGGTCATTGAACTGGAAAGATGGGAATCTGTGGCTGTAGCAAGAGTCTGTTTGCAAAGAGAAGCCAAACAAAGAAAACAAAAAAAGATGAGAAATGGGAAGACATACAAAAATCTCGTTGCCAAGGAGCTCTGAATTCCTTAGTTCTTCCCTTGACCTTGCAAGCCACTCTGCTGCCCATCCTTCTTTTGCTTAAGTTAGTTGAAATTGGGTTTTTATAGCCTGCAACAAAAAGAGTCATGACTTATACACACCTCGACTTTCCTTCCAATGGGATAGACGGTTGAAGAAATATGCACCCCTCTTAATCACTTCAGGATAGGAGAAGAGTCAGAATAGAAGAAAGAAGAATATATAAAATTGCAGACTTAAAATAATCTCTGTAGAATATGTGTATGGCTAGCTGAGGGAAGCTATCCTGAAAGATAAAATAAGTAATACCCCTAAGAAGGATGACAATGGCTAACATGCTTGAGTACTCCTGGCCACGGCTATGTCAAAGTTAACCCCGTGCCCCTGGTCAAATCTGATCGACAAAGCAGACAAAGCTTTGGCTAAACCTAGTTAAACAGCAGGATAGAGGCAATGTGAAACATCAGGCAGAACTGGGATACAAGGTAGCCATTTTCAGTGTTGTGATGCGCCAGATGAAAGCATATGAGTAGGTAGTCCAAGAACCTTCAGAAGAGAAGAATGACTCAAGCACTTACTTATGGAGAAGTAGGAGGAAAAGAGCAAGTGACTCCTGACCTCCTCATTCCAGGAAGTTCTACTTCTTGTTTGCCGAGTTTTATAATGAATGCCAGTTGGATTTTGTCGGATGCTTTTTCTATATCAATTGATATGCTCATATGATTTTTCTCCTTTAGCTTATTGATGCATGACTTTCTAATGCTGAACCAGCCTTGTATACCTGCCATAAATGTCTCTTGGTCATGATATAATTCTTTTTATACATTGTTTGATTCGATTTGCTAATTTTTTTTGAGGATATTTGCATCTATGTTCATCAGAGATATTGGCCTGTAGTTTTTCCTTCTTGTTATGTCTTTATCTGCTTAAAGTATCAGGTAATGAAGACCTCATAGAATGAGTTAGGAACTGATCCATCTGCTTTTATTTTCTGGAAGAAATGGTAAAGAACTGATATCATTTCTTCCTTAAATGTTTGGTAGAATTCACTGGGGAAACCATCCATGCCTGGTGTTTTCTTTTTTGGAAGTTTATAAATTATTGATTCAATTTCTATACTACATATAAGTGTATTCAGATTATCTATTTCTCTTTGTGTGAGTTTTGGTAATTTGTATCTCTCAAGCAATTGGTTCAATTTCATCTAAATTATTACATTTTTGGGCATGGAGTTCTTCATAGTATTCCTTTATTATCATTTTAATGGGATCAGTATTGATGACTCCCCTTTTATTTCTGATGTTGGTAATTTGTGAATTCTCTCTTTTTTCTTAGTTACCCTGGCTAGAAGTTTTCAAGTTTATTGATCTTTTCAAATAACAAGACTTTGTTTTCATTGATTTTCTCTTTTGTTTCCTGTTTCAATTTCATTGATTTCTACTCTAATTTATATTATTTCTTTTCTTCTGTTAGATTTACACTTAAATTACTCTTCTTTCTCTAGCTTCCTAAGATGGAAACTTAAGAGTATTGATTTTAGACCTTTCTTCTTTTCTAATACATTCATTTGATGTTTTAAATTTCCCTCCAAGTACTACAAATTTTGATGTTATATTTTCATTTTCATTTAGTTCATTTTTTTTATTTCTCTTGAGACTTCTTTTTTCATCTACGTGTTATTTTGAAGTGTGTTGTTCAGTTCCCAAATATTTAGGAATTTTTCATCCTTCTTCCTGTTATTAATTTCTAGGTTCATTCCAATTGTGACTGGAGAACATACTTTGTATGATTCTATTCTTTTAAATTTGTTCAGGTGTGTTTTATGGCCCAGAATGTGGTTTATCTTGGTGAATGTTCCATGGAAGCTTGATAAGAATGTATTGTTGATAAGAATATCCTGTTGTTGGATAGAATATTCTATAAATGTCAATAAGATTCAGTTGACTGATAATCCTGTTCAGGTGAACTATATCCTTACTGATATTCTGTCTGTTTGACCTATCAATTACCAAAAGGAAGTGTGGAATCTCCAAACTATAATAGGTGATTTTCTATTTATTCTTTCTGCAGTTTTTGTCTTACATATTTTGACACTCTGTTTTTAAGTGCATAGGTCTTCGACATATCTTTTTGGGGACATGATTCAACCCATAACATCCTCTTCATAAACAGAGACCAGGTGAGAGGGCAGGGTCAGTATGGTGGTGTTTGTCTCAGCCAAAAGTGTCACAGAGATGTGTCTCCTAGACCTCTTTCATGGAATGACTTGTTCTCTTCAGGATGAGCTTCAGCCACATAGAGCTGCCTCACCAATGGCACACTCTTGCTGGGGCAGCCCACATTCAGTGACTATGGCAGGGTATAAAACTTCAGCAGTTTCAGCCCTAAGAGGGTCAACTCTGATGAATAACACAGGTTCCAGGACTCCCTGTGAAGTCAGCCAAAGCTTTGTCAAGCTTGCATCACTTCTTGACTTCTCCTGCCAATGCTGCTTCCTCCTCCTTCATCCACAGGTGTTGATTTCTAATAAACGTCCTGCACTCCAGACTCTGCCTCAGTGCCCACTTCTGGAGCCCTCAGCCTGTGATTCTCCTTACAGAGCAACTAATTTTCCATACCATTTTAAAAATAACAGTATAAAGCCCAAGTGAATTTTTTTCCCTACCAGACCATCAGCTTCACCAAAAAAAAAGAAAAGAAAGTAGAGGGCAGAAGAGTAGGAAAGATGTTCTCTCTCCATTTGATTACCACTTAAGAGTGCTAAATATCAAGGTTTGGCCGCGGGGTCTTTATGCATTTGCCATATCACTCAACAAAGATTCTTCCAAGGCTCCTTGTTCACTTTGCAGTAAAATACAACCATATTAACAACAACCCTTGCACTCTGAAATGGGCTGGCTCCTACTCTTAGATAGGGGAGGAGAGGAAGGCCAGGAATCCAAGGCAGATGTTAGAACGAGAAAGTCTCTTTCAACAGCAGCACCACTGCAGACAGCACCAGATCCGAAGCCAGAGGGCTAATCAGAGGAGTTACGAAGATGAACCTTAAGATGGAATCAGCCCAAAGGCTCAAATTCGGGAGCAAACAAAACAAAGCTTTACAGCCTAGGACAATATGGCATGAAAGAGTAAGTGTTCAATAAATATTTGCAGAATGAATTAATGAACACTAATTTGGAGTTCTGGCTTGTAGTCCCAGCTTTAGGCACACAGTGTCTGACTTAAGGCCAACTGTAAAATGTGATATGGACTGTGTTTGATTTTCATGCATTCAGCTTTGAGACATCCCACACTTTGATACTTTATATACTGAACTCCATAAATAGGGGCTTTTTTACATCTGTATATGGTTGGCTATTTCTAGTTATCACATGATAGCCCTTCCTGCCAACCAACATTTCCATTTTAGCAGCATCCCTATCTTTGAAAGTAAAGCAATGTTTGTGCAATTATACAAATATTTTATTGCATTTTACCCTTATTAGGTTATAAAATGAGTGGTGAAAGAAAAATGAAAGTGCTGATACCTGGGATAAGAAGCATAGGTCTCATTAACTCAGTACAACTGAGACAAAGAAATCATTAGGCCTGTGAAAAACGATAAGTCATTAGCCTCAATCAGATGCTCATTGACTTCAAGCTGGTCAACTTTGTGTTCTGTTATGAAGGGAAAGAACAAAATGAAAGAACGTGTGTGAAATGTATTAATCATCAGGAATGATGCCTAAAAGGTAAGGTGTAATTAGGGATGTTAGAATAGTTTTCAGCTCTCTGGTAACAGAACCCATATAAAATTTTGTTTAAGTTCTAACTTTTGCACAAGTTTTCAAGAGAACTTTATGTACAAAACTGGAGGAATGCCTATGTTAATGCATGGCTTTCCACTCTCATAGAGCTGTTGCATATCTCAAATTACACAGTAAAATCTGTGATTCCAATACTGGTTTTTAGTCTGTCATATTTAGATACATCTTGCTATTTCTTTAAGTACAAAAGTATTGGTAATTTTGTTGACCTGATGCCTATAGATACAGATAGAGACAAGACAAAGTCATAGATATAGATACGTTGTTGCTGTTAGCTGCTGGGGAATTGGTCCCTAACTCATGGCAACCCCATAAACAATGGAACAAAATGCTACCCAGTCCTGTGCCATCTCCATGATCCATTGCAGATCGGACCATAGTGATCCACAGAGTTTTCACTGGCTGATTTTCAAAAGTAGATTGCTAGGCCTTTCTTCCTAGTCCATCTTAGTCTAGAAGCTCTGCTGAAACCCGCTCAGCATCACAGCAACATACAAGCCTCCACTGACAGATGGTTGGTGGCTGCACTTGAGGTGCATTGGCCAGGAATCAAACCCGTGTCTCCAGCATGGAAAGTAAGAATTCCACCACTGAACCACCAGTGGGCCCAGAGGTAGAGATAATAGAAATAGAGCTATATGTACTTAAGTGCCTTGGAGGTGCATTGGCTGGGAATGGAACCCAGGTCTCCTGCATGGAAGGTGAGAATTCTACTGAACCACCAATGCCCCTAGAGATAGAGATACTTAAGCACTTTTGTGTACTCTTTTTTCAGCATGAGTTCCATGAGGAAGGGTGTTTAAATTAAAGAAAGAAGAAAATATGGAAGGGGAAATAAGATGAAGAGAGAAAACGGGGAAGGGAGACACCTAGGCCCAGTTCCTAGCCCTTCCCCTGAGCTTGACCAGCTCCCTTTCTTCAATGCACCTCAAGCAGTCACCACCCATCTGTCAGAGGAGGCTTGATTGTTGCTTCAGGACTAGATTCCCCTTAGTTTGCTTCTCTTTGCCCTTCTGTTCCCACCATCTCTTCTATTAAGGCCTGAACCCAGCTACCCTAGAATAATTTATTTCAAGCAGCACTGTGGTTGCCAACCACCCTACCTGGAAAGATTCAAGCCTGGAGGACAAAAGAGTCCCAGACTTTGGCCTGGTACTCTCTCAGGTGGAAAATCTGAGGATAATGGGTAGAAAAGGACAATGGTGCCTAACCCTCCTTTTTTAAAAAAATAAAATAAAATGCTAGTACTAATACAGCCATTTCAATATTTTAGATAGATACTGAAAACCCTTAGTGTCATTATGCTCTGATATTTCATTCATGACTTGAAAGCATTTTGAAAAATGCACAGTAGGCATTTTTCCATTTGCAATTTCAACATTCATTATTTTGACTATTTGTAATTTTGCTAAGGCACTAATTTGAATCACCCCCACTATGAGCTGGTATATGGGAAATTAGTCATTTGGGTGGTGAATGATCCACATCTCAGTGCCAGTTTCTGGTTCACTATAGTGGTACTCATGAATTTGAGGGGTTCTTGAAAATCTTGGGACAAATAGCTCAGTAGTACTAGGTGTTAGAATCCTAATATGTAAAATGCATACTGCCTCTCACAATGCAGATAGATCTCATTTGCACGGACCCTGCCAGACTACCAGAGCCAGCTGTGGGTGTCCAGAGTGATCAAAATCAGACAACTCGCCCCTGTTTCAGATTCTGCCAAGGCATTAGGGTATAATGATGTTTGCATTGTATGGACATTGAGGTATTGTTAAAAATATTTTTTCCACCAGTGTTGAATACTTCTCTGCTTCCCATCAGTGGCAGACATTGTTCATTGCCTGCCAATGTCCATCCCCCACTATGTTCTTGCTGACAGCCCCTTGATGTCATCCATGCAACAGTGGATCCAGTCCTCACTTTATCTGCTCATCTTACAGCTAGGAGTGGCCCTGTGAATACAGTTCTGGCTGAAGAGATGCAAGAGGAAGTCATATGGGGGAACTTCGGGGAAATTTTTTCTTTCCTATAAAAGGCACCAATGTGGCTGACACCATTTACCCCCTTCTTCCTACCTGAACATGTCCATGAGTTCTAAAGCTACACAGCCGTCTTGCAGCCATAAGGAACAGAGAAAGGCAAGAAGAGAAAGGCCAGGAGAACTGCAGAGACAATGGGTCCTGGCATTCTTTAGCCAATGAATCAACAACACTACCAGACTTCTTCGCACAAGAAAAATAAAACTTATTCTCTTTAAGCCATTGTAAGTAAGGATATGTTTCTTGTGGATGAACAAACACAAACATGCCATCCATAACAACACAGATTGTGAATACATGATTCCTAAAGACTCCCAGTTCCACATTCTATGACTGTAGAATTCTAAGAGGCCTTTGAGTGGTAAGCTCGATCTGGACATCTTAATTTATCCTATTGGTTCACAGGGCATCTGTGGGAATCTTCTCTTTGATTTTTGAATGACACGCTTCTTTCACTGGGTGTTCATTTCCCAGTAGAAAGACTTTTATCTAAGATGTGTCATGATATCTCCTTCTATCTGTCTCATCTTTGATGTTCCATCTCAGTTACCAATGAACTATCTCAGAAAAGAGGTGAATGCTAAGGAAAGACTAACAAAAGTCTGTGACTGGTTTTCTGAATCATACTAGAAAGGGTGTGTCAAGAACACAGGGCAGCCTGAAGACTCAGACAAGGGAACAAAATGAGGTAGTATAAAGAAACCAGGCTCCTCAAGCATTCCTGTGATAAGTCTATATATTGGTGCTGGAACTCTTAGCTACAAAAACTCTTTTCCAGGAGCTCCACCAATAGGAAGACTTAAAGTTGGCGCTTCTATCCAAAGAGCAATAAAATACAGCTCAATTAAATGAACATCTTGAGAGCACCTACCACTAGCCAGACCCTAGGAGAGGAACCAGGGGCATAGAAAGGGACAAGACGAGACCCCTAGCCACAAGGATATCACACTCCATGATGAGAAATGTGCTCCTTTGAAGTAGAGGCTGAAAAGTCTCCATTTTTATTTTTTATCCAGGTATGGATGTTATAACTTCGTCTTCCCTGGAGTTCCAATGTCTCTCCGTGTGTATAACCAAGCCAGATGCTGTTTACTGTACCTCATACTGGGGAAGGGGGAGCAGGCTCATTAACTTACCATTCATCCTCAGCCTATGCCATTCTGCAGGCAGGATGCCCAGCCTGGACGTCAACCTTTTGCAAATAAAAATTGAAACTGTCAGTTATCTTGATGAGCAGCGCTCCAGTGAAAGAACAGCATAATTGGGTGGTAAAGTGTTAGTGAGCTAATTTTTTTCACCAGTAACAGGAACAAAACATCTTTCTGTGGATAATGTATTTACTGTTATTATTTGATATATAGCACATAAATTCCAAATAATACAGAAGTGAAAATTTCAAATTCCTCAGCTTTTAGGAGAGGCAGAGCATACAGTGTCTCAGGTTTCAAAAATACAGAAATTCATGGAACCCTATTTCTTTCTTTCTTTACTTTTTTTTTTTCTGGACTGATTTTAAATACAAAACTCTGGTGCTTATTTTTCTTGGGTATTTGTATGCTTAAATACAAGGCAGCAGGACTATAAAAAATCCCAGTGTTTAAGCCTCAAGGCAAAGATGAAATGAATTTAGATGATCTATGACATTGTCCTCTAACACAATGGATGAATCATTATTAAGTGAATAATGTAATTTATTAAGTGAAAAATGTAATTTCTAGTATCCTTCCCATTGTTCTTATTCTATCCATCTAAGACCCCAGCAACCTGCCAACTCCTGGCCATGCTTTAAAACCCAACTCAAATATCAAAACCCTAGTAAAACCTTCTCTACCTCCCCAAGCAGTGTTAAAAAAAAAACCTGTTTTTTTTCTTCCCATGTCTACATCCACCTTATGCTTTTCTTCAGTGTGGCTGTTCTCAAGCCGTATTTTAATGGTTGTTTATCTTTCTGTCTTCCCTCTTACACAGTGAGGTCCTAGGAAACAGGGACTACAGTTCCTGGAGCATAGACTATGCTCAATAAGTGTGTGCTGAATAAAAAGGAAAGAATGAATATGGGGAAGAGTGGTATATCTTATTGGGTGATTATGACTCAAAAGAGCTAAAGAGCACCTAGGGCAAAGGGCTCTGGCTCCCAGTACCCAGCAGAGGGCAGCAGAGAGCTGAGGAGCAGAAACTCCCAGTAGGGATGACTACCTCCTCAGAAGAGGGTTTTCCTGGACTTAGGGATGGGAAAGGCCACGTAGCAGAGAAAGGAGGACAACCCTGGGGACACCAAATATCAGGGACACATCACTGTCAGAGGCTATGATTGATAGTCATATGTGTGACCTCAGCTCGGATGTTGTGCCCAGTTATTTAATTAAATACTAATCTAGGTGTTGCTGTGAAGGTATTTTCTAGACATGATTAACATTTACAATCCATTGACATTATCCTCTAACACATTGGATGTATCATTATTAAGTGAATGATAATTTATTAAGTGAAAAATGTAATTTCTAAGATCTTTCCCATCGCTCCTATTCTATCTGTCTAAGACCCCAGCAATCTGCCAACTTCTGGCCATGCTTTAAAATCCAACTTGAGAGGAGGCGGAGCCAAGATGGCAGAGTAGTCAGACAATTCTGGTGGTCCCTCTTACAACAAATATCCAAAAAAAAAAACAAGTGAATCAATTACATATGACAATCTAGGAGCCCTGAATACCAAAGGCAAAGCTGAGGAATTGGATTGAGTGGAAGGGGGAGGGAGAGATGGTTCAGAAGCAGTGAGGAGGTGCCAGACTTGCCCCAGGGGGAGGCAGCACCCTGTGGGCCAGATTGGTTCACATGCACGGTGAGGCAGGCAGTGGCATTCAGGATGCATTTTCCACATCAGGAGAGATCAAGCGGAGGAGAATCTGCTCAGGACTCCAGAGTGAGTGAAAAGCAGTGTTCAGTCAGCAAAAGATAAGTACATGCATTTAACCTACCCAGCAGATCAAAAAACACCCTGTTTGGGAAGACCCTCTCTGCCAGTTACCTGCTCCCTCCCTGCTCTGCACCAGGTCTCAGGCCAGCTTCAAAGATTGATTGCTGCATAGTGGCCTGGGCTGGAAGTAGAACCCATCATTAGCCCTGAGCCATTCTCCCAGCCTTGCAGAGGAAACAAATTATCAAACAGGAAAAAATAATCTCCCTGTTCCCCTAAGCCAGAAACTCAGGGCAAGCACAGATCCTTTCCCTAGGCAGAGGCATAAGGGGTCCATGGACTTTGAATGTTTTTCACCCCTGTATAGACCTGTGTGGGCCCATTTCAACAGTGTAGGCCCTCATCAGCACAATACAACAGGGTATATACCTGAAGCCTAACTTCACTGTATCAGCTATATGGTGGAGTGGCAGGTTCACAACATTTGATACTGCTCTGCCCGTTAAGCAGGGTCCTCATCTACCCATATCAGGGGCCTGAGGACTGGTGGCTCCACCCACGCCACCTAGCCACCTGTGACAGGGGTACAAGAATAAGTGCTTCCTCCCAGTCCTTATAGCCAACAGCACTGGGTGTCCACAGTCTGGCTGCAAAACCCACCCATCTACGCACTCTAGGGAACAGGGACATGCTTTCCTCCCAGACACTCAGGAGCAGCCATCAGCACCCTGCCTTGCTCAGCACATGATCCCCTACTGCAGCCAGATACCTGTGCTTACTCTAATCATCCCTGCCCTTCAAGAACTGCATGTGAGAACCTGCACCACACACTTGGTGACCAACTGTCTGGACACCTGAGCTGAATTTATACAAGAAAAGTAAATGGACTCCTGGGTTCACATACCTAGTAACAGATCTAACCACCTGGGGACAGGACATTAGAGCTTCAAAGGTGCCAATAATCAAACTAACTCACCGAGCAGCCTATTGGACATATAAAAACAAGAAACTAGGACATAGTAAGAAAGCATAAAACAAATAAATATAGTGAATTATTGATGGCTCATAGACAACAGTCCATATCAAATCACATAAAGAGGCAGACCATGATGACTTCAGCAATCTCCCAAAACAAAGAATCAAGAAATTTTCCAGAGGTAGAGCACTTCATGGAATTACTGGAGGTAGAATGTAAAAGATTAATATACAGAATTCTTCAAGAGATCAAGTAAAATGCAGAACAAGCCAAGGGACACATAGGCAAAACAATAGAGGAAGTTAAGAAGATTGTAGAAGAGCACAATGACAAATTTAACAGGCTGCAAGAATCCATAGAGAGACAGCAATCAGAAATCCAGAAGATTAACAACAAAATTTCAGAATTAGACAGCTCAACAGAAAGTCATAGGAGCAGAATTGAGGCAATGGAAGTCACAATAAGTGAGATAGAAGATAAAGCACTTGACACCAACTTATTTGAGGAAAATCAGATAAAATAATTTTAAAAAATAAAGAAACCCTAAGAATTACGTGGGACTCTATCAAGAGGAATAACCTACGAATGATTGGAGTACCAGAACAGGGGCAGATAACAGAAAATACAGAGAGAATTGTTGAAGATTTGTTGGCAGAAAACTTCCCTGATATCGTGAAAGATAAGAAGATATCTATCCAAGATGCTCATCACACCCCTTATAAGGTAGATTCCAAAGAAAGTCACCAAGACATAGTATAATCAAACTTACCAAAACCAAAGATAAAGTGAGAATTTTAAGAGCAGCTAGGGATAAATGTAAAGTCATCTGCAAAGCAGAGTCAATAAGACTAAACTCAGACTACTCAGCAGAAATCATGCAGGCAAGAAGGCAATGGGATGACATATATAAAGCCTTGAAGGAAAAAAACTGCTAGCCAAGAATTAGCTATCCAGCAAAACTGTCTCTCAAATACGATAGCAAAATTAGAGTATTTCCAGATAAACAGAAGTTTAGGGAATTTGCAAAAAACATAACAAATTACAAGAAATACTAAAAGGAGTCCTCCGGTTAGAAAATCAATAACATCAGATAACAACCTAAGACTAGAACACAGGACACAGCAACCAGATATCAACCCAAATAAGGTAGTCACAAAAATAAATCAAAGCCAAAACACTGGAAATACGGAAACAGAGATATCAATATGTAAAAGATGACAACATTAAAACAAAAAAGAGGGACTAAAAAATGTAGTCATAGATTTTTCATATGGAGAGAAAGTCAAGCGATATAAAGAAATAAAAGACTGGTTTAAACTTGGGGGTAAATATTAAGGTAACAACAAAGGAAACTAACAATCCTACACATCAAAATAAAAAACAAGAAAAATATAAAGACTCAGCAAATACAAAATGAACAATAATGAAAAAGATGAAAAGAAAATATATAAGGAAAAACAACTCAGCACAGAAAATTAAGTGGAACAAAGAAACTGTCAACAACACAAAAAAAAAGACATCAAAATGACAGCATAAACTTGTACCTATGAATAATTATGCTGAATGTAAATGGACTAATTGCACCAATAAACAGACAGAGAGTGGCAGAATGTATTAAAAAAAATGATCCATCTATATGCTGCCTAAAAAAGACACAGCTTAGACTTAAAGACACAAACTAACTAAAACTAAAAGGACGGAAAAAATACATCAAGCAAATAACAATCAAAAAAAGAACAGGAGTGGCAATATTAATCTCTGACAAAATAGACTTTAAAGTAAAATCTACCACAAAGGTTAAGGAAGGACACTATATATTGATTAAAGGATCAATACACCAGGAGAACATTACCATAATAAATATTTATGCACCCAATGACAGGGCTCCAAAATACATAAAAACAAACTCTAACAGCATTGAAAAGAGAGATAGACAGCTGCACAATAATAGTAGGATACTTTAACACACCACTTTCATTGAAGGACAGAACATCCAGAAAGAAGTTCAATAAAGACATGGAAGATCTAAA
>NW_004443989.1:5587113-5600827 GCF_000243295.1 Trichechus manatus latirostris | reverse complement strand
ATAAGTGGAAAAACATACCTTGCTCATGGACAGGAAGACTCAACATTGTGAAAATGTCACCTCTACCCAAAGTGATCTACAGGTACAATGCAAGCCTGATCCAAATTCCAATAGCATTTTTTAATGAAGTGGAGAAGCAAACCACTGACTTCATATGGAAAGGGAAGAGGCTCCGAATAAGTAAAGCATAACTGAAGAAGAAGAACAAAGTGGGAGGCCTCACACTACCTGATTTTAGAATCTATTATACCACCATGGTAGTCAAAAACCAGGCAGTGGTACAACAACAGATACATAGACCAATGGAACAGAATTCAGAATCCAGACATAAATTCATCCGCCTATGAGCAGCTGATATTTGACAAAGGCCCAAAGTCCGTCAATTGGGGAAAAGGCAGTCTCCTTAACAATGGTGCTGGCATAACTGGATATCCATCTTCAAAAAACTGAAACAAGACCCATACCTCACACCATGCACAAACACTAACTCAAAATGGATCAAAGACTTAAATATAAAATAGAAAATGATAAAGATCATGGAAGAAAAATTAGAAATGACACGAGGAGCCCTAATACATGGCATAAACAGAATACAAACCATAAGTAACAGTGCACAAACACCAGAAGAGAAAGTAGATAACTGGGAGCTCCTAAAAATCAAACACTTATGCTCATCAAAAGGCTTCACCAAAAGAGTCAAAAGAAAACCTACAGACTGGGAAGAAATTTTTGGCTATGACATATCTGATCACGGTCTAATCTCTAAAATCTACAAGATACTGCAAAACCTCGACAACAAAAAGACAAACAGCCAATATTAAAAAATGGGCAAAGGATATGAACAGGCACTTCACCAAAGAAGACACTCAGGTGGCTAATAGACACATGAGGAAATGCTCACAATCATTAGCCATCAGAGAAATGCAAATACAAACTACAATGAGATACCGTCTCACCCCAACAAGGCTAGCATTAATCCAAAAAACAAAAAATAATCAATTTTGGAGAGGTTGTGAAGAGACTGGAACACTTATACACTGCTGGTGGGAATGTAAAATGGTACAACCACTTTAGAACTCAATTTGGAACTTCCTTAAAAAGCTAGAAATAGAAGTGCCATATGATCTGGCAATCCCACTCCTTGGATATATCCTAGAGAAATAAGAGGCATCACACAAATAGATATATGCGCACCCATGTTCATAGCAGCACTGTTCACAATAGCAAAAAGATGGGGACAACGTAGGTGCACAACAGCGGACAAATGGATAAACAATATATGGTATATTCACACAACGAAATACTATGCAACGATAAAGAACAATGATGAATCTGCGAAACATCTCATAACATGGATGAATCTGGAAGGCATTATCTGAGTGAAATTAGTCAGTGACAAAAGGACAAATATTGTATGAGACCACTATTATAAGAACTCATGAAATTGTTTAAACACAAAAGAAAACATTCTTTGATGGTTAGGAGGGTGGGGAGGGAGAGAGAGGGGTACTCACTAACTAGATAGTAGACAAGAATTATCTTAGGTGAAGGGAAGGACAACACACAATACAGGGGAAGTCAGCACAACTGAACTAAACCAAAAGCTAAGAAGTTTCCTGAATACAACCAAACATTTCAAGGGACAGAGTAGCAAGGGTGAGATTCTGGGGACCATGGTTTCAGGGGACATCTGGTCAATTGGCATAACAAAGTTTATTAAGAAAATGTTCTGCATCCTACTTTAGTGAGTGGCATCTGATGTCTTAAAAGCTAGAGAGCGGCCATCTAAGATACATCAATTGGTCCCAACCCACCTGGCACAAAGAAGAATGAAAAACCCAAAGACACAAGGAAAATAGTAGCCCAAGAGACAGAAAGGGCCACATAAACCAGAGACTCCATCAGCCTGAGACCAGAAGAGCTAGATAGTGCTCGGCTATCACTAATGACCGCCCTGACAGGAAACACAACAGAAAGTCCCTGACGGAACAAAAGAAAAGTAGGGTGCAGAACTTAAATTTTATTATAAAGACCAGACTTAATGGTCTGACTGAGACTGAAAGGACCCCGGAAGACATAGCCCCTGCACTCTCTGTTAGCCCAGAACGGAAAACATTCCCGAAAGCCAACTCTTCAGACAAAGGTTAGACTGGATTATGGGACATAAAATGATACTCGTGAAGAGAGTGCTTCTTAGCTCAAGTAGATACATGAGACTAAATAGGTAGCTCCTGTCTGGAGGCGAGATGAGAAGGCAAAAAGGGACAGGAGGTGGTTGAATGGACACAGGAAATCCAAGGTGGAAAGGAGGAGTGTGCTGTCAGATTATAGGGAGAGCATCTAGGGTCACATAGCAAAGTGTATAAATTTTTGTGTGAGAAACTGACATAAACTGTAAACTTTCACTTAAAGCACAATTAAAAAAAAAAAAACACCCAACTTGAATGTCAAAACCCTAGCAAAACCTTCTCTACCTCCCCAAGCAGTGTTAAAAAAAAAAAAAAAAAGACTTTTTTTTTACTGTGTCTTCATCTATCTTATGCTTTTCTTCAGTGTGGCCATTCTCAAGTCGTATTTCAATAGTTGTTTATCTAAGTAAAGGAGATTACCCTTGACAATATGAGTAGGCCACATTTAAGTCAATTGAAATCCTTAAGAACAAAAGCTAGGGTCTTCCAGAGAAGAACTTCTGCCTCTCAAGACTGCAGCACAAAATTCTGCCTGAGTTTCCAGTTTGCTGGCCCACTCTATGGATTTCAGACTTGCTGGCCCTTACAGTCATGTAATAAAAATAAATCATATATTTTATATATATATAACTGGTTCTGTTTCTCTGGAGAACTGATTGATACACTAATGCAGACACCATGGGACACACAGGTAGGACTTGAACCTGGCAGGAATGTATGCGGAAGCTTGGAACCCAAGGTAATGCTCCCATAGTGGGTCCAAAATACTTTGGGTGGCTTGTGTTTTGTGGGGCAGGACCTCATCTGAAAGGCCACCCCAGAGAATGTCCCTCAGCTGATCTCCATGTCTTGGGACTAAGGAGGGAGATGGATGAGGAGCAACCTGAAACGTTCTCACAGTCTGTATTACTAATGGAAAACTGGGAGTTTGGAGAGAGCTGAAGATTTCACTTGTCCTATGGCCCCTGAGACAAGAGTTGGGAGCAGGAAGAGGAATCTTGAACATGAGGCAGCAATAAAGAGACGGCTCAGGTGGTCATCTCAGGAGTCCCTTGGGCACAAAGACCTGATTGGATGAGGGCGGCAATAGCTGTATGTTGAAGTGACCAAGCTTCTCTTGAGACCGAGGCAAGCCACATCTGGCCAGATTCTGCCACTCAGCACTACACTACATCCCTCCCCCTTCTAAATTAATTCCAAAAACCTCCCAATTGTCCCAATTACCATCTAACCCAGTCAACCACTCCTCACTAAACAACTTCCCAGTATAAGTTAAAGCTCAATAGCCAGGAGCAGAGAATTAAAATGGAAATGTACCCAACTGCACCCATACAGAGCTTTGGTATTGGATTGCATTTTGTGATTACAAAGCCCTACTACACTCTGAAGGAGTCCTTGTATCACTATGGTTAAGCACTCAGCTGATAACCAAAAGATCAGGAGTTTGAAGTCACCAGTGGCCCTGTAGGAGAGAAGATCTGGCTGTCTACTCCATAAAGATTGCAACCTAGGAACCTGTTATGGATTGAATTGTGTCCCCCCAAAATGTGTGTCTTCTTAGCTAGGCCATGATTCCCAGTATTCTGAGGTTATCCCCCATTTTGTGATCTGATGTATTTATCCTATGTGTTGTAAATTTTCTTTGATGTTAATGAGGCAGGATTAGAGGCAGTTATGTTAATGAGGCAGAACTCAATCCACAGGATTAGGTTGTATCTTGAGTCGATCTCTTTCGAGATACAAAAGAGAGAAGCGAGCTGAGAGATAGAAAGACCTCATACCACCATGAAAGTAGTACCAGGAGCAGAGCGTGTGCTTTGGATCCAGGGCCTCTGTGCTGAGAATCTTCTAGACCAGGGGCAGATGGATGACAAGGATGTTCCCACAGAGCCAACAGAGAGAGAAATCCTTCCCCTGGAGCTAGCTCCCTGAATTCGGACTTCTAGCCTCCTAGACTGTGAGAGACTAAATGTTTCTGTTATAGCAGCGCTAGATAACTAAGACAGAAACCCTGTGTATTATAGGGTCACTATGAGTCAGACAACAACTACATTCTTAAAACTAGAAGTGTTATACACAGACCAGCAACATTAGCATCAACCAAGAGGTCTTAAAATACAGACTCTTAATTCCCACCCCAGACCTACTGAATCAGAATATTCATTTTAACAAGATCCCCATGACTCATAAGCCCATTAACTTTGAGAAGTACAGCCCACCACCACTGGAGCCCTGTCTACATCTCTGACCACAGCTAGAACCACTCTCCCCTTGACCGCTATGCTCCAACCACAGCAACCTTCTTTCTGTTCCTCAAACATACCGTGCTGTCTGCCAGTTTAGAGTTTCTGTCCTCCCTGTTGCCTCTCTGGAACCATGGATGGATTTTCTTGACATTCAGATGTTGATCTAAATGTCAGCTCTTCAAAGAGGTCTTTCCTCAGCATACAATTCAAATGAAACACCCAAGCACTCTCAACTACTTTATGCAATTTCACTTCTGTGCACAGCATAGTGGTTCTCAGCTTTGAGTATGCCTCAGAATTCTCTGGAGACCTTGTTAGAACACCCATTCCTGTGCCCACACCAGCGTTTCTGATTCAGTAGGTCTAGAATGGTCTGTGAATTCCCAAGAAGTTCCCAGATGATGCAGATGCTGTTAATCTGAGCCCACCTTTTGAGAATCATTGACACTATCTTACTGATTATTTTTTTTCTTTTTTTTCTTTTATTGTACTTTAGGTGAAAGTTTACCATGCAACTTAGTTTCTCATTCAAAAATTTATACACAAATTGTTCTGTGACATTGGTTGCAATCCCTGCAATGTCAGCACTCTTCCCCTTTCCCTTTACGCCCCAGGTTCCCTGTGTCCATTTGTCCAGGTTTCGTGTTCCTTCCTGCCTTCTCGTCTTTGCTTTTGAGCAAGTGTTGCCCATTTGGTCTCATATACTTGACTGAACTAAGGAGCATGTTCCTCACGCATGTTATTGTTTGTTTTATATGCCTGTCTAATCTTTGGTTGAAAGGTAGACTTTAGGAGTAGTTTCAGTTCTGAGTTAGCAGGGTGTCTGGGGCCATAGTCTCAGGGGTTCCTCCAGTGTCTCAGACCGGTAAGTCTGGTCTTTTTTTATTAACTTGAATTTTGTTCTACATTTTTCTCCTACTCTGTCCAGGACCCTCTATTGTGATCCCTGCCAGAGCAGCTGATGTTGGTAGTCAGGCATCATCTAGTTCTTCTCGTCTCAGGCTGGTAGAGGCTGTGGTTCACGTGGTCAATTAGTCCTTTGGACCAATATTTTCCTTGTGTCTTTGGTTTTCTTCATTCTCCTTTGCTCCGAAAATGATGGGGCCAATAGATGTATCTTAGATGGCCACTCGCATGCTTTTAAGACCCCAGACGCTACTCACCAAAGTAGGATGTAGAACGTTTTCTTTATGAACTATGTTATGCCAGTTGACCGAGATGTCCCCCAAGATCATCAGCCCCAGTAACTCGGTCCCCCAAGGTGTTTGGATATGTTTAGGAAGCTTCTATGGCTTTGCATTGGTCAAGCTGTGCTGACTTTCCATATATTGTGTGCTGTCTTCCCTTTCACAAAAGTTAACACTTGTATATTATCTAGTTAGTGATTTCCCCTCCCCAACCCCCCTCCCTGGTAACTATCAAAGATTTTTTTTTCTGTGTATAAACCTTTTCTTGGGTTTTTATAATATGATTATATTTTTCTTGATTAGTCCTTTGGTAGAGTCATCTCCACCCCACTAGAGTATAAACTCCAGGAAAGGAGGGAGTTTACCTGTTTTGTTCACCCTGTATCTCCAGGGCATGATACATAGTAAAGTGCTTATTAATATGTGTTGAATAAAGAAGGAATTAATTAAGTAATCAATTATTTTCATAATTAATTTTGCATCTTTTGTGTTTGGCTTAATCTAACTAGCAACAACTTTACATGCCATTCTGTGCATCTATCTAGTCAACCATGGGATATTTGTATTCATTAGCCACAGTTTAACTTCCAAAATTGTAAGTCACACTCAGACAGTTGAGAGCTGACTATATTTTATCTATATCTATCTACTGATGATGCTATGAGTTGGAATCAACTCAATGGCAATGGTTTTTTTTTTTAATCTACTATTGACAGTATTTTTTATGTTGTCAACCTCATTAGTCCATCTTCTACTTGAGGACAGAGACTCCATCCAATCCCATACCAAGGAAATAGTCCCTTCTTTTTCACATTGTGCCCTAGTGGTATTTAACTTGAGCGCAACATCTTCTTATACACAAAACCGAAAGAGAGAAAACAAACAATTCGGTAAAATTATATAGTCACTTTTTCATAACCTGGCAAAGTAACCCCTGCCAAACTTCAGAATTAAGTACATTATCCTAAGGTTTAACTGATCATTGTGAATACATCTCAGTAACATCCAGGTTCCTGTATTGCTAATAAGATGACATTTCACCAATTAAGACATCATCGAGTCACGTGTTACTGATGGGACCAGAGTACTGTCCAATTCCTCAGTCACCCTCCATTTGCAGATCACAAGTCCTACAGCTGGAATAGCCACAATTATGAGTCTACAGATAATTTTGTTTATCTGCTTCTCCCACCCCCCAACCCTATCACAACCACTTCCACCTCTGCTCCTCCCGACCTCAATGGGCTGCCTACTGTACCTGGATCTCTGTCCCCACCAGACACTGGATCTCATTTTCCCTGAGCACCAGGTTTGTTTTCATCTTTTACTACCAAGACCGAAACCCTCACTGCATAATAATGGCCTAGAATCAAAAGCTAAGTGTGCCACTATGAATTTAGCGCTAACCTCACTCCAAAGTAAGCCATTGGGGAACGTGGCTGGGGAGGAGGGGCGCTGGCCTTGCTAATTAGGCCAGTTTCAAGGTGTCTGGAGTCTAGTGTAAGCCACTGTGGCTAAATGTCGAAGTCAAGTAGCCAGTTCATAGAATGACAAACCCCGTTGTCAGAATGCTGACAAACATGGACAGCAGTGGCTGTGGATACGCCAGCTATCAGTGGCCCAGTCATGTCACACCTACCCATCCTAAGCACTAATGACCAGGGCCACATTGAAGAGGCAGCTGTCCTGAGAGATGGGCTGCCCCAGCTGCACTTGTAAGAGATTATTAAAGGCACTGACAATGAGTGGCTGAAAAAGGATGATTCTTCACAAGCCAATGTCTGAGACAAGAACCAAATACAGTATCGGTTTAATAGGCTTACTTGAAGATTTTGAAGATCCAGTTTTGCTTTGCATCCACAAAATTAATTACATTGCATTAATTAGAAACATATTGTCTCAATTCTAGATTGAAAGGACTTAAAATGAATAATATTTTTGAACAGATTGGTCTTATTTCCAATAAGAAAATAAAACCTTTTGGTGCAGGGGATCACAACTGAGTGCAAATTCTGGCTTTGGGTCCATAATTCTTTTTCTGTGTGGGGGCTATTGGTCCATTAAGGTGAGATTATTTTAATGACTCAGGCAGTAATTTATATTTTTATGAAATAGCATTCTCGAATAGAAAATACCAGAATATCTCACACATAGTATGGGTAAGTATTGTTTTGTGAAACTTTGGACTGTCTCTTTGTATCTTTTTTTTTAATTGTTGTGAAAATAGAACATAACATTTGCCAATTCAGCATTTTTCACATGTATATTCAGCTAAGATGAGCATTTGATTGACCCTTTGAGCCATTTATTTTTGTCCTTTTCTATACTCACAACAACTTTTTGAAGTAGACAGAGCAGATGTCAATTATTATCGTATTTCATGGTGATCAAACTCAGATTCAGAGAGATCAAGCGACCTGCCTAAGATTCCAAAGCTATGAAGTGGTAGAGTTAGGACCCGATTTGCACTGCTCATGGGAGACTCTTGAGGAAGAAAAGTGCTGCCAGTAGTTCGGCTTCCGGCCATCAGCACCATCTGAGCATGGCCTCCTCTCGGTTTCCTCCATGGGCAGTGCTCTCTGACAGCTTTATCACTGGCAATGAACCTGGGACTCTGCCCGCCTTCACACGTAGCTCAGTCTCATTGCTACCCCTCTTTTTTTTTTTTTTTTTTACCTTCAGCTGCCAGGAAACACTCTTCTTCCAACCTCAATGGTCTTGGTACCTTCAGCTTCCGCTGAAAATAATCAAAGCTCTGGTGGTTTGTATGTTGTTGCTGTTGTTAGCTGCCCACAACTCATGGAAACAAACGAAACACTGCCCAATCCTGCACCGTCCCCATTGTATTTATAAGGCTTACACTGGCTGATTTTCAGAAGTAGATCATCAGGCCTTTCTTCCCAGTTCATCTTAGCCTGGAAGCTCTGTTGAAACCTGTTCAGAGTCACAGCAACACACAAGCCTCCACTGACAGACTGGTGGTGGCTTCACATGAGGTGCATTGGCCGGGAATCAAATCCTGGTCTCCCACATGGAAGGCAAGAATTCTACCAGTGAGCCACATTTTAGCTTAATTGAATATTCTCTGTGCTGAAATCTTAACATGTTTGTTCATTTGAGAGGTTATGTTTTTTTTTTCTTCCTCCCAGATCCACCTCAACCCTATCCCCTTCTAAGGCATGACACACACCAAGCTTGGGTATCAGAAGAGGAATCTGGTAATAAAACTCAATATATAGAAGAAGAGGTAGAGACTCTATTAGCATAGTAATAAACAGTGGCTATGCAATGAGGAGGTCAATGCTGGCAATGTAAAAGGTCTGGTTGTCAGGACTTGCCCCACCACCACTCATTCTAGTGTGGAACCAGATGGAACTGGTTGCCTGACAAGCCATTGCAGAGGCCAAAGAGAAGAAACAGGTCCCTAGGAAGCAGAGAAAATGGGATCACTGGGTGGAGAGGTTAGGGAAGGGAGGAAGATGAGAGTGGACATGTAGGGTGGTCCCAAAAGCCAGGTTTGAAGAATCTAAGAGCCCTGAGCATCTGAGTTTATAGAAGCTGAAGACAACAGGAGAGTCGCTCCAAAATCTTCTTCTACCTATGGCCTCAGTTTGACTTGAAAATAAATGATCATTTTGAGTATGGACTCTACGTGTGCCAGATACACAAGTGTTAATTGCTTAGTAAGGGACTGGACCATCACCTCTCTTCCACAAAATGGAGTTGCAAATATTATGTTGTAAATATTTACTGAGTATCAGCTGTGGCTCAGGCTGTAATGAGAATATAAGGATGGCACTTCCTCAAGAACGTCACAGTCTCCGAGAAAGACCCTTTAAGGACAATGACCATGGACATTCAAATATTTTGATGATCACATTATTATTCTCTCATTGTCTTTCATCAAGACAATGGATACCCATGACTGCTAGGGTAAAACCATGACTTAGAAACATAAATGTAACTTATAGCTAAACCTTTGAGAACAATGACCTCAGTTCTTTCTGAACAGTGAATAAAAACTGATATTTATATAGCATTTTCACATACTCTGGGCGGCAAAAATGGTTAAGTGCTTGGCTACTAAACCGAAGGATGGCAGTTTGAATGCACCTAGAGGCACCTTGGAAGAAAAACCTGGCGATCTGCTTCCAAAAGGTCACAGCCATGATAACACTATGAAGCACAGTTTTACCCTGACAAATGGGGTCGCCATGAATTGGAAGCAACTCAAAGGCAACTGGTAATTCTTTTTTTTATTTCATATTCGTAATAGTATGAACACCTATGTGGTAGGTACTACTATTAATCTCATTTTACAGAAGAAGGAATTGAGGGTCAGAGAATCGAATCTACCAGAGCTCACTTTGCTTTCTCTTTCTCTGGAACTCTGATACCAGACTCATAAAATGTTTCCCATCCATCTCTGGGCAGCAATGAGACACCACCCTCTCTGGAAAGAATAGCAGCAAATGCTAAGGTACGATGAAAGTAGATGCTAATAATACATAAGTAAACTTTGAAAATTTCCTGTCACATTGAATAAAGATATTTTTTGAGAAAAAAATAGTGTATATTAAGAAGAGGGACTGTGGAATTTCACTGAAGGATACAGTTTTTTAAAATACTTTAAATTTTTTGTATTCAAGTGAAAACTCTAATAAAAACAAAATTGCTTTAATTGGAAGAAATTTTTCCCCTTTTTTAAAACCTAATTATTTTTGTAATTCCTATCGACATGCCTTGCTAATTGTTCAAGAGTTCTCTATCAGAGCCATTTGGGATATGTTCCTAGAACAATTGTGATTTGAAGCTTTGTAGTAATTCACAAGAGTTTTTCTTCTGCTAAAGATGTTTCCAAAAGAATAAGAAACACTGAAGAAAAAATATCCCAGAGCCTTGTTTACAAAAGAGATGGGAGGGAAAAGGGAAAGAAGAATGGATGCGAAAAAAGGGAATGGAAGAAAACAGGGAGGGGAAAGAGAAGGCAGAAATATGAGGAGAATAGATAAAAGAGGGGGGAAGGGGACTGGAAGAAAGAAAGGAACTGAGGGAAAGAAGGAAGAAAAGAGGCTCTCACTTTGTCTCTTGGCCTAATTAATCATGGCCCCTCCCATCCTCACTCCACATACACACACACACACACACCCCCACACACATACACACACACCCATAGGCACACATCCACACACATAAACACAGATGAAACCATACTCACACATGCACATACACACGCATAAATACATACACACATAAACATACACACCAAATCACACATAAACACATCCACACCGGTAACACACACACAATTTCTTTGGCAGTGGCCTCATCCCTGCATATCTCGCCCAGGATGTAGAAACTGGCAACATCTTTATTTTATTGTTGTACTTTAAGTGAAAGTTTACAATTCAAGTTAGTCTCTCATACAAAAATTTATACATACATTGTTATGTAACCCTAATTGCTATCCCTATAGTATGACAGCACACTCCTCCTTTCCACCCCTGATTTCTCGTGTCCATTCAACCAGCTCCCGACCCTGTCTGCCTTCTCATATTGCCTCCAGACAGGAGCTGCCCATTCAGTCTCATGTACATACTTGAGCTAAGAAGCACACTCTTTGCGAGTATCATTTTATGTCCCATAGTCCAGTCCAATCCCTGTCTGAAGAGTTGGCCTTGGGAATGCTTTCAGTTCTGGGTTGACAGAGAGTTCGGGGGCCATGCTTTCTTGGGTTCCTCCAGTCTCAGTCAGACCATTAAGTGGTCTTTTCACCAGAATTTGAGTTCTGCATCCCACTTTTCTCCTGCTCCATCAGGGACTCTCTGTTGTGTTCCCTGTCTGGGTGATCATTGGTGGTAGCCGGGCACCATCTAGTTCTTCTGGTCTCAGGGTGATGAAGTCCCTGGTTTATATGACCCTGTCTGTTTCTTGGGCTGATACTTTCCTTGTGACTTTGGTGTTCTTCATTCTCCTTTACTCCAGGTGGGTTGGGTCCAATTGACGCATCTTAGATGGCCGCCCTCTAGCTTTTAAGACCCCAGACCCCACTCGCAAAGTAGGATGCAGAACATTTTCTTAATAAACTTTGTTATGCCAATTGACCTAGATGTCCCCTAAAACCATGGTCCCCAGACCCCCGCCCATGCTACTCTGTCCCTCGAAGTGTTTCGTTGTATTCAGGAAAATTCTTAACTTTGGTTTACTCCAGTTGTGCTGACTTCCCCTGTAGTGTGTGCTGTCCTTCCCTTCGCCTAAGATAATTCTTCTTTACTATCTAGTTAGTGAATAACCTTCCCCCTCCCACCTCATTCTCGTAACCATCAAAGAATGTTTTCTTCTGTAGTTAAACCTTTTCTTGAGTTCTTATAATAGTGGTCTTATATATTTGTCCTTTTGCAACTGACTAAATTCACTCAGCATAATTCCTTCCAGATTCATCCATGTTATGTTTCACGGATTCATCGTTGTTCTTTATTGTTTAGCAGTATTCCATTGCGTGAATATACCATGATTTGTTTATCCTTTCGTCCATAGATGGGTACCTAGGCTGTTTCCATCTTTTTGCTATCATGAACAATGCTGCAATGAAGATGGGTGTACATATATCTATTCATGTGACAGCTGTTATTTCTCTAGGATATATTCCAAAGAGTGGGGTTGCTGGATCCTATGGTACTTCTATTTCTAGCTTTTTCAGGAAGTGCCAAATCAATTTCCAAAGTGGTTGTACAATTTTACATTCCCACCAACAGTGTATAAGTGTTCCAGTCTCTCCACAACCTCTCCAACATTTATTATTTTGTGTTTTTCGGATTAATGCTAGCCTTGGTGGGGTGAGACGGTATCTCATTGTAGATTTGATTTGCATTTCTCTAGTGGCTAATGATTGTGAGCATTTCCTCATGTGTCTGTTAGCCACCTGAATATATTTTTTCATGAAGTGCCTGTTCGTATCCTTTGCCCATTTTTTAATTGGGTTGTTTGTCTTTTTGTTGTTGAGGTTTTGCAGTATCTTGTAGATTTTAGAGATTAGACTCTGATCAGATATGTCATAGCCAAAATTTTTTTCCCAGTCTGTAAGTTATCTTTTGACTCTTTTGGTGAAGTCTTTTGATGAGCATAAGTGTTTGATTTTTAGGAGCTCCCAGTTATCTACTTTCTCTTCTGGTGTTTGTGCACTGTTACTTATGGTTTGTATTCTGTTTATGCCATGTATTAGGGCTCCTAGTGTTGTCCCTATTTTTTCTTCCATGATTTTTATTGTTTTCGATTTTACATTTAGGTCTCTGATCCATTTTGAGTTAGTTTCTGTGCATAGTATGAGGTACAGGTCTTGTTTCAGTTTTTCGAAGTCGGATATCTAGTTATGCCAGCACCATTTGTCATGGAGACTGTCTTTTTCCCAACTGACGGACTTGGGGCCTTTGTCAAATATCAGCTGCTCATAGGTGGATGAATTTACATCTGGATTCTCAATTCTTTTCCATTGGTCTATGTATCTGTTGTTGTACCAGTACCAGGCTTTTTGACTACCGTGACAGTATAATAGATTCTAAAATCAGGTAGTGTGAGGCCTCCCACTTTGTTCTTCTTCTTCAGTTATGCTTTACTTATTCGGGGCCTCTTCCCTTTCCATATGAAGTCGGTGATTTGCTTTTCCGCTTCATTAAAAAATGCTATTGGAATTTAGATCAGGCTTGCATTGTACCTGTAGATCACTTTGGGTAGAGTTGACATTTTCACAATGTTGAGTCTTCCTGTCCATGAGCAAGGTATGTTTTTCCACTTATGCAGGTTTCTTTTGGTTTCTTGCAGTAGTGTCTTGTAGTATTCTTTGTATGGGTCTTTTATGTCTCTGGTTAGATTTATTGTAAGCATTTGATCTTCTTGGAGACTGTTGTAAATGGTATTGGTTTGGTGACTTCCTCTTCAAAGTTCTCTTTGTTGGTGTAGAGGAATCCAATTCATTTTTGTATGTTTATCTCGTATCCTGATACTTTGCTGAAATCTTCTATTAGTTCCAGTAGTTTTCTTGTGGATTCTTTGGGGTTTTCTGTGTATAAGATCATATCATCTGCAAATAGATATA
>NW_004443989.1:5581223-5586038 GCF_000243295.1 Trichechus manatus latirostris | reverse complement strand
TGTTCCAGTTGTAGGGTTAATGTTTCGATTTTGGCCCTTTCTTCTTTTTGGATGTGTGCATTTATTGCTATAAACTGACCTCTGGACACTGCTTTTGCTGTGTCCCAAAGGTTCTGGTAGGATGTGTTTTCATTCTCGTTTGATTCAAAAAAATTCTTTATTCTGTCCTTAATTTCTTCTATAAGCGAATAGTTTTTGAGCAAGGTGTTGTTCTGTGTCCACGTGTTTGATTTTTTTCCTTGCTTTTTCTGTTATTATTTTCTACTTTTATGGCTTTGTAGTCAGAAAAGCTGCTTTGTAATATTTCAATGCTTTGGATTTTGTTAAGGCTTGCTTCATGGCCTAATATGTGGTCTATTCTGGAGAATGTTCCATGTGAGTTGGAAAAGAAGGTATCCTTGGCTGCTGTTGGGTGGAATGATCGGTATATGTCCATGAAATAAAGTTGGTTGATTGAAGCATTTAGCACTTCCGTGTCTTTGTTGAGCTTCTTTCTGGATGTTCTGTCCTTCACCGAAAGTGGTGTGTTGAAGTCTCCTACTATTATTGTGAAGCTGTCTAACTTTCTTTTCAATGCTGTTAGAGTTTATGTACTTTGGAGGCCTGTTGTTGGGTGTGTAAATATTTATTAGGGTTATGTCCTCTTGGTGTATTGACCCTTTAATCATTATATAGTGTCCTTCCTTATCCTTTGTAATGGATTTTACCTTAAAGTCTATTTTGTCAGAGATTAATATTGCCGCTCCTGGTCTTTTTTGAGTGTTGCTTGCTTGATATATTTTTTTCCATCCTTTGAGTTTTAGTTTGTTTGTGCTTTAAGTCTAAGGTGTGTCTCTTGTAGGCAGCATATAGACGGATCTTGTTTTTTTATACATTCTGCCACTCTTTGTCTCTTTATTGGTGCATTTAGTCTATTTACATTCAGCGCAATTACTGATACATATGAGTTTAGTGCTGTCATTTCCATGTCTTTTTTTGTGTGTTGTTCACAGTTTCTTTGTTCCACTTAATTTTCTGTGCTGAGTTGTTTTTCTTTACGTATTTTCTTTTCATCTTTTTCATTGTAGTTGATTTTGTATTTGTTGAGTCTTTATATTTTTCTTGTTTTTTATTTTGATGTGTAGGATTGTTAATTTTCTTTGTGGTTACCTTAATATTTACCCTTATTTTTCTAAGTTTAAACGAGTCTTTTATTTCTTTATATCGCCTTGACTTCCTCGCCATATGAAAAATCTATCTCTACATTTTTTAGTCCCTCTTTTTTGTTTTAATGTTGTCATCTTTTACACATTGACATCTCTGTTCCCCTATTTTCAGTGTTTTAGCTTTGATTTATTTTTATGACTTCCCTATCTGGATTGAGATCTGGTTGCTCTGTCCCGTGTTCTAGTGTTGGGTTGTTATCTGATGTTACCGATTTTCTAACCGGAGGACTCCCTTTAGTATTTCTTGTAATTTTGGTTTGGTTTTTGCAAATTCCCTAAACTTCTGGAAATGCCCTAATTTCACCATCATATTTGAGAGACAGTTTTGCTGGATATGTAATTCTTGGCTAGCAATTTTTTTCCTTCAAGTCTTTATATATGTTATCCCATTGCCTTCTTGCCTGCATGGATTCCTGCTGAGTAGTCCGAGCTTAGTCTTATTGACTCTCCTTTTTAGATGACTTTTCATTTATCCCTAGCCACGCTTAAAATTCTCTCTTTATCTTCGGTTTTGGCAAGTTTGATTATAATATGTCGTGGTGACTTTCTTTTTGAATCTACCTTATGTGGGATTTGATGAACATCTTGGAGAGATATCTTGTCATCTTTCACGATATCAGGGAAGTTTTCTGCCAACAAATCTTCAATAATTCTCTCTGTATTTTCTGTTATCCCCGCCCTGTTTTGGTACTCCAATCACTCACAGGTTATTCCTCTTGATAGAGTCCCACATAATTCTTAGGGTTTCTTCATTTTTTAAAATTTTTTTATCTGATTTTCCTCAAATAAGGTGGTGTCAACTGCTTTATCTCCGATCTCACTTATTCTGACTTCCATTGCCTCAATTCTGCTCCTATGACTTTCTGTTGAGTTGTCTAATTCTGAAATTTTGTTGTTAATCTTCTGGATTTCTGATTGCTGTCTCTCTATGGATTCTTGCATCCTGTTAAATTTGTCATTATGTTCCTCTCTAATCTTGTTGATTTCCTCTATTGCTTGGTCTGAGTTTTGCCTGTGCTTCTTCCTGATATCTTGAAGAGGTCTGTATATTAATCTTTTGTATTCTGCCTCCAGTAATTCCAAGAAATTCTCTTTCTCCAGAAAATGTCTTGATTCTTCATTTTGGAGCTTGCTGAAGCCATCATGGTGTGCCTCTTTGTGTGATTTGATATTGACTGTTGTCTCTGCGCTATTGATAAGTTATATTTATTTATTCTATGTTTGCTTACTGTGTCTTAACTTCTTGTTTTGTTTCATTTTGATATGCCCAAATAGGCTGCTCCTGTGAGCTAGCCCAATCACCTGTGCCCCTGAAGTGCCAACATCCTGCCACCAGGTGGCCAGAACTATCACTAAGTATGTGAGCCCAGGAGTCTGCCCATTCTTCCTGTGTGGATTCAGCTCAGGCATCCAGGTAGTCGGCCACCGAGTGTGTGGTGCAGGCTCTCACCTACAGTCCTAGATAGGTATGAGTGATTGGTGTAGGCACTGGCATCTGGCTGCAGAGGGGGTCACACGCTGAAAAAGGCAGGGGGCTGATGGCTGCCCCGGAGTGTCCAGGAGGAAAGCATGTCCCTGTTCCCTACAGCATGTAGGTGGGTGGGTTTTGCAGCTGGACTATGAGCACCCAATGCTGTTAGCTGTAAGGACTGGGGGACACAACTTCTTCTTGGGCCCCTGTCACAGGTGGCTAAGTGGCATGGGTGGAGCCACCAGTCCTCAGGCACCTGATGTGGGTAGGTGAAAACCCTGCTTAATAGGCAGAGCAGTGTCAAATTCATGAACCTGCCACTTCACAGCTGAAACAGTTAAAGTTAGACTTCAGGTATGTACTCTGTTGTACTGTGGTAATGAGGGCCTATGCTGTTGAAATAGGCTCACACAAGTCTCTGCAGGGGGAAAGGCAGTCAAAGTCCGTGGACCCCTTATACCTGTGCCTAGGCAAAGAAGCTGTGCCTACCCTGAGTTCCTGGCTTAGGGGAGCCAGCAGATTATTTTTTCCCCCTGTTTGTTAATTTGTTCCCTCTCCAAGGCAAGGAGAGTGGCTCAGGATGTGTGACAGGTCCTACTTCCAGCCCAGGGGACTCAGCATTCGTTCTAGCTGTCCCAGACCCAGTGCAGAGCAGGGAGCGGAGAGGTAAATGGGAGAAAGTTTCTTCCCAAAGGGAAGTGTTTTTGATCTATGTGGTAGGCCAGACTCAAGTACTTATCTTCCACTGATCAAGGGCTGCTTCTCACTGATTCTGGATGCCTGAATAGACTCTGCCACTGGATCTGTCCTGATGTGGAAAACGGCTCCCAAGCGCCGCTGCTTGCCTCACCACGCACCACAAGCTGATCCAGCCTGAAGGGCTCTAGCTCCTGCCAGGTCATGTCTGGCAACTCCTTGTTGCTTCCAAACCATCTCTCCCTCTCCCTGCCACTCAGTCTGATTCCTCAACTTTGCCTTTGATATTCAGGGCTCCTAGCTTGTCATATATAATGATTCACTTGTTTTTTTGGTCTTTGTTGTAAGAGGGACCACTGGAAGCATCTGACTACTCCACCATCTTGGCCCCGCCTCTCAAAACTGGCAACATCTTGATAATCCAAGCATTTCCTTTCAAGAATAAAAAATTATGGACATAAATACATCAATTATTTACAAATTGTTTTAAAATTAAATTGAAAAGATTCTCAGAATGGAATCATTTATAAAAATGGTTTCATGAAAGATAAATACTTAATTTTTTTTTCTAAAGCAAATAAAATACACTTATTGTGTGGATAGATGGATGACAGCACACAGTTGGAATAGAAATTCTAAGTCATTAAACAGCACAACCCCAGCCAAAATTTGCTTTCCATGCTATCTCTCACACACCTAACCTGTTCCCCACCCCCTTGGAATGTGGCTTGGATGCCAAAACAGCATATGAAAATATGCAGTTCACTAAATTGTTATAAACAATGATATTATTTATTTTTTTATGTTCCAATGAATGAATATTTTTATCTTTTTTTAATTATAATTTTCCTACTTATAACTTTGGATGAATTTTTTTTTTTCATTAATGTGCTGGACATGAGCATTTTTTTCTTCTTTGGGGGATTGCCTAATCTTTTCTTCCCCCCTTGCACATTTTTATCTTTAGGGAATATTTTGATAGTTGCCGGGGAAAATAGAATAAAATCTTTTAAGAAGTTAGTGCTGTCACATTCACATGCACACACACACACACATGCACACACACATATTCATGTACATACACCAATCCCAGATCTATGGAAGCTATAAACTATACTTATAACCCTTTCATCCATCCATATATAAGGAAAATTTTTGAGATTTGGATTGCAGCTTCCGCCTCCTTGATGGAACCATATTCTATTGCTGGATGAGCTGTCAAATAGCATGATAACACTGTTTAAAATTCACAGTTGGGCATACGTTTCCATGTAATCTGAGAAATAGCAAGGCCATTCTGGCCAGTAATATGCTGCTTATCTGCAGCTCCCTTCCTGGGTGTCAGTATTTCTGAAACGCCTGTGCTACAGGCACAGCACTGTGATTAGGATATCAGCCTTGCTTTGAGCAGATGCTGCCCACCACAGGCCTATAGCTGGAAAC
>NW_004443989.1:5565802-5581123 GCF_000243295.1 Trichechus manatus latirostris | reverse complement strand
ACTTCCCCGAGCTCAGGCCCAGGGTTGGGAAGCCTGGGAGGAAGTCCCTGGCAGATATCAGAAATTGTGCTACAAGAGCTGTGCTGCCGAAAGGTGGCCTGACCTATTTGGAAATGTAAGCCAGTCTCAAGGGATGCCTTTTGTGAAGAGATATATTCAGGCACCCTCATTCTTTTTAAATCCCCATTTTTCATGGTAAACAGGTAAATATCCTTTTATATTCTTAGCAGTAAAAACATAGAAAGAAGGGAAATTTTTGTTATTCCTTTTCTCATTTCCATTTCCATTGCATAAATAGTATATATTTCATATATTCAGGTTATAAAAGGTTCAAACATTGAAAATTATATAACTAAAACATGAATTATTACCAGAAATGGATTGCTGGGTCAAAAAGCAAGTGGGTTTTTAAATTTGATCGATACTAACTATGCTCCTTCTCAATAAGCTTGAACAAGTCATATATCCAACAACAGCGTATGAAAATATGCAGTTCACTGAATTGTTATAAACAATGATATTATTTAATTTTTTACATTCTAATGAATGAATATTTTTACCTTTTTTTAATTATAATTTTCCTAATTATAACTTTGGATGAATTTTTTTTCATTAATGTGCTGGACATGAGTATTTTTTCTTCTTTGGGGGATTGCCTAATCTTTTTTTCCCCCCTTGCACATTTTTATTGAAGTGTTTGTCCGTTTAGTTATTGATTTGTAGGAGCTCATTATTGCATATTAATAAATTTCCTGTTATGTATGCTTAAAATACTTTATCCTAAGCCAAAGAATGAAACCTTAATTTCAAGATAACCTTTATTTATTTACCAACTAATGTGCTTAATATTTTTATAGTTTAGATTATCAACTTTCCATGTCTTCATGGTTATGTAAGACGTTAACATTAGGGAAAACTAAGGTAAGGGTATACGGGAACTCTCTGTACTATCTTTGCAACTTTTCTGTAAATCTAAAATTATTCCAAAATAAAAAGCTTAAATATATATATATTTGTCTTTTGTTGGACAGTATCTGAATTTTAAGCCTTACTTAGAGAGGTTTTTGCTACTAAGATTATAGAACATTATTTTGTATTTTTTTTCTAATGCTTTTGTAGTTTTGTGTGTTCATGGATTGGGTGGTGTTTTTTTCTTGCATTTAACTCATTAATACTACTGCAATTTATTTTTGTGTATCCTATAAAGTAAAACTCTTTTATTCCAAATGAATAGCCCATCATTCCAACATCAGTTATTAAACAGTCTGTTTTTGGTTTGTTTGTTTTTAACTGATGGAGTACTTCCTTTATCATAAACTGAATTCCCATATTACCTATGTCTGTTCCTGGATTCTGCCCATTTCATTCTTCAATTTACCTACTTATAAATTAGTACCACACTTTTCGAACTATTACAACTTTTTTCCTGGATATTTTTTCTTGCCTTAAGAATTTTCCTTTTTATATGAACTTTAGTGTCCCTTTGTCCAATTCAAGTAAATTGGTCTTATCTCAAATTTATTTTTTTAAGAGAATAAATACTTTTACATAATGCTATCTTCCCATCCAGGAATATAGTTTGTCTCTCCATTTATTCTTTTATGTCCTTCAGTCAAGATTATAATTTTGCTTTTATTTATTAGGTGTCATCCATTTCTTGTGAGATTTATTCCTAAGTATTTAATGGGTTTCATTTCTAATGGGAATGGGATTCTTTTTTCCATTGCATTTTGAATGCTAATCTTGTATCCAGTTACTTTATGGAACTCTCTTTTTGGAGTCAAATTTTCTGTTAGTTTTTCTTGCTTCTTCTGTGCCTGGCTAATGTTTTTCATAAATGAATGGTGGTCAATTATTTTTCTTGGATGTTTTTATTTAAGAAAGAGAGAATATAAGGCTAGCTGGGGCTGGACAATGGGCAATGTGATGGTTAATGTTACGTGTCAACCTGGCTAGGCTGTTTCTCAGTATTATGTAATTATCCTCCATTTTGTGATGTGATATAATTATCTTCCATTTTGTGATCTCCCATAAATAAGATGTTTACCTGTGTTTTATTGACTATGCAAAGGTATTCGACTGTGTGGATCATAACAAATTATGGACAAGATTGCAAATATGCTCAGGAGGAACCTGTACATAGACCAAGAGGTAGTGATTCAAACAGAACAAGGGGCTGCTGCATGGTCTAAAATCAGGAAGGCATGCGTCAGGGTTGTATCCTTTCACCATATTATTCAACCTGTATGCTGAGCAAATAATCCAAGAAGTTGGACTATAAGAAGAACAAGGCATCGGGATTGGAGGAAGACACTAACAACCTGCAATATGCAGATGACAAAACATTGCTTGCCTGAAAGCAAAGAGGACTTGAAGATCAAAGACTAAAGCCTTCAGTATGGCTTTTTTTTTTTTTTCTTTCATAAAGAAAACAAAAGTCTTCACAACTGGACCAATAAGCAGCATCATGATAAACGGAGAAAATTCTGAAGTCTTCAAGGATTTCATTTTACTTGGATCCACAATCAACACCCATGGAAGAAGCAGTCAAGAAATCAAACGACGTATTGCATTGGGCAAATCTGCTGCAGAAGACCTCTTTAAAGTGTTCAAAAGCAAAGATGTCACTTTGAGTACTGAGGTGCGCCTAACCCAAGCCATGGTGTTTTCAGTTACCTCATATGCAAGTGAAAGCTGGACAATGAATAAGGAAGACTGAAGAAGAATTGACATCTTTGAATTATGGTGTTGGGGAAGAATATTGAATGTACCATGGACTGCCAGAAGAATGAACAAATCTGTCTTGGAATAAGTACAGCCAGAATGCTCCTAAAAGGTGAGGATGGCGAGACTTTGTCTCACATACTTTGGACATATTATCAGAAGGGATCAGTCCCTGGAGAAGAACATCATGCTTGGTAAAGTAGAGGGTCCGCAAAAAAAAGGAAGATCCTCAATGAGATGGATTGACACAGAGGATACAACAATGGGCTCAAGCATAACAATGATCATGAGGATGGCGCAGGACCAGGCGGTGTTTCATTCTGTTATACATAGGGTCAGTATGAGTCAGAATCCACTCAATGGCACTTAACAGCAACATAAGTAATATAATCACCTCCGTGATGTGAATTGATGTGCTCAACCAATCGGGTGTAACAGGAGTTTCCTTGGAGATGTGGCCTGTGCCCAATATATATATGGATGCTCTGGCAAAGCTCACTTGCTTGCTCTGGATCCTGCTTGCAGCTCCTCATCATCTGACCTCCAGTTCTTCGGCTTTGAGCCAGCAGCTTGTCTTTTGACCTGCCAACTTCGGGATTCGCCACCTCTGCAGCCCTGTGAGTCAGCAGCCTGTCATCTGACCTGCTGACTTTGGCATTCCATGGCTTCTGAAGCTCTGTGAGCCTGTAGCCTGATGCCTGACCTGCTAATTCTGGGTTTATCAGCCCTTGCAACCACATGAGTCAGAAGAAGCCTCCAGCTGATGCCTGACCCACAGACTTTCTTGGTAGCCTCCACAACCATGTGAGCCATTTCCTTAAGATAAATAAATATATCTATCTATCTATCTATCTATATATATATATATATATATGCCTCTAAGCTTCACTCTAGATGGGGAGTGAGAGCCTCTCTCCCCGAAGGTTAAACCAAGTCTTGGGCTTAGCTCTCAGTGCCCAGCATTGGATCATGCACTCATTCTTAAACTAATCACTGTGGCCAGGGGGCAGGATAGTTTGGTTTAAACTAATTGGGGTCCAACCCTGGAGCTGAGGCCTGCCCATCCTATTTACTATAGCCTACTAAGAAGGTCTAGGAAGAAAGCTGGTGATCTACTTCCAAAAATCAACTGATGAAAACCTCATGGATCACAGTGGTCTGATCCAAACCGATCATGGGGATGGCACAGGACCCGGCAGTGTTTTGTTCTATTGTGCATGGGGTCACCATGAGTCGGGGCCAACTTGAAGGCAGCTAATGACAACAACTTCATATGATTGTAGTTACAGCAGCAAGGTATGCAGGTAACTCATCTTTTAGAGGTATATGTCAGAGCTCTTCAGCCCCCTAAGAGTGCATAGCTACCTGGGACACTACCCTACCTCCTGGCCCCAATATTCATATTCACGGGAAAATACCACTGCTGCCTGCTGTTTCCTATAAAGAGGATGGAGGCCTCAGCTGGTCCAGCCACCCTCCATTACTTACTCTCTTTAATACTCCCTTCAGCTCCTTATATGCTCTGATTCTGTGGTTACAGCTTCTCCAGAGCTTGTCCCATCTTTGTAGCAGTCTTCGCCTGTGTGCATCTTGGCTATGTTTTCCTCCATCAATATAAGAGCATATGCATTCTTTACCCCACCCCCACCCCCGGCATCTCTAATTGCCCTCATTCATGTTTTTCAGCATGGTTTAGTTTCTTTTCTCATATCATTTTCTTCTATTTCTTACATTTCATGAAAATTTGGATAGGAGGGGAGATACCAAACTAAAACCATTGCCGTAGAGTCAACTCCAACTCATAGCAACCCTACAGGACAGAGTAGAACTGCCCCATAAGGTTTCCAAGGAGTGGCTGGTGGATTCAAACTGCCAGTCTTTTGGTTAGCAGCCAAGCTCTTAACCACTGCACCACTAGGGCTCCAGAGGAGAGATACATGCATACTTTCCTTCCCACCATCTTGATACAGTCTCTTAGAATTTGTAAAACAAAGAAGCCAAATCACCCATAAACCCTCCACTTTTACACAATTATTTTTATTTTGGTACACTCCCTTCTGTCCACAAATATAGTTACGTATTGTTGTAATCAAAATGTGCTTAAAATTTTGTATTCTTCCTTTCCACTTAATATACCTTAAACAGGTTTCCACCTAATCTTTATAATTACAATTTTAATGGCTGCATAATTGTACATTAAGGTGATCTAGCATCATTTGCTTAACTATTCCCCACTTTTTCACTATTACAGACAAGTGGAAATGAACATTTTCAAACATATACCTTCCATTCTTTTGATAGATTATTTCTTTACAATATATACTAGGAATGGAATTACAGATGAGAGAATAGGAATAATTTTATGGTTCTCCTGCTATCGTGTCATGTTGTGTTTCAAAAGGATGTTACCAATGTACTCGTTTTACCACAATGTCATCAGTACTGTGCATTATCATTTTTGCTCCATTAATAAGTATAAAAAGTTTCCTTACTATAATGATAGTTAGCTTTAATTTCTTTGAGAAATAGGTTGGTTGAACATTTTCTTAAATAATTATTTGTTTCCCTCTTCTACAAATTATTAAATATCTCATAAATCAACTGAGGTATTGGTTTTATTCCTTATATATTTGAATGTGTTTTTTATGTAGTATAGATATTCAAACCTGTCTTATAATGAATGCAAATATCTCCCCCAATCTGTTGGGTGTCTTTTTCTAATGATAATTTTGATATTTTTCATTATCAAAAAGTTTTACATCTTATACCATTAAATCTACCAACCTTACCTTTGTGGTATTTTCTACTCCTCAAAATCAAGAAAACCATAATTCATCCAAATTCTTCTGATAAATATTTTAACTCTTTAGATCATATGGAGTTTATTTTGGATGGGTCATTAGGTGTGAACAGAATCTCCTCCTGGCCCCCAGTGCTTTGGAAGTGTATCCTTTCAGATACAGAAATGAACTTAGGCAGTTCCACTCCTCAGAGAGAAAAGAAAATTCTAACTCTACTGTCCAGTACCATAGCCACCAGCCACATGTGGCTATTAAACTCTTGAAATGTGGCTAACCCGAATGGAGGTATGCTGAAAGGATAAAATAGACACTGGATTTCAAAAACTAGGCATGAATTAAAAAAAAAAAAAAAGGTAAAGATGTCATTGCTAAATTTTATATTGAGTTAGATAAAATAGATTATTAAAATTAATTTTACCAGTTTCTTTTTACTTTTTTAATACAGCTACTGGAAAAATTGAAATTGCATCTGTGGCTCCCATTCGTAGCTCGCATTATATTTCTGTATACGGCGGTGCTCTAGCAGATACCTTTTCTGTCTTAGCTCTTGATAAGCGGCAGAGCTAAGCCTGGAGGTTGATGGCAATTATTACAGCTCTCTTAAAGGACAGGATACTTGCTTTACAGTTTAATGAGAGCGAGAGGGAGAAAAACTTTCATTAGCCACTGCAGGAGTCTTCTGTGTTGAGACTACACTTGTGCTCATTTTCGAGAAAGATCCCCAAATTGATCCATGGTTGAAAACTCCTTGGGGACCCAGAGAAAGGCAAGGATTCAACAGTAGGGCCAGCCCGACTTTTAGAACCATACATTTCCAGCCACTATCCTTGCCTAGTTACTCGGAACACAAGAAGGGCTGGAATCTGCCTTCTTTTCCCCCAACCTAGATTCCTCTCATACTTCAAAGTGTTTATGTAGCTCCAACTTCTCCACTCCTCCCAGATTTCTGAGTTCCTGCAGTACTTGATATCTATAACACAATTTGGCAACTGTGCCTTTTGCTAATTCAGGTGACACCAGAATCCAGATGGGCATTTTGATGAGTGTCATAACTCCAGGGGTGGTGTTTCTGGTAATAAATATTTTTAGCATATGCAGCTAATACTGCCCACTCCATTCTTGGGACTAAATTATCTAAAAAAATAAATTTAAGTAATAATAACTTCTCATTCTACCAGTATTCTCCCAAAGTGTTTTCCCCTAATGATCTCATTTAAGTCCAACGGGATCCAGGTCTAACTTGCCTATTGGGTGCCTCTCTATTCCACAATGTGTAAATAATATAGGGACAAAGGACGGATTCCAGTTGTTGTTCCTGTACAATGTACATGCCACAGGGAGACTTGGCTCAGTCATGGAACTATCTAGAATGAAGCTCTCCCTCTGCAGCACTTGCTAGACCACCGTTATACAATCGCATTTTGTGCCATTACTAACTTTTTACCACTTTGCATGGGAATATGTATTTGTATGGCAGTAAAAGTGATTAAATAACTAAGTGAACCTTGTAGTAAATGAGTTATTTCTTTGCTGCCATTATGTCTAAATCACCAAAGATTATTCAGTTTAAAGGCTTTTTAGAATTGTAAGTAGTCAAGATCATTTTTCACCTCATCATTCCATTATCCATAATGAGAAAATACTTCCAAATGTGAAGACTACTTTTCCCAGAGATCCCTGGTGAACACTCCTATAGACATTAGTGAAATTTATTAACTGTATTTTTTTTCATAGCAGAAAGAAAATGCTAAAGGTGCCCACACAGTCCTGTTGGTGACTCCCAGGAGTCAGGTTCCTTCCAGACTATAAATGGAGCCCTTTTTGAGATCTCACTGAGGTGGTGAAGGACCACCTTATCACCTTTTATTGTATGAGATAATAATGGGCTTCATATTCACACCTAAGGTTGGGGTGAGAGGGCGAGTCTGGATCCATCACAATATTTCCTGGCTAATGCCAGTGGTTCAATCAGCCTCAATGTGATTCCATAGCTATAATAACTTTTCTATGTGCTTTACAGTTTACAAAGGGCTTCCACACGCATTCTCCCATTTAATTCATTACATCCTGAAAGGTATTATTATCCACATTTTTCAGATGGGGAAAATGAGATTTGGTGACTATCAGTGATTTGCCCAAGGTCACAGATGCAGTTAATGGTAGAGCCAGAAGCCCAGTTCTTCCAAATTCAATTGCCAGGGGGAAGAAAAATTCAAGGAATAGCTCAGGAGAATTAAATATCAACTCCAACTCAGTCTTTGACAGTTTTGTGACTTTGTAGAAGTCACTTAACCAAAATGAGTCAGATGAGATAATCACCAAGACTACGTGTTGCTGTTGTTAGGCGCTACCAAGTCAGTTTTTCACCTCACACCGAACCCACATGACAGAGTAGAACTGCCCCCATAGGGTTTTCTTGGCTGTAATCTTTAAAGGAGCAGATTGCCAGGTCTTTCTCCCAAGAAGCCAACTTTAGGGTTAGCTGCTGGATTGGCTTGTACCGCCAAATTTTCTGTTAGCAGCCGAGCGCTTAACCGTTGAGCGACCCGGGCTTCTTATTGCCTTAATGTTCTAAATGTTCTAGGCTTCTAAATGTAATCCCTAATCTACCTCTGTTCACTCACGTCCTTGTGCTGGACCCTGGATATTGTTTCCAAAGTTTGAATAGTCTTTGGGTTTCTACTCCATTTCCCCCTAGTGTTCAGCAGGATCTCAGTACTTTCATTTGCCTCAACCCAGACCAGGGCTGGTCAACAAGTTCCATTCATATCTAAGAGTTTTTGAGTCTGCATGAGAGGGAATTGGAAATGCAGAAATTTTCCTCAGCTTGAGAATTCCCAGAGCCCTGTGGTTAGAAGGTAAAGTCCAATTCATCCTCCCTTATTATATAAACTGGATTTGAATTAGATTGGAAGTTGTTTCAATAATAATCTTTATGTTATAGAGTTCATAAATTGTAGGGCTTTCAGAAAATATTTTCAGGGTGGGAAGCACATGTCCTCTTTTGGAAAATAAGCTCAGGATCATATTCTTCCATCAGATAATATAGAGTGGGTATCTGAGTTCATCCATTTGTGTTGAAAAGTGAATGCCAGGTATAGATAAATGTCTGTCCTTGGTTGATTTGAACATGACAAATATATTTTATATACAGTTTAAAATGCTCTTTTTCTTGAGTTGTCTCCACAAACTCCAACCAATAATTCATGGAATTGCTTGCCCCCCAAGATATATATCACCTTAGATACAAACTTACGGAAAATTTAGGTGGTAGATAAAAACTAATTTTAATTCTCTCTCTCTCTCTTCCTCCCTCTGTCCCTCTCTCCCTCCCTCTCTCTCTCTCTCTCTCTGTCTCTCCTGAAGAGAAATTTTAGCAGCAAGCCTTCAACACAGTATAAAAAAGAAACAAATTGTTTCTGGTACTTTATTCTACATCTGTTTGCATTGTTGCTTTGTTGTCTTTTCTTCTGTAGAACTGGAAGGGCAAGCAGAAACTCAAATGTGCTCAGGATTTTGAACTCAGTTTAGTAACCTTCCAAACACTTAAATTAGCATGAATGATTTTTTTTTTTATTATTTCTATAAAAATGAATGTAACTCAGAACTTGAAGGGAACTTTTTTAAAAATAATTGTTTGGTATGTTCCTATGCCTCTGTCTTAGTCATCTAGGGCTGGTATAACAGAAATACTACAAGTGGATGGCTTTAACAAAGAGAAGTTTATTCTCTCATAGTCTAGGAGGCTACAAGTCTGAATTCAGGGTGCCAGCTCCAAGAGAAGGCTTTCTTTCTCTGTTGGCTTTGGGGGAATACCTTTGTCATCAATCTTCCGCAGTTGAGCAGCTTCTCAAAGCAGGGACCCCGAGTCCAAAAGACGTGCTATTCTCCTGGCTCTTGTTTCTTGGTGGTATGAGGTCCCCCCAGATTTTCAAGGGCCAGCAAGTGCTCACCGGACACTACCGGAACCATGATGTTTTCCAAGGCGAGGGGCCCTAATCTCTGGGTGAACCCATTCCAGGGCACCCTACCCTTCATAAAGAAAAGAGAACTCTCCCCTGGGGTGCCTGTTGGTTTCTCCAGGATCGGTTGCGATATTACACTGGATGCCTTGCAGCTCCCATCTCCCACCACTCTGGATTTGGGGATCTGAACCCAACTCCTTTTGCAGATCGAAATAGCGCTCACCCATCTCTTAGGACCAACTGACTCATGTTCAACTGCTGTTCACATGGAGCCCTTCTCCACTACATTGTTCCAGCCCAGGGCCAAGGGGCATCCACCCAGAATCCAGAGTGTGGCCAATACGCAGAGTCTGGATGGGACCATTGCCTAAGTTGTCTCAGAGAACAGAGAATTATTTTCAAGCCTTGAGGGCTAATGTAATGTCTTCTGCAGACTTGCTTGGTGCCTGTTACCCCTTCTTTCCCTCCAGTTTCTCTCATTTGTAATGGAAATGTCTAGCTTGTGCCTGTTCCACCACTGTACTTTGGAAGCAGATAACTTGTATTTTAGATTTCACAGATGAAGAGGAAGTTTTGGATTTTGGACTTGGAGTTGATTTAAGACTGTTGTTATGATATGATGGGGTGAATATGTTTTACATGTGTCAAGGACATGAATTTTGGGGTCCAAAGGGTGGAATGTCATGCATTGAATTGTGTCCCCAAAAATGTGTGTAAATTTGGCTAGGCCATGATTCCCAGTATTGTGTGGTTGTCTACCATTTTGTCATCTGATGTGATTTTCCTGTGTGTTGTAAATCCTACTTCTATGATGTAAATGAGGTGGGATTAGCTGCAGTTATGTTAATGAGGCAGGAGTCAGTCTGCAATATTAGGTTGTGCTTTAAGTCTATCTCTTTTGAGATATAAAAGAGAGAAGCGAGTAGAGACATGAGGGGTGTCATACCACCAAGAAAGTAGTGCCAGGAGAACAGCTGTGCTGAGAAGTTCCTAGTCCAGGGGAAGACTGATGACAAGGATCTTCCTCCAGAGCAAACAGAGAGAGAAAACATTTCCCTGGAGCTGATGCCCTGAATTTGGACTTCTAGCCTAATAGACTGTGAGAGAATAAACTTCTGTTTGTTGAAGCCATCCACTTGTGGTATTTCTTGTACAGCAGCACTAGATAACTAAGACAGTCCCTAAGCAAAACTGAACTCTGTCTTCCTAAATGAGATGAGTATCTTTCACAACCATAGGGATAGAACACTGATCTTATTCCCTAATAATGCAATGTCTAAAGAGGCAACATGATACAGAAAGCATATAAGATTTGCATTTATAAGACAAAGGTTCCAAATTTTACTAACTGGCCTGACTCCAGTTTTTACTAAGTAGCTATATTGAAATAGGAATGTCACTTAAACTCTCTGAGCCTCATTTCTCCATCCATAAAAGAAAGATAAACAAAGTCCTAATGAATTAATAGAGGTAGACAGTGAACATCAATAGTTTATAACACCACACAAAAAGAAATATCCAGACACTATAAATTATCAAGGAAAAAATGAACCTGATTCTGATAAAACCTCAAGATCTAACTACCAGTTGAAAAGACAGGGACAGAGGATCACATTAAGCTACACTAAAGGGATGCAGGAAACCCTGGTGGCATATTGGTTAAGAGTCTAGCTGCTAACCAAAGGTCGGCAGTTTGAATCCACCAGGCACTCCTTGGAAACTGTATGGGGTAGTTCTACTCAACAGCAATGGGTATAGGGATGCAATCAGCAAAATCCAGACCATAGGAAGCTATAGGACAAACAATTCTGGGTGAATAACAAGAACAATAGCAAAAGAATATTTAAAAAGACAAAAAAAGAGGAAGAAACTATAGATCAAATGAGACTTAAGAGACATATCAACAGTAGGTTGTATAAAGACAATTTAGAGTCTGACTCAAACAAACAATAGTGGGAAAAAATGTGGAGCTTTCAGTTTCTGCTCAGGCATAGAGAGCGCTGGACAGAGCATTGCTCTCAACCTTACCTTGAGAAAAACGTGGACCACTGCAAATTCACAACATTTTTCAAACCCACTGGAGAACCGATGTCTCAGGGTAACTAACTGGCCCAAAAATACGAGGAGAGACAAAAACTGCAGGGAGATACAAGATGTGACCACTACTGGGGTAGATGTAACTGGACATCTGTAAGAAGACTACTAACTATATACAAATAGTTATTTGTATATTTGTTAACTATGTACAAATAGTTCATATAATATTAACAAATCAAATCCAGCAATATATAAAAAGGATAATACATCATGACCAAGTAATGTTTATCCCAGGAATGCTAGTTCAACATTTGAAAATCAGTCACTGTAATTTACAATGTTAACAGAAAAAAAGAAGAAAACACATGATCATTTCCATAGATGCAGGAAAACCATTAGACAAAATTCAACATTCATTCTTGATAAAAACTCTCAGACAACTAGGAATAACCTGATAAATGGTATCTACCAAAAAATAAAAAACATCTAACATCATACTTAATGATGAAAGGCTGACAGCTTTCCCATTAAGGATATCATTTCTCACCATTCCTATTCAACATCATACTGGAAGCCCTAGACAATGCAATAAAATTTTAAAAATAAATAAAAGGCATACAGATTCTAGAGGAAGAAATAAAATGCTATCCATTCACAGAGGACATGCTTGTGTATATATAGAAAATCCCAGAATATCAACAAAAACTCTAAGAACTGGTATGTGAGTTTAGCCAGTTTGCAAGATACAAAGTCACTATACAGAAATAACTGTATTTCTATTAACTGGGAATGAAAAATTGGAATTCAAAATTAAAAAAAAAAAAACTTTTTATAACAATACCACCACAAATGAAATGCTTAGGTATATCTCTGACAGAATATGTATAGGTTGTTTATGGTGAAACTACAAAACACTGAAGAATGAAACCAAAGAATGCCTAAATAAGCATGTTCATGGATTAGAAGACTCAATTCTGTTAAGATGTCAGTTCTTCCCAATTTGATATATAGTTTTAACACAAAATCAGTGGTACACAGTAACCCTCTGCAATGCATTTGAAATTCTTCTTTAAGTCAAAAATTATCTCAAAATAAAAGTTTTAAAAATTTGTAAGGTATTTGTGACAATATGAAAACTTACTCAATATCTGATGATATTAAGAAATCTTTAATTTGTTTTTAGGTAAGATAAAGAAATTGTGGTTATATTTTTAAAATCCTTATCTTATAGAGACATATATTTGAATTTAAATAATAAAGAAATCACTAAAGGACATTCACCATAGCATTACTTGTTAAAGGCAAAAATCATCATTAATGTTAAAATGAGCAAGTGAAATTACCTTGAGAAACAGGACATATTTATTGTCTGAAATTATCTCCCCAAAATATACTTATTAACAAAACAATATGTGTACTAATTATTTAATGAGAAGCTAGTTTGTTCTGTAAACCATCATCTAAAGTATAAGAATGGGGGGGCGGGGCCAAGATGGTGGATTAGTCAGATGCTTCCAGTGGAACCTGTTACAACAAAGACCCAAAAAAACAAGTGATTCAATTATATATGGCAATCTGAGAGCCCTGAACATCAAAGGCAGAGTTGAGGAACCAGACTGAGTGGCAGGGGCAGGGAGAGATGGTTCAGAAGCAGTGAGGAGTTGCCAGACCTAACCTGGCGAGAGCATGAGCCCTTCAGGCCTGAGCAGCTCGGGGGTGAGCGGTGAGGCAGGCAAGCGGCGGTCCTTGGGAGGCGCATTTTCCACACCAGGAGAGACCCAGAGCCAGAGAGTCTACACAGCCACCCAGATCCAGTGAGAAGCAGCCCTCGTTGGCGAAATATAAGTAATTGCATACAGATTACCGCGCAGATCAAAAACACCTCCTTTAGGGATAAATCTCTCTCCCATTTACCTCCCTGCTCCCTGCTCTGCACTGGGTCCCAGACTGGCGTCAGCAATTGCCAAGTCCACTGGGCTGGAAGTAGGATGAGTCACACTCCCAGAGCCATTCTCCCTGCCTTGGAGAGTGAACAAATTAACAAACAGGGGAAAAAATAAACTGCTGGTTCCCCTAAGCTAGGTACCCAGGGTAGGCACGGCTCCTTTGCCTAGGCACAGGCATAAGGGATCCACAGACTTTGAGTGCCTTTCCGCCTGCATAGACTTGTGTGGGCCCATTTCAACAGAGTAGGCCCTCATTACAGCAGTACAACAGGGTATATACCGGAACTCTAACTTCAACTGTTTCAGCTGTGAAGTGGCAGGTTCTTGACATTTGACACTGCTCTGCCCATTAAGCAGGGTATTCACCTACCCATATCAGAGGCCTGAGGACTGTTGGCCCCAACCACACCACCTAGCCACCTGTGAGAGGGGCCCTGAATAAGAGGTGTCCCCCAGTCCTTACAGCCAACAGCCTTAGGTGCTCATAGTCCAGCTGCAAAATCCACCCGCCTACAAAATCCACCCACCTACGTGCTCTAGGGAACAGGGACATGCCTTCCTCCTGGACATTCAGGGGCAGCCGTCAGCCCATTGCCTTGCTCAGAGTGTGTCCCCCTGCTGCAGCCAGATGCCTGTGCCTACACCAAACACCCATGCCTGTCTAGGACTGTAAGTGAGAGCCTGTACCACACACCTGGTGGCTATCTACCTGGGCACCTGAGCTGAATCCACACAGGAAGAGTGGGCTGACTCCTGAGCTCACATTCCTAGTAACAGATCTAGCCACCTGGTGACAGGACATTAGAACTTCAAAGGTGCCAATAATCAAACTAGCTCATAAAAGCAGCCTATTTGGGCATATTAAAACAAAACAAGAAGCTAGGACACAGTAAGCAAACATAAAATAAATACATACAATAACTTATTGATGGCTCTGAGACAATAGTCAATATCAAATCAGATAAAGAGACAATCCTTGATGGCATCAGCAAGCTCCCAAAATACAGAATCTAGAAATTTTCCAGAGGAGGAAAATTTCATGGAATTACTGGAGGCAGAATACAAAAGATTAATATACAGAACTCTTCAAGAAATTAGGAAGGAAATTAAGCAAAGCGCAGAACACGTAATAGAAGAAATAGAAAGATTAAAAAAGAGCATAATGACAAATTTAACAAGCTGCAAGAATCCAAAGAGAGAAAGCAATCGGAAATCCAGAAGATTAACAATAAACTTTCAGAATTCGAAACTCAATAGAAAGTCATAGGAGCAGAACTGAGGCAATGGAAGTCAGAATTAGTGAGATTGAAGATAAAGCACTTGACACCACCTTATTTGAGGAAAATCAGTTAAAAGAATTTTAAAAAATGAAGAAACCCTAAGAATTATGTGGGACTCTATCAAGAGGAATAACCTATGAGCGATTGGAATACCAGAACAGGGGCAAGATAACAGAAAATACAGACAGAATTATTGAATATTTGTTGGCAGAAAACTTCCCTGATATCATGAAAGATGACAAGATATCTCTCCAAGATGCTCACTGAATCCCACATAAGGTAGATTCGAAAAGAAAGTCACCAAGACATATTATAATCAAACTTCCCAAAACCAAAGATAGAGAATTTTAAGAGCAGCTAGGGATTAAAAAAAAAAAGTCAGCTACAAAGGAGAGTCAATAAGACTAAGCTCGGACTACTCAGCAGAAACCATGCAGGCAAGAAGGCAATGGGATGGCATATATAAAGTCTTGAAGGAAAAAAATTGCAAGCCAAGAATTACATATCCAGCAAAACTGTCTCTCAAATATGATGGCAAAATTAGGGCATTTCCAGATAAACAGAAGTT
>NW_004443989.1:5548517-5559530 GCF_000243295.1 Trichechus manatus latirostris | reverse complement strand
GGGTGGAAAGGAGGAGTGTGCTGTCACAGTATGGGGAGAGCAATTAGAATCACATAACAATGTATGTATAAATTTTTGTATGGGAAAAAATAAAATAAAAATAAAGTACAATAATAAAGAAAAAAGAAAAAATATATACTTATTAACTATAAAGGGGATGATAGTAATTTATAGTGAAGAGAACTGGTAGATATTATCTTAAACAAGTGATCAAAGCTAACACTTCAGAAATGGCACAGATTGACGTGACGGACCTCATGATATGATGCACTAAGAACGGCACAATACCACCTTACAGTATTCCTGCCAAAATGTATAAACTGAATGTAATTGTGCAGAAGTATTGTAGTTAGGTGCCCTGCGCTCAGTTCCAGCTCATAGAGACCCTATGTACAATACAATGATAGATTGCCCTGTCCTACACCATCCTCACAATCCTTGCAATATTTGAACTCATTGTTGCAAGCCACTGTGTCAGTCTGTCTCATTGAGGGTCTTCCTCTTTTTTGCTGACCCTCTACTTTACCAAGCACGATGTCTCTCTCCAAGGACTGATCCCTCCTGATAACATGTCCAAAGCACGCCATACTCACTTCTGAGGAGCATTAAATCTTTTTCTCTTTCGAGGCAGATTTGTTCATTCTTCTGGCAGTCCATAGTACCTTCAGTATTCTTCCCCAACACCACAATTCAAAAGAATCCATTCTTCAGTCTTTCTTACTGATCATTCAGCTTTTGCATGCATATGAAGCGACCGAAAATACCATGGCTTGGGTCAGGCCCACCTTAGTCCTCAAAGTGACATCTTTGCTTTTGAACACTTTCAAGAGGTCTTTTGCAGCAGATTTGTCCAATGCAATAAGTTGTTTGATTTCTTGACTGGTGCTTCCATGGCCATTGACTGTAGATCCAAGTAAAAGGAAATCCTTGAAAACTTCAAACTTTTCTCTGTTTATCATGATGTTGCTTATTGGTCCAGTTGTGAGGATTTTTGTTTCTTTATGTTATGTGTACTTCATACTGAAGGCTGTAGTCTTTGGTCTTCATCAGTAAGTGATTCAAGTCCTCTTCACTTTCAGCAATGAAGGTTGTATCATCTGCATATTGCAGGTTGTTAATGAGTCTTCCTCCAATCCTGATGCCATGTTTTTTTTTTTTTATACAGCCCAGCTACTTGTATTATTTGCTCAGCATACAGACTGAATAAGTATGGTGAAAGGATATAACTGTGACACAAATCTTTCCTGATTTTAAACCACACAGTATCTCCTTGTTCTGTTCCAATGACCTACGTACAGGTTCTGCATGAACAGAATTAAGTGTTCTGGAATTTCCATTCTTTGCAATGTTATCCATAATTTGTTATGATCCACACAGTCAAATGCCTTTGCATAGTCGGTGAAACACAGGTAAACATCTTTCTGGTATTCTCTGCTTTTAGCCAAGATCCATCTGACATCAACAATGATAACCCTCATTCCAGGTCCTCTTCTGAACCAGGCTTGAATGTCTGGCAGTCTCCTGTCAATATACTACTGCAATCATTTTTCAATTATCTTCAGCAAAATTTTACTTGCACGTGATATTAATGCTATTGTTTGATAATTTCTGCATTCTGTTGGATCATCTTTCTTTGGAATGGGAACAAGTATGCATCTCTTCCAGTCAGCTGGCCAGGTAGCTATCTTACAAACTTCTTGGCATAGATGAGTGAGCACTTCCAGCGTTGCAACCATTTGTTGCAACATCTCAGCTGGTATTCTGTCAGCTCTTGGAGTCTCGTTTTTCACCAATGCCTTCAGTGCAGCTTGGACTTATTTTAAAACTACCAGTTCTTGATCATATGCTACCTCCTTAAACGATTGAACGTCAGCCATTTCTTTTTGATACAGTGACTCTGTGTATTCTTTCCATTTTCTTTTGATGCCTCCTGCATTACTCAATATTTTGTCCATAGAATCTTTCAATATTGTAACTCGAGGCTTGAATTTTTTCTTCAGCTCTTTCAGCTTGAGAAATGTCGACCATGTTCTTCCTTTTTGATTTTCTAACTTCAGGTCTTTGTGTATTTCATTTTAATACTTTACTTTGTCTTCTCCAACCGCCCTTTGAAATCTTCTGTTCAGCTCTTTTATTTCATCATTCTTCCATTCGTTTTAGCTACTCTACATTCAAGAGCAAGTTTCAGAATCTCTTCCAACATCCATTTTGGTCTTTTCTTCCTTTCCTGTCTTTTAAATGACCTTTTGCTTTCTTCTTGCATGATGTCTTTGATGTCATCCCACAACTCTTCTGGTCTTCAATCATTAGTGTTCAATGAATCAAATCTATTCTTGAGACTGTCTCTAAATTCAGGTGGGATATACTCAAGGTCATACTTTGGCTCTCATGGACTTATTTTAATTTTTTCCAGCTTCAACTTGAAGGTGCATATAAGCAATTGATGGTCTGTTCCACAGTCGGCCCCTGGCCTTGTTCTGACTGATGATATTGAGCTTCTCCATCATCTTTCCACAGATGTAGACAGTTTGATTCCTGTGTATTCCATCTGGCAAGGTCCATGGGTAAAGTCACAATTTATGTTGTTGAAAAAGGTATTTGAAATGTATAGGTTGTTGGTCTTACAAAATTCTATCATGCAATCTCCAGCATCTTTTGTTTCACCAAGGCCATATTTTATCAACTACTGATTCTTCTTCTTTGTTTTCAACTTTTGCATTCCAACCACCAATAATTATCAATGCATCTTGATTGCATGTTTGATCAATTTCAGACTACAGAAGCTGATAAAAATCTTCAATTTCTTCATCTTTGGCATTAGTGGTTGTTGCATAAATTTGAATAATAGTCAATGAACTGATCTTCCTTATAGGCATGTAGATATTATCCTATCACTGACAGCATGATATTTCAGGATAGATCTTGAAATGTTCTTTTTGACAACAAATTTGATGCTGTTCTTCTTCAATTTGTCATTCCCAGCATAGTAGACCATATGATTGTCCTATTGAAAATGGCCAATGCCAGCCCATTTCGGTTCACTAATGCCTAGGATATCTATCTTCAAGCATTCCATTTCATTTTCAACAACTTCCAATTTTCCTAGATTCATACTTCATACATTCCACATTCTCATTATTAATGGATGTTTGTAGCTGTTTCTTCTCATTTTGAGTTGTGCCACATCAGTAAATGAAGGTCCCTAAATCTTTACTCCATCCACATCATTAAGGTCAACTCTACTTTGGGGAGGCATCTCTTTCCTAATCATATTTTGAGTGCCTTCCAACCTGAGGGGCTCATCTTCTGGCACTATATCAATGTTCTGTTTCTATTCCTAAAGTTTTCACTGGCCATTTTTTTTAGAAGCAAATCTCCAAGTTCTTCTTCCTAGTCTGTCTTAGTCTGTAAGCTCCACTGAAACCTGGCCACCACGGGTGACCCTGCTGCTATTTTAAATACTGGTGGTATAGCTTCCAGCCAGAGCTTTGAACCAGTTCTTCCTGGTTCAGTCATGGCCAAGGAAGCGAAAGCGGGAGAGACCCAGATTTTTTAAATTTGGCTGAACTGAAACAGTAACCAGAACAGGAAAAATTACAGGTCGAAGCCCTGCTAGAAACCTAGTCTCCCTCTTAGAAAACAAAGGCAGCTTATATGTTGCATAGCAATCAAATCTCTCTCTTTTTTTTTTTTTAATTGTGCTTTAGGTGGAATTTTACAGCTCAGGTTAGTTTCTCATACAAAAATTTATACACACATTGTTACATGACCCTACTTGCTATTCCTATAATGTGACTGCACATTCCTCCTTTCCATCCCTGATTACCCGTGTCTATTCAACCAAATCCTATCCCTTTCTGCCTTCTCATCTTGCCTCCGGACGGGAGCTGCCCATTTAGTCCCGCGCATCTATTTGAACTAAGAAGCACACGCTTCACGAGTATCATTTTATATCTTATAGTCCAGTCTATTCTTTGTCTGAAGAGTTGGCTTCGGGAATGGTTTTAGTTCTGGGTTAACAGAGAGTCTGGTAGCCATGTCTTCTGCGGTTCCTCCAGTCTCAGTCAAACCATTAAGTCTGGTCTTTTTACTAGAATTTGAGTTCTGCACACCATTTTTCTCCTGCTCCATCAGGGACTCTCTGTTGTGTTCCCTATCAGGGTGGTCATTGGTGGTAGCCAGGCACCATCTAGTTCTACTGGTCTCAGGCTGATAGAGTCTCTGGTTTGTGTGGCCCTTTCTGTATCTTGGGCTAATATTTTCGTGTATCTTTGGTGTTCTTCATTCTCCTTTGCTCCAGGTGGGCTGGGACCAATTGATGCATCTTAGATAGCCACTCAATAGCATTTAAGACCCCAGACGCACTCACCAAAGGGAATGCAGAACATTTTCTTAATAAACTTTGTTAATTGACCTAGATGTCCCTTGAAACTATGGTTCCCAGACCCCCACCCCTTCTACACTGTCCCTCAAAGTGTTTGGGTGTATTCAGGAATTTTCTTAACTCTTAGTTTAGTCCAGTGGTGCTGACTTCCCCTATATTGTGCGTTGTCCTTCCCTTCACCTAAGATAATTCTTGTCTACTATTTAGTTAGTGAATTCCCCTCTGCAACCAAATCTCTAGCCCTTTGGATTTTGAACAGAGTGCCCCACTCAAAGACAGTGGCAGACTACACAGCTTTGAATGTGGGTTCCTCTCCACAGCCCTGCCAATAATCCAATCTCACACATCAGGCTCCTGAAAGGGCTTACTACATCTCTTCCAAGTCTTCCATTCCAGGGCTTCAACCTGTAATTTTTTCCTGTTCTGGTTATCATTCTAGATCACCCAAATTGTAAAATTTGAGTCTGTTTCAGTTTCATTTTGTCAGCCATGAACGAACCTGTTCTAACCAGTTTGAAGCCCTGCATCCAGCATCACAGCAACATGCAAGCCACCACAGTACAACAAACTGACAAGGCAGGTGGTGGAAGAAGCATTAGACAAACGCAAATTGAGGGACATTCTGCAAAATAACTGGCCTGTGTTATTTAAAAATGCAAGGTGATGAAAGAGAAATACAGACTGAGTTACTGCTCCAGATTCCTAGTGGTGCAGTGGTTAAGAGCTATGGCTGCTAACCAAAAGACTGGCAGTTCAAATCCATCAGCTGCTCCTTGGAAACCCTATTGGGCAGTTCTTTCCTGTTCTATAGCATTGCTATGAGACAGAATCGACTCGATGGCAACAGGCTTGGCTTGGTTTGAGACTAACTAGAGATCTGAATGCAACTTGTGATCCTGGATTAGATCTGGACTGGAAAAAAAAATCCTCTTTGCTATAAAGGACATTAATGGGGCAGTTGGTATGATTTAAATGAGGCCTTTAGATTAGATAATAGTGTTGCATCCTTTTTAACTTCCTGATTTTGATAATTGTACTGTGGCTATGTAAGAGAATGCCCTTGTTTTTAAGAACCACACAATGAAGAATTTGGGGGCAAAGGGATATCACATCTGCAACTTACTCTCAAACAAGTCAGAATGTAACACACACAATCATATATATACACACATACATATATATATACATACACATGCATATGCAAAGAAAGATACATTATGTATTAGAAATTATATATTAGAGAGAAATTACATTTATTTATTTAGAGAGAGAAAATAATAAAGTAAATGTGTTAAAATGTTAACATTTGGGGGATCTATGTGAAGGGATACACAGGAACTCTTTGTACTATTTTTGCAACTTTTCTAAAAGTCTGAAATTATTCCAAAAGAAAAAAGTTTAAAATTAACAAAAGAGAGGCTGTGCTGGAATTCACAGATTCCCTCACGTCCACCTAGATCCTGCCTGTCCCAGAGGCAAACTGACTTCATAAGTCTATCATTCAGTAGACCATCTAGCCACTGTATAAGTTTCCTATTGCTGCTGTAACAAATTACCACAAATTTAGTGGCTTAAAACAACGTGAATTCGTTATTTTACAGTTCTGGAAGTTAAAAGTCCAACACAGTCTCACTGGACTAAAGTCAAGGTTTTGACAGTGTGGGTTCCTTCTGGAGGCTCTAGGGGAGAATATGCTTCCTTGCTTCTTCCACCTTCTAGAGGTTGCCCACATTCTTTGGTACATGGCCCCCTTCCTCAATCTTCAAAGTCAGCATTGTAGGAAATCTTCAAGTCTTTCTCTGGCTCTGACTTCCTCTTCCACTTTTAAGGAACTTTGTGCTATATAGGGCCCATTAGGATAATCCAGGATAATCTCCCTATTTTACGGCTAGCAGAGTAGCAACCTTAATTCCATCTGCAGCCTTAATTCCCCTTTTGCCATGTGTTATGGATCAAATTGTGTCCCAAAAAAAATATGTGATGTAAATCCTAATCCTATACTTATAGATCCTGGAGTTAGAAAATCAAAAGGGAAGGATGTGCTTGACATTTCTCAAGCTGAAAGAACTAAAGAAAAGATTTAAGCTTTGAGTTGCAATACTGAAGGATTCTGTGGGCAAAATATTGAACGATGCAGGAAGCATCAAAAGAAGATGGAAGGAATACACAGAGTCACTATACCAAAAAGAATTTGTCAATGTTCAACCATTTCAGGAGGCAGCATATGATCAAGAACCAATGGTACTGAAAGAAGAAGTCCAAGTAGCACTGCAAGCATTGCAAAAAACAAGGCTCCAGGAATTGACAGAATACCAACTGAGATGTTTCAACAAACAGATGCAATGCTGAAAGCACTCTCTCATCTATGCCAAGAAATTTGGAAGAGAGCTACCTGGCCAACTGACTGGAAGAGATGCATATTTGTGCCCATTCCAAAGAAAGATGATTCAACAGAATGCAGAAATTATCAAACAATATAATTAATACCACATGCAAGTACAATTTTGCTGAAGATAATTCAAAAACGTTTGCAGCAGTACATCGACAGGGAACTGCCAGAAATTCAAGCCGGATTCAGAACAGGACATGGAGTGAGGGATATCATTGGTGATGTCAAATGGATCTTGGCTGAAAGCACAAAATACCAGAAAGATGTTTACCTGTGTTTTATTGACTATGCTACGGCATTCGACTGTGCGAATCAGAACAAATTATAGACAACATTGTGAAGAATGGAAATTCCAGAACACTTCATTGTGCTCCTGAGGAACCTGTACATAGACCAAGAGGAGGTCATTCAAACAGAACAAGGAGATACTATGTAGTTAAAAATCAGGAAAAGTGTGTGTCACAGCTGTATCCTTTCACCATACTTATTCAGTCTGTATGCTGAGCAAATAATCCAAGAAACTGGACTATATGGAGAAGAATGTGACATCAAGATTGGAGAAGGACTCATTAACAACCTGAAATATGCAAATGACACAACCTTTCTTAAAGGTTTAAATGCACAAGAAAAAATTCTTTGACGGTTACAAGGGTGGGGATAGAGGGAGAGGGTTATTCACTAACTAGATAGCAGACAAGAATTGTCTTAGGTGAAGGGAAGGACAGCACGCACTACAGGGGAAGTCAGCGCAACTGGACTAAACTAAAGCTAAAAAGTTTCCTGAATACAACCAAACACTTCAAGAGACAGAGTAGCAGGGGCATGGGTCTGGGGACCATGGTTTCAGGGGATATCTAGGTCAATTGGCATAACGAAGTTTATTAAGAAAATGTTCTGCATTCCACTTTGGTGAGTGGCATCTTGGGTCTTCAAAGCTAGCAAGCAGCCATCTAAGATGCATCAATTGGTCCCAAACCTCCTGGAGTAAAGGAGAATGAAGAACACCATAGACACAAAGAAAGCATTAGCCCAAGAGACAGAAAGGACCACATAAACCAGAGACTTCATCAGCCTGAGACCAGAAGAGCTCCCAGCTACCACCAATGACTGCCCTGACAGGGAACACAACAGAGAGTCCCTGATGGAGCAGGAGAAAAGTGGGGTGCAGAACTCAAATTCTAGTAAAAAGACCAGACTTAATGGTTTGATTGAGACTGGAGGGACTCCAGAAGACATGGCCTCCAGACTCCCTGTTAGCCCAAAACTAAAACCATTCCTGAGGCCAACTCTTCAGACAAAGATTAGACTGGACTATGGGACATACTTGTGAAGAATGTGTTCCTTAGCTCAAGTAAATACATGAGACTAAATGGGCAGCTCCTGTCCAAAGGCAAGATGAGAAGGCAGAGAGGGTTAGGAGCCAGTTGAATGGACATGGGAAATCCGGGGTAGAAAGGAGTGTGCTGTCACAGTATAGGGAAAGCAACAAGGGTCACATAACAATGTATGTATAAATTTTTGTATGAGAGACTAACTTGAATTGTAAACTTTAAAGCACAACAATTAAAAAAAAAAAAGTGTTCAAAAGCACACATGTCACTTTGAGGACTAAGGTGTGCCTAACCCAAGCCATGGTATTTTCAATGGCCTCATATGCATGCAAAAGCTGGACAATGAATAAGAAACACCAAAGAATAATTCATGCCTTTTAATTATGGTGTTGGGGAAGAATATTGAATGTACTATGGACTGCCAGAAGAACAAATAAATCTGTCTTGGAAGATGTACAGCCAGAATGGTCCTTAGAAGCGAGGATGGCAAGACTCTATCTCACATACTTTGGACAGGTTAATAGGAGGGACCAGTCCCTGGATAAGGACATTATGCTTGGTAGAGGGCCAGCAAAAAAGAGGAAGACCCTCAATGAGATGGACTGACACAGTGGCTGCAACAATGGGCTCAAACATAGCAATGATTGTGAGGATGGCGCAGGAACAGGCAGTGTTTTGTTCTGTTGTACCTAAGGTCACCATGAGTCAGAATTGACTGGACGGCACCTAACAACAACAATATACCTTTGGATGCAATCCCATTTGGCAATAGGGTTTTCTTTGTTATGCTAATAAGGTCTTATCAGTGTAGGGTTTCTTTTAAACCAATCACTTTTGAGATATAAAAGAGGAAACTGGGAACAGAAGCAAGCAATCACAGATGGGGGAGGATAGATGCCATGCCACATGAAGATTGTCAAGGAACAGAGGAAGAGTGGCTGAAAAGAGACAAGGATTTCCTCCAGAGTGGACAGAGAGAGCCTTCCCCTAGAACCGATGTTCTGAATTCGGATTTCTAGCCTCCTAAACTGTGAGAAAATAAATTCTTGTTCATTAAAGCCACCCACTTGCGGTATTTCTATTATAGCAGCCCCAAGAAACTAAGACACCATGTAAGGTAACATATTCACAGATTCTGGGATTAGGATGTGGACATCATTGTGGGAGAGAGGATATTTTTCTGCCCACCACAGCTACCCTCTGCCATGAATGCCTGGAAAGCAGGTCCTATCCCCAAACCCTTCTGTCTCATTGTGTCCCTAAACTGTAACTCCTCCAGAAACACCTCTCTAGCTGGTTGGTGATTGTCCCAGATGTAATTTCCTCAACTCTGCCATCCCCAATAAACTTATTGAACTTATTTATTCCATTTTTTGGTTTTTTGTTTAGTACATACCCTTCCTGTCTCTGACTGTTACCATCATTGTCTGTCAGAGCCTATAAGTTGGAAGACCACTGCAGACAGGTAAAGTAAATGTTACTGATAAGAAAACTCTTCCTAATGTCTAACTTAAATTGCTTTTGTTGAAATGTAATTATATTTCTTCCTGTCCTCACTTCAGTAGTAACAAAAAACAACTAGTCAATATCCACCTTATAAAAACCTTTTAGATTTAGAGGCTGTCTTTCTAATGCCAAAACAACCAGATAATTATGTCAACCAGCCAGCCAGTCCAGGGAAGAGTTCAGTCAAGCTGGTTTTTGAAGTGATGGCATGATTCAGTCAAGCCCTAAGGTAAACAGTCCTCCATGAATGCGACCTATGTGACACCTCTGTCTTTTCTCCCTTAGCCAGTATATCGTCATGCAATCTTTGCCTATTTCCTCAAGTTCTTATTGTTTAGGTTGCTCTCCCTCAGATCCTGCCTAATTCCTTCCTGAGTCTCCTATGTAAATTCAGTTTGAACCTGGAGTTTTTCCCTTCTCCAATTGGCAAAATCTCATTCATCTTTCAAGACTTTTCTCACATGATCCTTTTCTCCCCAAGAGGAGTTAGTCACTTTCTCCTTTGTGCTCCCACTTGACGCATGGGGAGTTCATACCTCTAATACAACACAGAACTCGCAGTATTGTAATTATCCTACATTACCATGAGTTTTTGAACTCTGGCTTCTAGACTATGGATTCCAAGAAGGTAGCTATTGTGTTCCACATTTTATTGTTTATTAAATGAATTCTCCTGGATGTTTTCCTCTCTCTGGCTACTCCTATTTTCAAGTTAATTCTCTTTAACCTAGAAGAACTTCAATTCAACGTTGGAATTATTCAACATGTGGTCCTTGTCCCTGTTCTCTTCTCAGTGTCTATTTTTGCCCTAGTTGATTGCATCCATACCACTAATTTCAATGACTGCTTTTACGCAAATTGCTCTCCAGTGCGTACTTCCAGCCCAGAACTCTCCTCTGAGATCAAACCCATGTGCCCACCATCTCTTGAATGTCTTACAGGCACCGCAAACACAAGATATTCAAAACAAACCCAAGGAACTTTCTCCCTGACAATGAGCATTTGTGATTGTCTTCTCAGCATCCATTTTCCCCCTTCTTACAGCAGTAGTATACCCCCTCACGGAATTTCCTTTAAGGAATTCACTCCTGCCACTCCTGGCTAATCTGGTCTCCAAGAGGTTGACCCCACCCTCATCCACGAGTCTAGGGATGGGCAGTGATTGACCTAAACAAATCCACATATCCCATCCCCCTGGCCAGGGTGACTCTTGGGTTGTGGGCACATAAATTCAATCAGAACAAATGGGTCACAGTGAAGCTTTAGCTGGGGCTCCTGGAGAGGGAAGCCCTCACCCTTTGTCTGAAATTTGTTGTTGTTGTTAGGTGCCGTCCAGTCGGTTCCAACTCATAGCGACCCTATGTACCACAGAACGAAACACTGCCTGGTCCTGTGCCATGCTC
>NW_004443989.1:5532752-5547507 GCF_000243295.1 Trichechus manatus latirostris | reverse complement strand
CCAAGATCCATCTGACATCAGCAATGATATCCCTGCTTCCCCATCCTCTTCTGAATCTGGCCTGAATTCCTGGCAGTTCCCTGCCACTTTTGAATGATCTTCAGCAAAATTTTACTTGAGTGTGATATTAATGATATCATTCGATAATTTCCGCATTTGGTTGGATCACCTTTCTTGGTAATAGGCATAAATATGGATCTCTTCCAGTTGGTTGGCCAGGTAGCTCTCTTCCAAATTTCTTGGCATAGACGAGTGAGCACTTCAATCACTGCTTCTGTTTGTTGAAACATCTCAACTGATACTCTGTCAATTCCTGGAGCCTTGTTTTTCACCAATGCTTTCAGCACAGCTTGGACTTCTTTCAGTACCATCGGCTCCTGATCATATGCTACCTCTTGAAATGGTTGAACACCGACCAATTCTTTTTGGTATAATGATTCTGTGTATTCCTTCCATTTTCTTTTGATGCTTCCTGTGTCGTTTAATATTTTCCCCGTAGAAACCTTCACTATTGCAACTCAAGGCTTGACTTTTTTCTTCAGTTCTTTCAGCTTGAGATACATGGAGCATGTTCTTCCCTTTTGGTTTTCTATCTCCAGCTCTTTGCATATGTCATTATAATACTTTACTTTGTCTTCTCAAGCCACCCTTGGAAATCTTCTGTTCATTTCTTTTACTTTATCATTTCTTCCTTTTGCTTTAGCTACTCAACATTCAAGAGGAAGTTTCAGCGTCTCTTCTGACATCCATTTTGGTCTTTTCTTTCTTTCCTGTCTTTTTAATGACCTCTTGCTTTCTTCATGTATGATGCCCTGATGTCATTCCATGACTCATCTGGTCTTCGATCATTAGTGTTCAACATGTCAAATCTATTTATCAGTCAAGCCCCCACATGTCTGTCAGTTTGTCATACTGTGGAGGCTTGCGTGTTGCTGTGATGCTGGAAGCTATGCCACCGATACTCAGATACCAGCAGAGTCACCCATGGAGGACAGATTTCAGCTGAACTTCCAGACTAAGGCAGACTAGGAAGAAGGACTCGGCAGTCTACTTCTGAAAAGAATGAGCCAGTGAAAACCTTATGAATAGCAGTGGAACATTGTCTGATACAGTGCCAGAAGATGAGCCCCCCCCCAGGTTGGAAGACACTCAAAGGACGACTGGGGAAGAGTTGCCTCCTCAAAGTAGAGTCGACCTTAATGATGTGGATGGAGTCAAGCTTTTGGGGCCTTCATTTGCTGATGTTGCATGACTCAAAATTAGAAGAAACAGCTGCAAACATCCATTAATAATTGGAATGTGGAATGTACGAAGTATGAATCTAGGAAAATTGGAAATCGTCTGAACTTGGAGATGTCAGATTCTTATGAGTCATTTCAAATACCTCCTTCTCCCTCATCTGCCATCTCTCACAAGTCCTGTCCTGCCAATTAGAGACCCTAAATATTCCTCAAATCTATTTCTCTCCATCTTTATTGTCCCCCCACCACCACCATTCCAACTATCTTAATGTTTGACTGGACTACTATAGCCTACTAACTGCTCTACCCCCATCTACCACTATCGTCCTCCAATCTATTCTCCGTACTGAAGACAAAATTCTTTTTGAAGTACTAAATTGCTGATTTCTCTACCCTGTTTAAAACATTCAGTCATTTTCCATTATTTTTAGGACTAAGAAAAAACTCCTTAAGATGGTGCCTCTGCCTGGGCTTCCTCAAAACAGCAAGACACGAATGCTTACCTGCACACAGTTTTATTTAGGAAGCTATCTCAGGGAACAGGAGTCATTGACTAGGAAAAGTGAATGAAACAAGGAGTGGATGAGCAAGTTAACCACCATTGTAAGCAACCATGATCAATTCCATGGGGAACTACTGAGGAGCTATAGGGAGTGCATCTCAGAATCATCCACCAGAGACAAAAGGGAGAAGCATTTGCTCATTGATTTCTTCCTCCAATTGTTGAGAGTTGCCCCATGGACACTAACTCCCTGGCACTTTTGGGTTGCACACATGTGACTGCCAGTGGCCTTCAACAAGGGTCACATGCCTGGGGATCAGGAAAGCCCCAGGCCCACTTGGGATGAGGTCATACCAGAGTCAGTGGAAGTTTGAATAGCACTGTTGACCACAGTGTTGGCTAGAATTATAATGGTGAGATGGATTGCAAAACAGGTGTCTAGTATGTATGTGTCATCTGGAAACTACTTCTCCAGTTTCCATTCACCTTCTCACTTCCTTCCCGCCACATTGGTCTCGTAGCTCTTGGACTCTACCTGTTTCCACACACCACAGAGCCTTTGTACATGTTGTTTCCCCTGCTTGAAACACTCTTCCCTTCCTTCTTCATCTAGCGCCCTCCTACTCATTCATTAGAAGGCAACTGGAGTTTCACTTCCTCAGGGAAGCCTTCCCTGACTGTGTTACCTCCTCCTGAAATAGGCACTCACAGCTCTGTGTGCTTCTCCTGTAAGGCACAGGTGAAGGGCGCACTTGTACATTTTTGTGATCACTTGAGTATTTCTGACTCCTCCTGGACTATAAGCAACATGAAGAAGCCCACAGAATCCCCAGGCTTAGCTCAGTGTTTGGCAAATTCAAAGCACTCAATAAATCATAGTCAAAAGGATAAGCAAATTTACTTTTTTATTTGCACTAGTACACATAGCGGAGCCCTGGTGGTCCAGTGGTTAAGAGCACAGCTGCTAACCAAAAGTTTGGCAGTTTGAATCCACCAGCCACTCCTTGGAAATCCTATAGGGCAGTTCTACTCTGTCCTTCAGGATTGTAATGAGTCGGAACTGGCTCAATGACAACAGGTTTTTGGGTTTGTTTTTTTTAAATACGTATAGTACACATAGGTGCTCAAGTATTCTCGGCATAATTACTCAATTAATGAATGAAGCTAATACTTTAAGAAGCAGAAATGTTATTTTCTGGAAGGATTTATTTAACTGCTATTCTATTTCTTAAAACAGCCATAGTGAGACTCTTCTCCAAGAAGCCCTAGGGCAGATACTACATCTACTTCTTCTTCTTTTTTTTTTAAATGTGTAATACCTGTAAACAGCAACTGGATTCCTCCAAAAAGAATAGTTGAAAAAGACAAAAAAAAGAGAAATCATCAATGTAGTTAAGAAAGCTTCATGATGCACTAAGACAGGGATATTATCTAAAATAAATGGGTATAGGTTATCAACCATAGGAAGACTAAAATTCATTGGTATGTGAAACAAACTCCCCATAATCACTCTGAGCTCTGTCTTTTAGCCAGCACCATCAATTATGATTATTAAGTGCCTGCTCTGCTGCTGTGCAGTAGAAGAGGTAGGGAGGTTTGGTAGCTAGGCAACAGGCTGGAAATTCAAAGGATAGGAGTTGTGATTCTGGCTCCTCCATAAAAGTAATAAGTGGCCTTGGGTAAACTCCCTCTGCCTTGTTTTCTTCCTCTAAAAAATAGCATCACCCGTCTGCCTTTCTGCACTGAGGAAAGAAAAACAGAGAGAATAGTACGCTGCAATTGTAGAAAAGTGAGCTTATGGGGGCCTGGGAAGTGAAGACTCATCAGGGGACCGATCTTTCACTCAAATACCAGCTTTATTACTAATGGTTTGAGTCTGACTATTTTGTGCTTTCGTCTATGCATCTGAAAGGATTAACAGATAATGGTCAAGCCCTGACTTAAGATACAAATAAAGAGGTGTGGCCAGTTAATTTTTTTATTTCTGTAGAGTCTAGGGGAAAACAGGTGGAAGAATCTCTCCCATAAAGTGCCCTCATAGTTTCTCAAGTACTCCTTGCCTGCCTACTTTGTCCAAGTTCCAACACTTTGTTCTTATCTCCAGTATAAGTCCAGGTTGTTTCGTGGTTTATCTGTTTACACATCTGGCTCCCCTGATAGACTGTGAGCTCTGAGCCATATTGCAGTATCCATATTTGAATCTTTAGGACCAGAAACAGTCTCATACAGAGTCTGTGCTCGGTAAAGGCTTGTTGAAAGAAAGAAAGAATGAGTGAATGGATCGCAGGAAAGAACAAGCCAACCAACCTCCCTGCACACCAACAGACCCTTCCCCACTTCCCCATCCTGTTCCCACCTCCCTCAAATGATGACACCGTGTTTCTCTTTGAAGTAAGGGACAAAGCCAGGAAGGGAGATAAGATTTTCCATGTGTGAGTGACAGAAAAAGGAGAGACAAAAGAGAAACCAAAAGGAGAGGTGTGGAATTTCCTGCAGAGCCCATAGAAATCCCACTGAGGGCAGAGCTAGGGCAGAGAGTAGGGAATGAGTCAGGCAACAGGAGAAAATTACGAGTGAGGCCCCCAAGTGGGGACTCACTGCATGGCTATCCAGCTACAGGCAAGGTCTCCCAGAATACCTTGCAGCTAGGTGTGGCCATGTGACTACATTCTGGCCAATGGAATGGGTAGCTTCCAGGTCACCTTTTGAAAACCATTTACCTTCTCCCCTCCTACTGGCTGGAAATGGCAATCACTGGAGTAACGTTGGAAGTAAGTATAAAGATGGCAAAGCTGTCCCACCAGCCTCAAACTGCTTACCTCTAGACTGTAATATGAGAAGGAAAGAAATTTATCTTATTGAAGCCACTGCAATTTAGCATCTTTTTGTTAAGGCAGTTTAGCCTATCTTCTAACTAATCTATATCCTATCTCAACTGAATCATAGTGAAGCTTTTCCCTGTTCAACCTGACTAGCTCAAATCTCACTATTATATATACTCTCAAGTCACTGTATACTTCTTATTTTTATTGAATGTATGTTACCTGGGTGTTTGTGAGAAAAACAGAGAGAGGCAGAGATATTATTTTATTGACACCTGCCTCCTCCTCTAGACTGTAAGCCCCTCAAGGTCTGATTCACCCCTGAAGCCCCAGCACCTAGCTCAATGTCTGGCACACAGCTGGTGCTCAGTTATGTTTACTGAATGGATTAAAACCTGTAACGGTTGCCATGGAGTTGATTCCGACTCATAGCCCTGGTGGCACAGTGGTTAAAAGCTATAGCTGCTAACCAAAAGGTCGGCAGTTCGAATCCACCAGCTGCTCCTTGGAAATCCTATGGGACAGTTCTACTTTGTCCTATAGGGTCACTATGAGTTGACTCGATGGCAAAGGGTTTGGTTTTTAAACCCTAGTGGCGTAGTGGTTAAGAGCTACAGCTGCGAACCAAAAGGTCGCCAGTTCGAATCCACCAGGAGCTCCTTGGAAACCATACTGGGTTATACTCTGTCCTATAGGGTCGCTAAGAGTCCATTAAATGGATACATTAATTATTTAAATAATACCACATCTTTAAATTGGGATGAGATGACAAGTGAAGCACCAGTAGTCTTGAAAAAAAAGTCTGTTGAACAACTTGAGAGCAAGTGGCCTTGATCTATGGTCTCCGGTGAACATAAGCCCAGGCTGGGTCATGAATAGCCATGAAATGAGATTGCATTTTGACTGACTCTCTTTTGTTATTTTTACTATTATTTAGAACAGTCCCAAATAATATAGTTAACAGCCCAGCAGCATTCCTCCCTCCAAATATAACTGTCATTCCTGTAATAAGTTTCAGAAATGTTTATATATTATCAAAATTAAGTTTCAAAATGAGCTACAGTATCTGGGAAAAAGGGATAATAATATTTCACAGAAACTAATTGGAAACTTGTTTTGAAATAAAGTAGTTATTATTTCCATCATGGAGAGATGAAAGTACAGAGATTTCCTTTTATCTCACTGAGCCTTACATTATTTATTCAAACTAAAATTAAAACCTGGCCAAATCCTACTGAGGCATTGCATATCAGTTAGAGATTATTCTTCTGGAAATGAACTTTTGTTCACAAATTTCATTATGCAGTTACAAATGAGTATTATTAAAATGTAACATATAAAACTAAATTGTCTTTTTTTCTGGCCAGGCAAAAGTTCACTTTCCTAATAGGTATTATTCTTTTCTTCTGGACTTAGCAGCATGTTGTACCTCTGTCTGTTGCCTAACTACCCAGAAAATCTCCCAGTCACCCACTCTACTCTCCTGCTATCCATCCTGTCACCATGCTCCCTGGGGCTTTCCACCGAAGTCTTGGGGAACCCCATAAAAGCTTCAATACTACTTCTTATTGCCCGATCCCTTACACCCCAAGGAACAGACACCAAGGAACACTTTCTACCTGGTCTTGTCAAGACCCATCTTCAGTTTTACCACAGACTCAACCCTCAGGCAAATACATTTCCTGCAAAAAAGTGCCTCGAGTGTGGTCTTGACCTACTTGCAGGTTTCAGAATGCCTAACTCTGATGCTCCTGTTCCCTTTGCTGTTCCTTGTTACTTGATTGGCTAGGTCTGACTTGTCCTTCAGAGCTCAACTAGACATAACTCCTCCAGAAAAATTTCCTTGACCTTCTCCCAACTACTGAGTTAGGTACAGCCTCTGCATTGCCTTGGCACCCTGTACACACTTAGCACTTGTAAATTGTTTTTCTCCTAATTCGCTCCACCTCCCACTGCACCAAAAGCTCCATGAGGGCAGGAGTCAGGTCATATTTGCCCATGGTTCCATCTCCAGTGTCCAGCATAGTGATAGGCACATACAAATTGATCAATAAATATCTCATGAATTTTATATTTGAATTCAGATTCAACTCTGATATCTGGCCCCTGGAAAACCAATTTCCCACCTGAATCCCAAAGAATACTCATCTTTCCTGGCATTAACTTTGCAGTCCTCCAGAGTTCTCTTTGATTCCTAGCCTTGAGAACTCTAATTTCTCCTTCCACCCCTAGAAGATTGTCCCTAGTGCATCCAAAGTCTTCTCTTTTGGCCACAGTGTTTGAATTGTGCTCATTAACTAGTTCTAAAATATGGTCCTACTTCTTGGGTTCCTTACATCCATATCCCATCTCCTGTACATCCAGGCCACCTTTCTTTTTGTTTTTTGTTTGTTTGTTTGTTTTTTAACTTTACTGTCCACCCTTCAGTCCACTCTTCAGCTTTCTCTAGCTCTGCAAGTATTTAGGCTTTGTAAGTACTTCTAAAGAGCTGGCTAAAAATGTGTCTAGGCACTGTTTAGATCATTGTACAAGACAAAAAATTTAAGAGACTTCCAGCCTTACTGTCTGTGAGGCTCAGGGTTACCTTAGTGATTCCAAATTTATCTTTTAATACTGTTAGACAATTCCCATGAGGTGGTATCAATTTGTCTGTCCTCATCTGAGACCAAGGTAAGTTTTTCAAAAACATTAAAATTAAGCCAAAAGGCTTGGAAATGGGTGTATTGGTTATTTGGATTCTCTGATTAAGAAGTAAGTGCTTTTTTCCATTTGTTTCAAACCAGATCCCACTGAGTCTTTGTAAAATGAATCCATTTACTTTGCTGCAGCCATGAGCACACTGAAGATAATTTAATCATTCTTTGATGATTCATGGTTATTGAGGGCCTCACATCATTATTATTTGTACCAGTTCTCACAGTTTGGGACTGGATACCTATAGACAGAAGATAAAAAGAATTGAGTTGAATGTGCCCTAACTCCAAGACAAACTGTGGCTGACCAGGAAGTTCTCTGATGAAGTCAGACTTTTCCAAATATATATGAAAGATGGTAGGAATATATTGAAAATGATGATGATGGTAATGATGATAACAGCTTACTATGCACCAGACACTATTCTAAGCCCTTTATGTGTATTAAATTGTTTACTTTCAAATCCATTCCTAGAAGATTGGTACTATTATTATCTCCATTTTACAGATGAGACAACTCACACTCAGAGAGGTTAACTAACTTGCCCATGGTCTCACTGCTATAGGAAGTGGAACAGTCAGGATTTGAACCCAGATAGTCTGGTTTCAGAGCCTTCACTCACAACCATATCCTAAAGCAAGGGAAAATATGCATGGAAGTATTGAACTGAAAGACCATGATAGAATTAATCCCTCACTGAGTTGAAGTGAAATGTGTTTATTTGAAATATGCTTAAGTCTTCTATCTACACACACACATATCAGCTATAATCAAAGCAAAAAGATGAAGCTAAAAACGGACTCACTACTTGGGGCAGATGATATTAACAAACAACAAACAGAAAGTCATATATCTCAACTCCTACTGTATTTCCATCCTCTTTATCAAGGAGAATGATCTTTAAACTCAGGAGGGTTGAATAAATGTAGTTTAGAAGGAACTGAAGTATGAGATAGGTAAGGCGATAGCAGGAGACCATCTAGCTGTTTTAAGTGAGTTGAAGTCTCCAGGCCTAAACAAATTACATCCCAGAGTATGGAGAGACTTTGCAGAGGTAATCTAAGAGTCACTGTCATTAATCTTTAAGGGATCATAGAGAAAAGAAAAGGTACTGTGACAATGGAGCTAGAATTTTAGTGTTCCGATGTCTACAGATCTGCAAACTTGATGTTGAAACCTGGCAATATTTTAAAATGAATCATTAGACAGATGATCTGTGAGCCCTTAGAAAAGAAAGTGGTGATCACTAGGAACCAGGATGGATTCACTGGGGAAACCACAAAGATCCTGTGTAGCTCTTTTTGGGTAGGGTTATGGACTACTGAAAGATGCCATGAGAGGTTTGGGAGCAACATGGCTGAGGCTTCTAGCACCCCATGGGCCACCAGGGATGGTTCAGATGATCTTGTTGGCTGTTGGGGTCCCTTTCTTTGCTCCATGAAGTTGCACATTTACTCAGAGAAAAATACCAGAGAGAGAGGCCTTTGTATGGACAAGGGAATACAAATCCTACGTCTCTCCAGACCCTCCAAATAAACTCAGATCTACCTGGGGTTTATAGTAATCAGGGCAAGCATATTTATAAGAATCTGTCTTGATATTCTTGGCCTGATGGATAAATGTTGGCTTGTAAGACTATGATTTTAAGACAAAAAAAAAAAAAAATGCCTGGTTGATCATTCACACCAAAAGAGTTTGAATTTATGAATCATGTCCTTCTGACTAGAAACATTTTCCTTCATTCAGATAGCTGCAAAGCTCTCTTCCTTCCTTCATCCAGGACTCTGCTCAGGTATCACCTCCTTAGAGAGGCCTTCTCTAACTGATATAACATCTACCAGCTGAAAGATAACATCATACTCTGGAAACCTTGCTTTATTTTTCTACATAGTTCTTGCTATTATCTGATATCATATTATATATTCTAGCTCTTACTACTATCTGACATTGTATAATACATATGTACATATATAATAGTGTATGTAGATAATATGATATATAGATATAGATGCATACTTTATTGTCTGTCTCTTCCTCTATGTGAGTAAATGATGTCCCCAATGGTATGTGGTGGCCCTGCCCTTTCGAATGTCAGCTTCATGAGGGTAGGGATTTTGCTGTCTTCTTTACCACTATATCCCTAGTCACTAGAATAGTACTAGAACATAGTCGTGCTCAATAAATATTATTGCTCAGTCATATTTGTCTAATTAATGGATGCCAGCCTGAAGAGTGGCCTCTAGTGACTACATAGCTTTGTCCTTGGCCCTACCCAAACTATTAACTCTGGCTCAAACAAGGGGTAAGAAAATAAGAGAACTGACTATGATTCCCTGTCAATAAAACATTTATCATTATTCTCATCACCATTACCTACTATGTGATACGCACTCTGCTGGGATCTCAATATAATATAATCTCAAAGACTCACAACAAATCTAAAAGGTAGGAATGATTATCATCTTCCTTTTCCAAAGAGCAAACGGGGCTCAGGGACTTTAAATAACTTGTCCAACATCAAATACGATGAAGCTAGGATTAAAACTAAGATCCATCTCACTGCAAAGTCCATGCTCTTTTATAATACTTTGAGAACACATAAAAACATGGAAAACCTACTTAAATTTGCTGCTGATGGGGAAATCAGCAGTTATATGAAAAGTCAAGATTGAACAAGAGCTTGACAGATTTGAATGACAGGCCAGAATTCAAAAATTATACATAATAGGTATAAAAGTAAATTCCCATATACCAGTTTTTAAAAATCAAATATACAAGTATATGGTGAGGGGAAATAATTTTTTATTTGCAATAGACCAAGAGGTTTCAATTGACCACAAGCTCAATATGAACGAATAGAAAGATGCAAATGCTAAGTGAACTAAAGCAATCTTAAACTCCATTATCAGGATTAAAACAAAGGAGGGGATTCCCAGTCTTCTTCTGAAGACGCCAGACCAGGAAAACCACTGCCAAAGTAGAGTGGTAAGGTCCCTGTAACAGAGGCATAGTGGGGGGCAGGGGGGCACCGAGGGGAGCACCAGCTTCCCAGACATAAGTCCGAGGGGGTGCCAAGCGAGGCACGGAATGACACTCCAAGGCTCCTTAAATGTGAAAGGCACCTGACTGAGGCAGCCGAACAAGAGGGGCAAAGGCATTTCTTCTGACACTGCTATCAATGTCTCTAATCATCTTGAAATTGGAGGAGGGTGGAGCACAACTTGGAGATTGTCCCTGGGCACTCGTTACCCACTCTATGCCTCTGCCCTATAATGGTGAAAACTTTATTTGCAAGAAATGACTAAAATACTTGGTGAAGCTTACTTAACCTGGAAGAGAAAACCCCCAGAAGGGATATGGAACTGTCTTCATATCTGCAGGTCTGTCACAATCAAACAAGAGGACATTCTCTGTTGCTCCTGATGAGTGGAGCTATAGGAAATAGGTTTGGCTAAAGCTAAAAAATTTTACTAATAATTATACGGCTTCTGTGGTATAAGCTCCAAACTGATCAAGGGAGATATTTGAACAGAGGCTGCTTTATGACCTGGCAGGCACATGTTAGTATCTACTCTAAAGTGTAGATACTAAAAGGGGTGGGAAACTAGGTTGATCATGTGTATTTTTCAGTCCAGCTTCCTTCTATATATGGTGACCTTATTTTATGAATCCCAAGCCAAGACCTGTGATCCTACAAAAAACGTTTGTGTTGCTTCTGGGTTTGAAAGACCGTCTAGGAGATACAGCTTAGCCACTAACATATCGTAGTTTCTGGGAGGTGTCAACGATTAAAATAACAGGAAAATACTTGAAATTGGTGCTTTCCTGGAAAATGGAAGATGTAAAATCACCTTGGGCAAGCATTTATCTCTCTTTGAGTGCTCTTGTTTCAACCAAGCAGGAAGAAATTCTTGATAAGAATTCATCTTTTCCATGCACAGCATGTTTTCTTGAACTGTGGTCTCTTCCTCCAAAATGTAATGGCCTAATTCCAATTTATTAGGGTGTTGGAAATCAAGAAACCATCGGAAAAGTTCCTCGGAGCATAGACAGAAATTCCAGGCCCTCCTACACGGGATATGCCAACCCTTCCCCATGACACCTTGTGTACATATGGTGCTCTAGTCTATGAGGCTTATTAAGGTTCCAAACTACCCTTGTTCCTCTAGCCTGGACCTGAGTGCCTCTCACCAATTCCCCACTTTGGGTTCTCGTACCAAGAGGTGAGTAGGGCAAAAGAGGTCCCTTGACCACTTTAGACTCTCTCTTTTGTCCACAAGGAACCAATCAGACCAATTAATAAGATATTTTACTTCCAGATATTAGTTACTGGGTTGGTATCAGCTGTTCCGCATTAGACACAATGTTCTTTTTAATAGATTACTTTGTTTCACACTGACAGTCATTTTTCACCCGGCATGGTAGAATTTCAAAGCCAAGAATCCTGTATTACACAGTAAACAAACAAAATTAGACTCAAAATTGCCTTTTTTGATTTTGATATATTAATCAACTCTTCAGGAAAGCTTCTAAACATTTTCAATTACATCAAAAACAGACTGGCAACATCTTCCAACTTCAAAACAAATTAGGCTTAGTTAAAGGTTTGTTTTCTATTCCATTGATACTCTATATTACATATTTGCAACTGTTTCTGTGTTAGAACAGATTGATTAATAGCATCAGTTCTAAAATCCCAGCATGTACACAGGAAGAAAAAAAAAGGATTTCCATCTGTGATCTTCATTAACCAAGGCAAATCTATCTATTTCAGTGTGTTTCCTTCTTTCTTCAGCTGCAGCCTTGGACACCTGCGTATCTCTGTAGCTGTGCACCTCATAGTTGCCATTAAACACTAATTGTGGACAGGTGTGCACTCTAGACATAGAGGTCAAGGAATGGAGCCAATGAGCCAAGGAAAAAGAGAAGTCTTGACACCACAAGAGGAGCCTTGGTGGTGCACTCAGCTGGTAACTGAAAGGTCAGCAGTTCTAACCCACCAGCCGCTCCAAGGGAGAAAGACATGGCAATCTGCTTCCATAAAGATTTACAGCTTTGAAAACCCTATCCTGTTTACTCTGTCCCTTAGGGTCACTATGAGTCAGAATTGACTCGACGGCAATGGGTGTTTTGGTTGACACCACAAACACCCAGCGTCTCTTCTGTACTTTACACCTTACTTGACTGGGCAGGAAAACTGACATTTGAATTAATAATGAAAAGATGTTGAAAAACAAAACAGGAAGCAGGATATGATCCACAGGGATGTACAGAGAAAGTGTATACTGGACAATTATGTGCTTAATAGATCAGATGATGACAGTAGCTAACATGCTTAAATTCTACCTATTGTTGCCTTCTTTCAGAACTGGAAATCATAGGAAGAATGCCATGGAAATGTTTACGTACCCTTTCCTAAGTGTATTTCCTTGAGAAGAGTTTGAGACTGCTCCTGCTGCTAATTGCCAAAGTTTTTTGTAACCTTTAAAAAAGTAACTTATCTACTAGCTAAAACCCACAAGAGATCATGATTTACTGAATCCCTGTAGTCTGCAGTGTTTGTCATCTGGAAGAATACAAAAGAATTAGAATTCAGATCTGTTCTCTCAAAGGAGTTACAATCTGTGGTAGAAAGTGTATGAAACCACTTGCAAAACACCCAAGAACACACTGACATGTGTAAACTAATGTGATCTATTATATAATTAGATGGGGTTCTATGTGTCAGTACACCTGAATTTCACCTCCTTTATTAAAACAAAACAGAACTAGAAAGCTTTCAGCACTTGAAGAAGACTCTCCAGGAGGATAGAGGGGCTGATCAAGTGACCACAGCTCTGCCCTGTGAATTGAGTTACACATCACACACACACACACACCACACACACACACATACACTTTCCTGGGACTCAGTAATACAAATGAGACAGTCTAAATTTTTCAAAAAGACTTTATTATTTCACTTTGTGCGAGATGCTTATAAAATCCAGTATAATGACTACATCTTGGCCCTCAATGTGGAGAAAATATTCACATTTGTATTCCCCAAAGGAGCTAGTATTTTGACGCTAATCTGAGACTGTGGGCCAGTACTTACAGAATTTTTAGAATCTGTTTCAGGATTCTCTAAAATTATTAATTGACACAATAGTCTCAACAATGTGCTCTAACACATCAAAGATGATTGAGATGGTGCAGGACTGGGCAACATTTTGTTCTGTTATACATACCATAGCCATGACAGTAGCCAACTTGAAGGCAACTAACAACTGCACTTTGCCTAAACTGCAGTTTGATTCCTTCTATATCACAATAAGGAAGGAATTTCAGGATTCCATACGATTTGTTGTTGTTAGGTGCCATCAAGTCAGTTCCTATTCACAGCGACCCTGCGTACAATGGAACAAAACACTGCCCAGTCCTGCGCCATCCTCACAATCATTGCTATGTTTGAGCACATTGTTGCAGCCACTGTGTCAATCCGTCTCATTGAGGGTCTTCTTTTTCGCTGACTCTATACTTTACCAAGCATGATATGTCCTTCTCCAGGGACTGATCCCTGCTGATAACATGTCCAAAGTACATGAGACGCAGTCTCACCATTCTTGCTTCTAAAGAGCATTCTAGCTGTACAGAAGCATAAGACAGATTTGTTCCTTATTCTGGAAGTCCACGGTATATTCGATATTCTTCACAAACACCATAATTCAAAGGCGTCAATTCTTCTTCAGTCTTCCTTACCCATTGTCTAGCTTTTGCGTGAATATGAGGCAATTGAAAATACCATGGCTTGGGTCAGGCATACCTTAGTCTTCAAAATGACATTTTTGCTTTCGAACACTTTAAAGAGGTTTTTTTTTTGCAGCAGATTTGCCCAATGCAATACGTCATTTAATTTCTTGATTGCTGCTTCCATGGGTATTAATTGTGGATCCAAGTAAAATGAAATCCTTGACAATTTCAATATTTTCTCTGTTTATCATGATGTTGTTTATTGGTCCAGTTGTGAGGATTTTTGTTTTCTTTATGTTGAGGTGTAATTCATACTGAAGGCTGTAGTCTTTGATCTTCATCGGTGTTTCAAGTCCTCTTCACTGTCAGCAAGCAAGGTTGTGTCATCTGCATATCACAGGTGATTAATGAGTCTTCCTCCAATCCTGATGCCACATTCTTTTCATATAGTCCAGCTTCTTGGATTATTTGCTCAGCATACAGACTGAATATATATGGTGAAAAGATACAACCCTGACACACACCTTTCCTGATTTTAAACCACGCAATATTCCCTCGTTCTGTTCGCATGACTGCCTCTTGGGCTACGTACAGGTTCCTCATGAGCACAATTAAATGTTCTGGAGTTCTCATTCTTCACAATGTTATCCATAATTTGTTGTTATGATTGATACAGTCAAATGCCTTTGCATAGTCAATAAAACACAGGTAAACATCTTTCTGGTATTCTCTGCTTTCAGCCAAGATCCATCTGACATCAGCAA